>NC_090268.1:277255696-277596411 GCF_040414725.1 Anabrus simplex | reverse complement strand
CTCAAAGGTATTGAATACGGTAACAAAGATCCTCAAAATTTAGAAAAAATTAAACATCTTGTTTAATAATTAAATCATATAGAAATGAGCCACTAGAACGGCCCTTTGTACCGGAGTCGGATTACATGGAACCGAACAATTGCTGATATAAGTAACGAAGTTTGTCTCACAATTTAGCAACTGCGAACACTACGTGCAACTCTTTAAAATCGAAATACTTTCGAAACATAAACGGCGAAAGTTCTAGGTTCACACCCTCAAGGTTTCAAGGCCTGTAATACGTCCGTGATAGTTACAGGATTTATTTTATTCTAGAATTAGTACCATTCTTATCATCGCCATAGACATGAAGTGCTACATTTAGTGACAACTGGATATCAACAGTCCAACATCTGGAGTGTCTTGATTTTGTTGAAGGAGTTTGTAATTTTCTCAGTCCTTTGCAGATAAGGAGGATAAAGTGGCTTGCTGAACGAGTAAATACAGGAATATTATATACAAAAATAAGAGAGATGCTAATCAGTTGTTTCATTGGCCAAGATCGTACGTTCCAAATTAACGTAGAATATTTTTAGACTATGGATGAGTTTCATTACCTGAACAGAGTCATAAAAGAATGATGGAGTCGGCGCCGATGGCAAGAACAACATCACGAAAGTTAACGTTACCCTTTCCAGTTGTATTCAGTACGGACGGTCCATGACTACCTAGAACTAAACTCAGAATATCGTGCAGCAACTGTAATACTTCTCTCTGGTTGCGATAGCCTACCAGGAAAATGGCCGCTGATATCTACATAAATCTCCAATTTTCTATAAATTACTACCTCAGAAAAGGCTTACAAATGTACAGATGCATCATCATGAACTACAAGTATCTTCTTATTAAAAACTCAAGAAGAACCCATTGCAGATCGGAATTGGAGCTGAATATGTCATAGTTTGATGAAGGAGAACAAGGTGGAGAAGGCGAAGGCAGCAGGCGACGATGATGGTCGTGAAATGGGAACGTCTGTGACAAACCTTCATACTCTGGCCAAGAATAAGATCCGGTGGCGAAGCGGTATAGCAACCCTTCGCACCAGTGCCCAATTTGAGATGGTAGTTGTATATATTGTAAATAATATTGTATTCATCATACGCTAAATAAATAAATAAGTGCCCAATTCATGTCTTTCTGAAGAAAATGTGACATATTTTGGACATAAGACACAGTAGTCTTCTTAATCAACCTCTATTGTCGTATCCTGGACAATATTAAGATTTTGAGGCTTAGAGAGATTCTTATTTTTACCGTTTTTTAATGGTTCTTCCTCTTCTTTGACCGGTAGCATCATTATTTCGAGAGGCTACAACTCTTCATTGGACAAGTAACTTACAATTTGAGGGTCCCATAATAACGTTACTTTCGCACTTCAACACTAGTATCACTTTGGGTGGGTAAGTCTACTGTGCGATGTTCATTCTGGAGAAATTTCATCGCACCTGTCAACCAATAATGGGGAGAATCGGGTTTCGGGTGTCCCGAAACAATCCGCAATATCTTTTTTTAGGAATGGTTCCGTATGGGGAACTAACATCTAAAGCTATTTCTACTTTTTGCCAAGAAAATAGGACTGATACTTTGTAGGCTTGGCAGCTTAGAGTTACACGACCTGTATGGCGCAACTAAGTCGCTCGGTTGGAATAAGTGTGAATGAGGGACGGTTTACTCTGTGCCTCGTTTCACAACAAATCTTATTCAATGCATGGCGAAGTTCAAAAAAACGTACGCTTCACTGAAGATCTGCAATTGAATACGATTCGATGTTCTAAATTCATTATATCGAATCTTAAAAACCGTTACTTTAGATTAAAAGTCCTCTAGACTTGCATAAACTGGTATGCGAAGTAACTGAGAAACCATTTTTGAAGGTATGCATAATGACCAGCGTATTGCGAAGATGAAGTGTGAAGTGTCTGTCAAGTTGAATGAGGAAAACATGTTATTGCGGTTAATGTCACATTACGAAGTCAACAATTGATCGTAAATGTATAATTTATAAAGATACAGTGATGGGTCCCCGATAAAACAGGGAATAAACGTCATATTCAATCAGATGTTGAATTGTAGAAGTGTTTTATGTGATGCAGGAGTTTTATTGACTTGTGGATGAAATATTTCATTTTATGTACATTTTAGTACTGTGCCGAATTGTCTTCTGTTAAACCGTCGTTCTCGCTGAAAGAGCCTCGAAAAAGACATGATCTGAAGTGCACAAATGAATTACATTTGGTAAACCATATTCGAGACTCCATTGAGCCCTATAGAAATCTATCTCCAATGAATCAAATACAACCTGATGAAATGCTGACCTTTTTCAGAAGCTCTTTGTTAAGGTATCGTTGTCCTTTTAGCTATGTACGTTACGAATCTGTATACAGGGTGAAGCGAAATTCGCGCACTCGGGCGTCGCAGCGCGACTCCTCACGTGCCAGCAATAAAAAAATGCCTCTCACAAAAGTTCGTCCTGCGAGTACATCCGGCAGAAAAAGGACGTTGAAGAGTGGCAATCTGGCAACACTGTAACCGCATGTAGGGTAACTACCTGTGTCAGTACGTATTAGTTGTGCTGTACAGTTGGTGCATGGAATAGTTTTGGGTTAGCATGCAGGAGGTCGAGGAGTCGATCCTGGGTTGAGGCGTATGTTTTTTATTTCGTAAATGTAGTCCAGGTGGTATGGTATCTGGCATCTTAATCGTCAACAGAGAATAAATTCACGCCCACGAAGTGGAAAGGGCGTCTTTCAAAGCTGTCCAATGAAAACGATTGTTCGTCCATTTCTAGGATCGTAGTATGTAAGTGCAAATGGTTTCTAGAGAACCCGCTGCAATCGCTCTTGACGATTAAGATGCCAGATACCATACCACCTGGACTACATTTACGAAATAAAAAACATACGCCTCAACCCAGGATCGACCCCTCGACCTCCTGCATGTTAACCCAAAACTTTATCCACTTCACCAACTGCGCAGCACGACTAATCAGTGCTGACACAGGTAGTTACTCTACAGGTGGTTACAGTGTTGCCAGATTGCCACTCTTTAACGTCCTTTTCCTGCCGGATACACTCGCAGAACGAAGTTTTGTGAGATACATTTTTTTATTGCCGGCGTGTGAGGAGTCGCGCTGCGACGCCCGAGTGCGCGAATTTCGCTTTACTCTGCATATAAGTTTTGTCTGTACATTGCTCAGATTTTAAAAAGAACGGTATTTCTGTATCGGACGAATCCACAGTAACAGGGAAATACACTTTTTAATTTTTCCGTCATGTCTGTCTGTCTGTCTGTCTGTCTGTCTGTCTGTCTGTCTGTCTGTCTGTCTGTCTGTCTGTCTGTCTGTCTGTACGCGCATCACGAGAAAACTGTTGAAGAGAATTTCATGAAAATCGGTTTTTAAAGTCAGGGAATGAGCCAACTACAATCTAGGATATAAATCATTTTATTTACGCTGAGAGAAATGGTAGTTTAGGGGACGGCCTAAAATGTTATTCTCAAATATTTATGTTATTAGTGGTCCTATCGATAAATACTACATAACTGAAGTTACATAGAATTTAAATTTCGATCATTTATGTCTTACACATTTCTACTGTACCGGCTGTGATAACAGAGATATTCATGAATATGTATTTTTATTGCTATGTCCATATCAACGCCGAGCAACGAGCAAATGGGGAAACAGAATTTTAATGAAAATCGGTGTGTAGAGTCGGGAATAGGAAACTACGGTCTAGGCTGTAAATAATTTTATTCGCCCTGGATGATATGGTGGTTTAGGGGAAGGCCTCTACAATTTAATTTTTAAATACCTATCTTATTGGTCCTCTCCAAAAAGTACTACATAACAAATCTTGTAGAGGATACAATTTCCGATCATTTGTTTTATTCAGTTTTGCAGTACCGACTATGGTAAGAGTGGTATTTCAGAGTCGGAAGAAAACTAAATGTGAAGGCCTACAATGTCGAAAGCTCGTAACATTGATCAGCAATAACATCACATTGACCATTTTTTGTTGTGGTGTTCTTTTTCTCCTATGCTGCTACTCTTCTCCGACAGATGGAATTACTGCTGCGTATCGAATAAAACAGCCTGCCTGAATACTGGCGCAAAATTGCCGGGAAGTTAGATAATTTTGTTCTTTAGCATGATTTTCCTCTGATTCATAAATTTTATGATACTACTGGTACGTAAAACTCTGGTTCATCATAGTATTCCAGCAATTCGATTCCTACTCTCGCGCGCTGATTTGAATGAGCAGTATGCAAACTTAACGGAATACCCTTCAAAGTAGGCACGAAAACATTTTTGTCGTAGTATTCTCATCTGCCTGCGGTCTGGTTATTCCAGCTCTGGAACTTTGGACTCTTATAGAGATGGGCACTATCGACTGAAAACCGCTATCGACTAGTCGGGCGATAGTCCCTTCGAACTATCGACTAAATAGTCGAATGTTTTCAGTCGAACAAAAGTATTCATTACTTCCTGTCGAGAAGACTGAACAGTCGAATGAAAGTATTCATATAACGCAACTAGTCAGTCCATGAAAAACATTCGAATGTTTCCAGTCGAAACTCTCCGTATCAAAAGTGGAGAGTCGTACTTTTACGAATTCGACTCATTTTAACGCATTTTACCCCTAATTAGAAATCACTTGTATAGACACGCATAAAAATCCGATTTACGCACTCGTTCGTACACGGCGCTAATAGATAGAGAGATGCCCTTAATACGAACCAACATCATACGAATGGCCTTTCTTGGTGCTAAATGGACAGTGAAACGTAGAAAGACGACAATGAGGCTCTATTCCCGAACAATGCTAACAATAATAATATGTAAAACGCGTTGCCGTAGTACACAATCAAGATATACTCTAGATGAGAACAGCCAAACACAAAACTACCGTATTTTCTAGATTATTATTATTATTATTATTATTATTATTATTATTATTATTATTATTATAGTTATGCCTAGTGTATGAATAGGGCTTAACGTAATTAACATAAACAAATATGCAACGAAATAAAGAGCATATAAACGACAAGAGAAAATCGCCATATATCGTAGGTACATATGAAGTTAACATACACTGACTGACAGAGCAAATGCAACACCAAGGAGGAGTGGTTCGAAAGGGATGAAAGTTGGGGAAAAAACAGAGTCGGCACGGAAGAATAATTGATGTTTATTTCAAACCGATATGCAGGTTACACAATGCGCACGGCATCGACTCAGTAGGATGTAGGACCACCGCGAGCGGCGATGCACGCAGAAACACGTCGAGGTACAGAGTCAATAAGAGTGCGGATGGTGTCCTGAGGGATGGTTCTCCATTCTCTGTCAACCATTTGCCACAGTTGGTCGTCCGTACCAGGCTGGGGCAGAGTTTGCAAACGGCGTCCAATGAGATCCCACACGTGTTCGATTGGTGAGAGATCCGGAGATTACGCTGGCCACGGAAGCATCTGTACACCTCGTAGAGCCTGTTGGGAGATGCGAGCAGTGTGTGGGCGGGCATTATCCTGCTGAAACAGAGCATTGGGCAGCCCCTGAAGGTACGGGAGTGCCACCGGCCGCAGCACATGCTACACGTAGCGGTGGGCATTTAACGTGCCTTGAATACGCACTAGAGGTGACGTGGAATCATACGCAATAGCGCCCCAAACCATGATGCCGCGTTGTCTAGCGGTAGGGCGCTCCACAGTTACTGCCGGATTTGACCTTTCTCCACGCCGACGCCACACTCGTCTGCGGTGACTATCACTGACAGAACAGAAGCGTGACTCATCGGAGAACACGACGTTCCGCCATTCCCTCATCCAAGTCGCTCTAGCCCGGCACCATGCCAGGCGTGCACGTCTATGCTGTGGAGTCAATGGTAGTCTTCTGAGCGGACGCCGGGAGTGCAGGCCTCCTTCAACCAATCGACGGGAAATTGTTCTGGTCGATATTGGAACAGCCAGGGTGTCTTGCACATGCTGAAGAATGGCGGTTGACGTGGCGTGCGGGGCTGCCACCGCTTGGCGGCGGATGCGCCGATCCTCGCGTGCTGACGTCACTCGGGCTGCGCCTGGACCCCTCGCACGTGCCACATGTCCCTGCGCCAACCATCTTCGCCACAGGCGCTGCACCGTGGACACATCCCTATGGGTATCGGCTGCGATTTGACGAAGCGACCAACCTGCCCTTCTCAGCCCGATCACCATACCCCTCGTAAAGTCGTCTGTCTGCTGGAAATGCCTCCGTTGACGGCGGCCTGGCATTCTTAGCTATACACGTGTCCTGTGGCACACTACAACACGTTCTACAATGACTGTCGGCTGAGAAATCACGGTACGAAGTGGGCCATTCGCCAACGCCGTGTCCCATTTATCGTTCGCTACGTGCGCAGCACAGCGGCGCATTTCACATCATGAGCATACCTCAGTGACGTCAGTCTACCCTGCAATAGGCATAAAGTTCTGACCACTCCTTCTTGGTGTTGCACTTGCTCTGTCAGTCAGTGTAATTATATATTACATATCCGAAGTGACCATAAACCGATAGTTCCATTCGCTTCCATGTCGCTGTGACTTGAGTGCGACTGAATTCAGTCGACTTGTTTTGTGCTGACTGGACAGTGAAACGTGGAGAGATGCGTGGCGGGAATGCGACTGAATTCAGTCGACTTGTTTTTTAAAGTAGTCGACTGTAACGATAGTTTAAACTATCGACTAGTTCGATAGTTATCAGTCGATAGTGCCCATCTCTGTACTCTTAGATCGGCATCGTAATTCGTAATACTGTCCGTTAAAAGTGAGGAAATGTGTGGTTTTTCATTTCATCAGGTATTTCATACGATTGCATTGCTTTCAAGCGCGACATTCCTACTGACGTCATTGTAATGGCCTATGTTGATTTCAGTTGGGAAAACCACTAAGACAATCTTTCTGAGGATGTAAAAAAGGCAAGAGGGCCCATTACAATGAAAATTCCCTAGCCCAGACTTTACATGAGGAAAGACGTTTGACTTCCCCATCGCGTTTCTGGTGTAACGGTAAGAGCTATGCAATTTAATACGATCTTGCCCACAACGTGTAAACTACCTAATGTAGAATTCTGTATACAATGTAGAATTCCGTAGCGAAGCACGGGTAGATCGGCTAGTATTTAAAAAAATCAGAAGCATGCAGAATACAACACTGAAGCAGGATTTTGTTCGAATCATTCCACAAATCTAGGAATATTGAGGTGGATCCGGAATTAATATCGTACTCATTGTCGGTGCAGGCTGGGGGAACCTCAGGGCAATGTGCTGCTCCAGGAGTGAAAATCTACGTTTCTTAAATTTTTCGACTTCATGACGGGAATCGAACTCACGTCCCTCAGGATGAATCGAGCACGCCCTTATCACCTAGGCTAGGCAGCCCCTAAATTTATTTAAGAAAGTAAACAGTATATTGTGACTTGCACGGTGATTCTCCATAGTGATTTGCATGGATATCAGGGGTACGGTCTGTTACAATAGACCCGTCTGTTAGCACCTCTCCCTACATAAGCGTTCTGTGCTCCACGAGAAGAGAGAGGCGACTTCTGATCTTCTTTTCAAACGATTGTCACGTGACAGGTAAGGGGAAAGCCGACAGAAATATGTAGTTTCAAAGGAAATGTTAAACGTTAATATAGTTCAAAATCTGTCACGCTGATTGATTATTTTAAATTCATAATAATTTTCTTCATCATCATATTTTAAATTCTAGTCAGTGGATACATTTTAAATTTCAATTATTATTACATTTCGTTTCATCTCGTACCAATAGGGGCAGATTACCTAGATGTTATGCCCCTTTAAGCATATCATTATCATCATCATCATCTGCTAGTTAGAGTATGTATCTGAAGGAATTGAGAATGTCCAGGACTCAAGGACCCAAAGCAGGTAGGGTAGGCGTTTGTTACACTTCATGTATCTGCAGAAGCGTGTCAACCCCCACCCCTAAACTGCCCTTTGTACCATTTTCAAAGAGCTGTATGAAATCATAGAATTATAGAACAGTAATGTTAAGTCCTGACGGTACTCTGAAGGCTTTGGAAACCTTGAGATAGCCTCATTCATGAATATGACTCTAGAGAACAGCACCTACTTCTCATGTGCTACCTAACATGCATGTGATTTTCAGGCGTTTGTTTCCATTTTGGCTGAAAATAGCCACAAAATCAAAACAATCTTTGGTACGGATATGTAAAATGTGGCGAAGATTTGTGTTAATATTTAATCCATTGCTAGGTAGTGCTCATTTTCTTGTATTCCTTGAAATATAACTGGTATTTCTAAGTACCTACAGTACTATAGGCGTGCCATAAATTTTGTGCTTTCTTTCCTATTTGTTTCACGTCACAGTCCTATTGTGACGATAGGATAGGACAGGAGTGGTAAGGAAGTGGCCGTGGCCGTAACTGAGGTACATCCCCAGCATTTGTCTGGTGTGGAAATGGAAAATCATGAATAAACCACATTTTCAGGGCTGCCGACAGTGGGGTTTTAAACCCTTATCCACCGAGTGCAAGTTCTCAGCCACGTGACCCAAACCGCATAGCCAACTCGCTCGGTGCTTTATGTTCTCTTTGACAAGTAGGTTTGTTTTTGTCAGTCAGCTATGACCATTCTCTTACAGTGGAGTAAAATTACATGAGACTGATGGTACTTAGAATTATAATACGAAAATTGGATACTTCGGAATGTTGGATTATAATACGATTTATTTTATGTGTTACTAGCATATCTACTCGTTCTTCGCTCGGGAATTGGTAATAAATTTCACGATTTCGTCATGAAGTTACATGCCTGTATTCAAACGTCTACCGAAGCACGTGGCAGTAACGTGAAGTACGATAAAGCTGAACAAAGTGGAGACAGAATAGGGAAGATCACACAGTTTACTGAACGATACAGTTCCTGGTCCGAACTTGTGCGTAATTCTCCCCATGTCTCGGTTACATATTGTTGTTCATCTGAAACCGAGAGTGGCAATGTGGCTGAAGGCTCGTGAAACCAATCGTTGACGATCTTCTTATTTTCCACCGCTTTTCCTACATCTATGGGGTCACGGGTGCGAACTGTGTCGCACATGTGGATATGGCCATGTTTTACGGCCGGATGTCCTTACTGACGCCAACCCTATGTGGAGGGATGTAACCACTATTGCGTGTTTCTGTGGTGGTTGGTAGTGTATTGTGTTGTCTCAATATGGAAAGGAAAGCGTTGTGACAAATACAAACACCCAGTACCCGGGCCAGAAGAATTAATCGGACGCGATTAAAATCCACGACCCAGCCGGGAATCGAACCCGGGACCCTCTGAACCGAAGGCCTCAACACTGACCATTCAGCCAATGTTACAGTAGGACAATCGTTGACGATAACCTCTGTTATTATCTATTCCATCGAAAAGAGTAAAATGGCACTTTAGTTAAGCATTTTAACCGAACTTGAAATGGCATAACAACCTGTAAAATAGTCCGCTAATGACAACTCCCGTGTTATCCTCCTATGAAAAGGTGCACATGAGAAAAACATTTTTAGAAATTGATTTCCGTTAAGTCTGGTACTTTTCCATTAATGTTGGTCATTTATGTTTTGTGGGAGGGTAACATCACTGTTTCTACCTCCTATAAACCTCCAAACCAATCCGGGATTTAGAAATAATTTTTGCTTTGAATAACTACCCAAGGTCAGATATAAAGTTTGGTAGAAATATGTAGAGTAGTTTTCCAGTTCTAAGATCTCAACAAACGGACGAACAGACAAAATAAGTTTGGTTGTGTATAGTTTGTGGGAATGCAAAATCACGGTTTAGGTTTCATATAAACCCCCAGTCAATTCAGGGATTGAAACAATGCTGGCCCTAAAACCTGCCTAAGGACAGGTGACTTCTAGATATGAAGTTTGGTAGAAACATATCCAGTAGTTCTCAAGTTATGACAATTCAGAGAAACAGACAGACAGACATCAAAGCTAAAAAATATGCAAATGGTAATTATTATACTTGAGACGGATAACTGAATGAACATTTCGTATAAATAGTCAAAGTACAGACACACGGACGTTAACATCTATATAAATAAAATGGTAAGTATATGAAAAAATGAAAAAGCTAAAATCTCATTTTTTTAAATGTCCTCAATTTTTTGCCCCAGAGGTTTAACTGTAGACGGGAAAAGGTATTTCCATTCGCCCTGCACAACTGTCATCCCCGTATGCAAATTTCATTGAAGAAGATTATAAAAATACGTTACAGTTGGACTTGTATTTCTGTGGTAGTATTTTGTCTACTTTTTCCAACGCACAGTACAACACGCATATTTTTTAGATTTGGTGTCTGTTTTTTTTGTTTTTTTGTTTGTCGGCTTGTTTTCTGTTTGAGTTCTTATAACTTGCAAATTCTCTTATTATGTTGGTAAAACTGTGATACCGTAGAGATAACGATGGAGTTGTTGCTCGTTATCAGACATAATTTGTATGGGCAAATTGTCCCCTCTCGAAGTCAGTCCTTTACTTCATTCTGTTATTTATTACTGTTGTCGCGAGATGGCCTAATGAGTGATAAGAAATAGAGTCTCTTAATAAAGATGTCCCTGCTCATAGCCACTGGCCACACCACACCCCAGCTGATGACAGAGATACACAGTAACCAGAAGGTAATGAGCTAATGAATAGTCAATCAGAGAAAGGAAGTGAAAGAGATGAGACCACATTATAATAAAAGGAAATGCATAAAACTCAGATTAAGCTTCTATAAAATAAATATGTAATGATTTTACAGTAATGTCAAAAGATTTCAACACAGAAAACAAAATTTAACAAGCTCTAAATTAGATCAGTTTTTATTGATGATAGGATTACATTCTATATTAGTATGCATGAGCTCGTGGCGTAACTGACAGTTTGACACTTCAAATTGTTATTTTATATAATTCAATTAACTTCATCCGCATATTTCGAATTTCGTTCTTGACATGGTTCGTAAGACACCAGGTATCGCCTGAAAACAAATTTCTTGTTTATTTCGATGGTTATCTGAGTGCACATACTGTTGGCGGAGTTAATTATTGATACCTGATAATTATCAGTTATCACCTTACGACCAGATGAGGTTTTAATTAAGTCTTGAAATCTAAGCACTTCCCACCTGTTCTAGTTCTGGTTGTGGGATGTAGATTGAAAGCAAGGATAAAAATTCCGAAATTGCATTCATTTCACTATCACCATCTTACTGAGAGTTGCACTTCCCAATTCAGATGACTGAAGAAACTAGGGGCAAGAGAGAAAACTGTATCAGAATAATGTGGTGAAATAAATATCAAAGAGGTGAAAACAGAGAAAATGCTTGCAGCTAGTAATAATATTATGCATGAGGAGATATGCCAGATCTTGCGACTGAAGGCCGGACCTATCGGATCACCGATTTCGTTCAAATTTTGGTAGGTAGATCTACGAAAAAATCAATCAATCAATCAATCAATCAATCAATCAATCACCTCTGATCTACATTTAGTGTTTTTCACCCAGGTGGCAGTTTCCATGTCAATATTTTACCGAAGCATTTCTTGAATGGTTTCAAAGAATTTGGAAATATATCGAGTACCTCCCTTTGTTAAAGTACTCCAGTCTCTAATCTCTCTGCCTATAAACGAGTATTTGTTCCATTTTCTCCTCTTGAATTCCTTTTCTATCTACATATGATCTTTCCTTCTTTTAAACAGCCGGGCTGAGTGGCTCAGACGGTTAAGGCGCTGGCTTTCTAACCCCAACTAGGCAGGTTCGATCCTGGCTCAGTCCGGTGGTATTTGAAGGTGCTCAAATACGACAGCCCCGATTCACTGGCACGTAAAGGAACTCCTGCGGGACTAAATTCCGGCACCTCGGCGTCTCCGAAGACCTTAAAAAGTAGTTAGTGGGACGTAAAGCAAATAACATTATTATTATTATTATTATTATTATTATTATTATTATTATTATTATTATTATTATTATTATTATTATTATTCTTTTAAACAGTTGCATCCGGGAGACAGTGGGTTCGAATCCCACTTTCGGTAGCCCTGAAGATGGTTTTCTGTGGTTTCCCATTTTCACACCAGACAAATGCTGGGACTGTACCTTAATTACTGCCACGGTCGCTTCCTTCCCACTCGTAGGCCTTTCCTATCCCATCGTCGCCATAAGACCTATCTGTGTCGGTCCTACGTAAAGCCACTAGCAAAAAATATCTTTTAAACAGCTTAATCGTCTACTAATGCCAATCCTCTCCACTGACAGCTGTCAGTGTAGCAGCTCGTCTCCTTGTTCCCAAGTCTTCCTAGTCTATGGTTTGCAATGTACTTCCTCTTAAAATAATAACCAATAACCAGAATTAAAAACTTGATGATGAAGAACGAAGGGATGAATGTGAATTTAAAATAATCAGCGGATCCAACTCACAATATTGAAAGTTAATAATAATTCCAAAATCAATCCACTGACTAGAATTCAAAAAGACGACGAAAAGCAGTGATTATGAACATAAAACAATTCGTGGATTTGACCCGCAATACCCCACCTCCTCAAACTACCTTAAAACAATAGTATATATTGACCAAGGGGCTGCTTCCAAAACACAATTCTGAATCGATAATGCTTGTTGTCTAAAGAGGTCCAAAATCCAGGTCAACGGTCGCTCTAAATGGTACTTATCCCTAGTAAAACCGTGGTATTTCTCATTTAGCGGTACTAATCACAAGTAACGTAGACTCAGGATGTTTCACACATTGTGGTACTATTCACAGGTAATGTACTCACACAATGGCGCCACTCATAAACAACGCGAACCCATGATGTTCCTCACATAGTGGTACAAATCACAGGGACCCGTACTATCCATGGTGTTCTTCACATAATGGGTACTAATCACAGGCTACGCCCAGACCCGTGACGTTTCTCACATTATGGTACTAATCACAGACAACATAAGGACATGGTGTTCCGCATATAGTGATACAAACCACGGCTTCTGTAAACCCATAGGGATCCACCCACGTTGCTACTAATCACAAACCTGTTGTGCACCTCATATTGTGGTACTAGGTACTACTCGCAAGTAAAGTCGACCCATGGTGTTTCTTACATGGTGGTTCTAGTTGCAAGTAACGTCGACCCATGGCGTTCCTCACGTGATGGTACTAATCAGAAGTAGTCTCATGGTTCTAAGTACATCATGCCTTGGTCGTCCCTTTTAGTTGCCTCTTACGACAGGCAGTGGATACCGTGGGTGTATTCTTCGTCTTCGTCCCCCACCCACAGGGGGTATAGCACCTTTTTGTCTCCTCTTACGACAGGCAGGGGATACCGTGGGTGTATTATTTCTCTGCGGGGACGATATTCGAGCTGATGCATGGAAAATGCTTGGACAACTAGGTGCTGAGCTCATTGCAACTTTGTTCAACCAGTCTGTAATAAAAGTGCCACCGTCGTCCTCGTCAGTAAGCATTACTGTGCCTATTTGGCAGGGCATGGTTGACGTCAATGATTGCGCAAACCATCGGCCTATTTGCCTAATAACTAGGCCATGCCATGAAACTGTTCGAATGCATCACAGATCAGCGCCTACGCAGTATTGTCAACGTCACTCCGACTCAGTATGGATTTATGAAAGGATGTGGAACGATTTATTCCATTCATGGAGCTCAGTTGCTTATGGAAAGACACAGGGAAAAGAACAACAAGCCACTCCACAATGCCTTCCACGATCTGGAAAAGGCCTTTGACCGCTTTCCTCATGAACTCATTTGGTATTGAACCCTTTAGGTCCATATTGAGGGATACCTACCTTTCTTACCTATCAGCAAAGTTCATGAGATCTGTCTCTTGGGTCGTATCGGGTTCTTCGTCACTTTTTGAGGTAAAGGTAGGGTTCAGTAATTCTAATCTATCTACTGTAATGAAAGGTCTGTTTAAAAGATTCCTATTTATTCAGGAAAATTCTGAAGCCATCTTTTATGTCAATGGTATCATAGAAGTCAATTGTGTCCACTGGACACCACAATCATTTTTACATAAACGTCAGAACACTGGTGTGAGACTTTAACGTAACTGCCTGACGGGCATTCTTACTAGAAACCATTGTCTCAATTTTTAATCATTTAAGAAAGGAAAGTCTGGAAATCCTTAAATTCGGCTTCCACGTGAGACCACATGTACCATCATAGTGATTCGTTATGGTCCAGCCCTCGTAACACGAACTCTGGGTATAATAAAGTTGAAGCTGAGTTCGGAGAAGATCAATTATTAAGGCCGTCCAATCGGTGTGTGCCACACAGTGGTTCTACGGCATGGACCCTTAATTGAATCGATGTGACCTGCGTCTATGTCATGGACCGACATCTAATCTCCTAAGTTACTTTAAAGTCATTGTGGATGATGACCGCAAGGAAATGATGCTACAATGGCATATGGCCCTAATCTGAGTCACTGAGGTTGATGACCCTCTAACCATCCAAGTTTCTAGGCTGAAGGCTAAACACAATTAAGTTACATCGGTTGATGACCAAAGTTTCCACTTTACTATCCCAGCGCATTCACTGCTCAATCAATCAAAGTTCAATAATTACAACAATAGCAATGCTCACAAACTTTGTGGCAGTAAAATCCATTTCCTTCGGATGTGTCCCCTTGATCTTTACTTTATGTTTTTTAATATTCCCCAGAAAAACAAACTAAAATTTCCAGAATGCATCTTCAAGTTATTCGCTTGATTAAAGTTATTTCAAAATGCGGTTTCACTGAATTTAATAATTAAATAAATTTAAATGATTTAGCGACATGTTAAAGAACAGTAAATTTTATCTCCGCGGACTCTGGTTTCTTCACAAATTTCTACGCAGCTGTGACGTGAATTCAATATTGTGATGTTAGTCTGGCTGGAAAAGAATTGTTACATAATTCATGTCCAGTTATATACCTTGTCTCGTGATCTCACACTTTTAAAATCTAATCTAGTCCTAACCGTTATTAACACTTGGATATCCTAATAATCTACGTACAAACCAAACAACTCGCCATATAATTACGATGTCATATCTCGTCATTACCATTAATGAATTTTGCACACCCCTCACAGACAAACCGAACCATCGCTCTATATTTTGGACAACCCTTAATTTGGTTACTCTGTTCCTTATACTCAAAGTTCGTGATTTCAAATGTTCATTACGTCTCCAATTACAGTATTTCACAATACTCAGATCATTACCGACTATGAATTTCAACTAAATCCAGCGTTTTAACGTTCTCCCTGGCCGAGAATACAGTACAGTCTCAATTCCACGCCTGTCCCGTTATCACAGTTGAGGCCTCTCACCCCCAAGTTCGCTTGGCAGTTACATGAAACACCCGGTTCGTTCTACCTGACTGACTTCTCAAAATGCTCCCTTTAAACTCTGCCGACATAATTAAACAAATACGATATTCTAACCAACAAAATGCACAGATTATGCTTCAAGATGCCCACACTAATTATACGCGTCGCCAATTGATACCGCTATGGATTTCTATGAATTTCTTTTCAATCCCAACATCATAAAATATTCCTCGGGCTATCATGTCCCGGCTTCAATGACAGGACTCTAACCTGATTCACAAATCTCATATCAACAAAACTAACCTCTGTTTCCCAGCTCCACAATTATCATCGACAAAGAACTGGAATAAAATCCTTACTAGAAATCTCGACGTCTAATATCGCACAATGCATTAATCATGAATAACTTCGCATAAATGATATCGTATTTAATAACTTGATTTTTACGAACAAAATGACTGAAACATTCTACTAGATCTTTTTATTGTCAGTCAGACACAGTTTAAAATGGGCCTAGAAAAACGTTTCTCTCCGTGACCTAATTCATCACCCTAGGTTCTCACCCGACAGCGCGCTTCCACTCGATTGAAAATGAGTGACCATGGATTATTATTATTAACGTCAAATTGCAAACAGAAATGTTTACATCGAATGAACATCTTAATTTGGCATCACAAAATATAGGCAGTACACTCACCCGGATGACGATCTACATTGGACGTGATATCACTTCGGAACCCTATTCAATAACTTTTTACAACATTATACGGCACTCGCAAGACTTCAAAAATTTATCTAAGTGGGAAATAAAACAAATGACTCTTTTAGTCGTATTCTCACATTTACAAAACTTAGTAGGGATGACCACTGCGTCGTATATCCCCATTCAAATACACTTTTTGAGATCATGAGACAAGATATAAGAGGTAGTAAGATTGAAAGTCACCTACCTCATGTCGTCACGCCAGTGTTCGTCATAGGGCTCACCTGCGACCCTGGCATTTTATTTAGCCATTTTTACATTCATGGCTTTACAAACCATTTTTTAAATATCTTCAGGTTTCCTGGAATAAAGCATAAAAAAAGAAAATACCCTTCACTTGTTTGCGGAGCGCACACGATGGATTATAATTATTTCCGCACACGAATTACATAATCACATTAGAATTTATTCAGTACTTTGACCGTCCTATCTGGTACAATTATTTCACTCAAGAAAACTATCTCCTCATGGAGTCAAGACTTAGCCGCAATGGCTAAAATCTGCAGTTGAACTCAGTCTACTTTCGTTGTTTGATTTCGCAGAGCAGCTCAACAATTTTTCGTCCGCTTTGTATCACAAATGCCGGAGAAGGAGACTTCGTCATGGCGTCCCTTCATATTTATAGCAGTTACCCCCTCTCTTCGGATCTCTCCCTTTGCCGCCAAGAAAATTTCTATAAATTTTCTGACTTACCTAAACTGTAATTTCAAGAGTTTTGAAAGTGACTACATGCTTGCTACATTTCTGGCGGTAGTGTTCATGGACATTTGAAATTTTTACGGGTTCGATTTGTGAGATGATTGACCTCCTTTGATAGGCACTATATTTTTTTGACTTGGCTTGGTTCACGCCATGTACACGCGCTTTGAAATAGTTCACAAAAATGACTTGAGATTCTTCCGCCGTTGACACGTGTGGCTGACGTCACGTACCCCAGAGCGTGGGACCGAAGGTAATCACCCCCTCGTCACGTGTCAAATCCATGCTATCAAGAATCCAACTTTTAAGTGATTGTCGATTTATGCATAATGTTCTTAGGGCACAAAGGTCATGGGTTCAGTATGTATTTAGATTACATGGTGTCCCTGGGGAGTATGCCTGTTGGATAAAGTTGCTCTGTCAAAGCTCTTCCAGCTCCGACCGATACACTGCTGAAATTTTACAGCCATTCCCCATTCGGGTTGGTGTCCACCAGCTATCTGCCCCGTCACCGTTTCACTTCACTTAGTGTAGGGACACAGTCACCACGGATATCCAGTCATCACCCCCACAGTCACCCCTATGCTGACGATGTCTCAGTGGCTGCTGAGGAACGTCAACAGATTCAAGAGCTGGTTGAGAAGTGGAACGAAAAACTAACATCACATGGACTTTGACTGAATACCAAAGAACGGTACATGGAGTGCGCCCTGCAGACGAATGGAACCACTCAGATATATGGCCAAGATAACAAAAACGTAGAACATATTAAGTACCGGTATCTTGGTTCTTAAGTTCCTAGGTCAATGCCGAGTCTGACACTATTCCAGACCCCCGTGCGCGAGTAAATGCGGCCTGGATGAAGTGGCGGCAAGCTACTGGTGTTCTCTGAGATCGTCGGATACTAATTCACCTGAAGTCCACAGTTTAATGGACTATTGTTCGCCTAGTCGCTCTGTATGGCTCGGACTGCTGGCCGGAAACAGTCAAGCACGAACAGGCACTTCATGTCATGGAGATGTTCACGCTTCGCTGGTCTCTTCGCCGTACACGGCTAGATTATGTACCCGACATAGGAATTCGGAAAATCATGGGAGTTGCCCCGATTGTAGACAAGATGCGTGAGATCCGACTTCGAGGGTGTGACCACGTAATGCGTAGGAAAGGTACCTAAATGTATTGCACAGACAGCACTTCGCATCACACTAACTGGAAATAGGCCACACCGTCGGCCCAAGAAACGCTGGCTTGATCGCCTTCAAGAAGGCATGCTCTCTGTTCATCTTATTCCAGACGATGCGCTTTATATAACCAATTCATGGAGATTGGGTTAAAAAACAGCAGCAAACTTCGCTCCATTGCTTGAAAAAACACTATGATGATGATGATGATGATGATGATAATAAGAGTTATAAATAAGTGACTACATGTATTAGTGAACATTAAATAAATAAATAAGTAAATACTTTCTCCCTAGTTACTGGTCATCCGTGTTCTAGTCTTTGTCATTTAAATGTGTAATTTGAGTAAAGGCTTGGGATAATTTGGTCAAGATCTGCCTAAACCCGGAGCAGTCTGTAATCTGTTACTTCTTCGAGTATATATTTGTCGCCCATTGTCTTTGACTGGGAAGTGATCTTGGTCTGTACGTCATGTCCTAAGGCCTGGAACTGCATGGAATGATCACGGATAAACTATCTCAAGGACGGTCGAGATTGGAATAAATTATGAGTATGTGGAAAATTATTTTATTCCTCTCAAAATCATGAAAGGGAATGTCTAGCGTGTACCGATTGGAATTACAGATTAGCGACTATCAGAATTAAGGTAATAATTATGGGTGGAAGTCCTGTATTCTTATATTCCAAATATTTCAGCCACTTTCCTTAATACCATGACTGACACAATCTAAAGCAGGTATTATAATGTTGTACCGAAGTCCTACTCTCTCCTCTTATGTCTCTAAATGCTGTGTTTCAAACCCTATGTTTTATACTACGCTCGACAGAAACGAAAGAAGAACATGATTCGGGAAATTATATTTATTACGAAACAATATAGTATTCCAGAGAATTCATAATGCAGAATGTAATGAAATTACCATTACGGAGTTTATGTATTTAGAGTATGGCTTTTAGTGCCGCGAGTGTCCGAGGACATTTTCGGCTCCTCTGGCACCACGGGTGACTTGCGCGATCTAGGCCACTAGGAGGGCTACTGCAAGGTCATGTATTATTTAACGATGTCTGTCGTGAGTGTCCCCTTGGCTGAATAGTCAGCGAACTGAGCTTCCGTTCATAGGGTCGTGAGTTCGATTTCCGGCTAGCCTGAGGATCTTAACTCTGTATGGTTAGTTCCTGTTCAGCCTTAATACATTCGTCTTCATCTACACACAACACACCAGACAACCAACCACCGCAGACATATGCAATAGTAAAGCACTTATATCCGACAAAAAAGCGAGTCGGATCCACATCAGGTGCCCGCTCGGATTCATCGAGAAAAGGCGTGGAAGGCGAGTTGTTGTTATAATGGTAATTAAAATTAAGTAACCACGCTCTCACAACTCTAATCAGTAGAGAAAAGGAAAGAGGCCAGACCCTACAAAA
The DNA here is from genome assembly GCF_040414725.1 of Anabrus simplex. Classification (NCBI taxonomy): domain Eukaryota; kingdom Metazoa; phylum Arthropoda; class Insecta; order Orthoptera; family Tettigoniidae; genus Anabrus; species Anabrus simplex. Next base: position 277,576,921 of record NC_090268.1, on the reverse strand, counting down.
TATGAAGATATCTGCAAACGAAAAGGAAGTGTCACGAAGGGTATGAAAATGAAAGACGCTCTTGGCTCGCAAATCTAATACTATGGGGTTCGTAAGAGAGCTAGAGTTGATTAACGTTGATCGGACAGGACAGATTAAAGTAAGGAACCTAGCAAAAGTAAGAGGAAGCAATGCCAGGCTCAGTTAGGGTTTCTATAATCTCCAAACCACACTATTTATCCTAGGCCCTGACAAAAGTCTCTGTTCGTGACACTTTAAACATCCGCTCCTTCTTTCAGTCTAATCCTGGTTGCTTAAAAACTAATACTTCATTGAAATATTAACTACATATCCACCACTTATTTTCTTAACGACGTTTCCCACGCAATTATTCAACCAGAGCCACATTCTACATCGAAGTTAGGGAAGTATTATTTATTTAACTTTCATCTCCACCTAACCTACCTCCGTGTCTTCCCCGTGGTCATCTTTGGTATGTAGATGCTTATCGTAAAATGTGGCCCATCTCAATTGATTTGATCAAACGACCCCGCCCTACATGAGGTGTCGGAAGCTGTCTGGAGTTCATTATCCATCAATGAGCAGTTAACATGAAATGTCGGAATTCATTAGATCAGTTTGACCGGGAGCACTGATCAATACTCAAACCTTCTCTGTCCTGCTCTCTCGAATTTAATTTTGACTCGTCTCATCAATTTATCAGGTACGATAACATCATGAAAGGGTGTTGCATCCAGACTTTCAACGTCGAACGGTTAACATGCTCCTGAAACTAATTTAAATACTCCAGACTGATGTAAACATTACAACTTCTTTAGGTCTATAACGATGTCATAATAATAGGAATAGAACCAAAGTAGCAAATAATAATAATAATAATAATAATAATAATAATAATAATAATAATAATAATAATAATAATAATAATAATAAGAATCATGTACCAATAAGTATTCATTTGCGGAATTCGGAGTCGCCTATATACCGGAATTTCATCCTGCAGGATTTCTTTTCGCGTGCCAGAAAATCTACTACATGAGGCTGACGCATTTCTGAACTCCCTAATACAAAAGATTTGAGCCAGGATCAAACATGCTAACTTAGGCTGATATTTTCAGCGCTCTGTCCTCTGAGCCACTCAGAAACTGAACGAACCACGGACCTACTACGCTGGCGTAGCAGGGGGAAGAGATGATACTCCCACGTGGCGCGTCCCAGGTGGTGGATAGGGGGGTCCTAACCGGCTTACCGGTCTTGGCATTGCTTCCACTTACTTGTGCCAGGCTCCTCACTTTCGTCTATCCTGTCCGACCTCCCTTGGTCAACTCTTGTTCTTTTCCGACCCCAACGGTATTAGAGCATTCGAGGCCTAGGGAGTCTTCCATTTTCACGCCCTTCGTGTCCCTTGCTTTTCTTCGTCCGTCACTTCATCTTTCGAAGTGACGGTTCCCTTATTTCTTCTCTCTCTTTACCCCCTGTGGGTGGGGCACGCAGACGAATAATACACCCACGGTATTCCCTGTCTGTCGTGAGAGGCGACTAAAAGGGGCGACCAACGGATGATTGAATTAGAACCATGAAACTACTTTTGACTCATACCATCACGCGGGGAACACCATGGGTTGCCTGTACTTGCGAGTTGTACCACTATATTAGGTACGAAATAGGTTTGTGATTAGTAGCAGCAAAGAGTAGGTTCTCCTGTGGGTTTCCAGTAGGGCCTACCCGTGCGTCGTACCCATGTGAGCAACACCGCGGGTCTGTGCGTAGTCTGTGAGTTCTATCACTATATGAGCGATACCGTGGGTCTGCGTTGCCTGTGATTAGTATCCACTATGTGAGGAACACCACGGGGCCCGTGGGACCGGCACCCGTGACTAGTACACCTAGGTGAGGAAACTCATCGGTTTGCGTTGGTTATGAATGGCGCCATTGTGTGAGAAACACCATAGGTCTGCGTTACCTGTACGAAGTACAATACTTGTGAGTAGTACCATCTTGTGTGGAACACCGTGAGTCTTCGCTACTTTTGATTAGTACCCCAACATGACAAATACCATGGTTCTACTTTACTCGCGACATGTACCATTCTGTGGGACCTTTGACCTGGATTTTGGACCCCTTTAGACATGAAGCATCCTCGATTCAGGATTGTGCTTTATAAGTGGTCCCTTGGTCAGTAATACTATTATTTGTGATCTTTTTGAGTCGGATCCACTGGGATTTTTTGGGTTCATGTCCATCCATTCATTCTTCATGAAATTTTTTAATTTTGGTCAGTGAATGATTTTGAACTTTTTGTTATTTCATTTCGTGCTATTAAGGGCTGCCTGCTGTCATTTCTTGATGGATACAGTACTTTTTCATCCATCTCTTGGCACAGGCCAGAGTAAAGTGTAGCTTCCACCGAAGTCCCAGTCATCATCCATGGCTATGACAATATGGAAGCTGCTGGGGTATGGGTAGTGCTGAGTAATGACATTCAGAGCACGACTAGCGCATCTGAGTGTTATGGAAGGTGCTGCTCATACTGTCAGTCATGCTGCAATAGTACTTTCTGACCCAGTGAGGAAAGCAATGGCAAACTACCTCACACCTCATATTGCCTAGTACGCCTCGTGTTGGTGCTGCTGTTGGTTTTTGGATTTTCCTTATAACCGCATAACCTTTGGTGGTGCTATTTGAGGATCCAACCAGCCTCTGGGCTGATGACCTAACAGACAGACCATTAGGGGCTGTACGTCTACATCCTTTCTAGACCGTGGTTCGTAGTAAACATCGGTTTATATGTTGGCTAAGGGTTAGCACGTTAAGTTTCTGTCGGATGTTTCTGGGTTCAAGGGTCTATGCATGTGCATAGTCTTATGCAGTTCGATCCATCTGTTGGCAGTTCTGACGATAGTATTTCTTTCCAATCTTCACACCGGACAAATACTGGGCCATTATCATAAGTGAAACCACGGCTACTGCATTTTCAGAACAAGCAAGCTTGTAGGCTTACCTGACTGCTCATAATTTACAATGCCTATAGCCATAGGATCGCCAATCATTTGCGTGGAGTCCGAACCACGGAAACCAGAGTTTGATTTCGAAATCTCGCATCGTTTGGCCGTTATTTGAATTGCACCTGCCGTAGTAACAATCCTGTGAATTGGGGCTACATTTTCAATCGTAGACATTTCCTAGTCCAGTGTGTACTGGTTGTACAGTGAAGCTGTTATGTAGTGGAAAGAGTCCACCAAATTCTTATATGTAGAGAACAAAGCTGAGAAGTTTTTTTTTGCTTTACGTCGCACCGACACAGATAGGTCTTATGGCGACGATGGGATAGGAAAGGACTAGGAAGTGGAAGGAATTGGCCGTGGCCTTAATTAAGGCACAGCCCCGGCATTTGCCTGGTGTGAAAATCGGAAACCACGGAAAATCATCTTCAGGGCTGCCGACAGTGGGACTCGAACCCACTATCTCCCGATTACTGGATACTGGTCGCAAGACGTTATTGGAAAGGTGAGTTATCGATCTTAAATTTTACATACAAATTTCATATCGAGTTCACCCCCCACCTCCGCCCTTTCAATCATGAAATTTCCGTTCCAAGTAACTCACAAGGGGGCATTCCCTACTCGTCACCACCGATTTCGCTCAAATTTATAGAACATGCAGAAATAAAATAGAAATAGAAATAGATGGCCAAGCGTATAGAAAATAAATATCATCATCATCATCATCTGTTTACCCTCCAGGTTCGGTTTTTCCCTCGGACTTAGCGAGGGATCCCACCTCTACCGCCTCAAGGGCAGTGTCCTGGAGCTTCAGACTCTTGGTCGGGGGATACAACTGGGGAGTATGACCAGTACCTCGCCCAGGCGGCCTCACCTGCTATGCTGAACAGGGGCCTTGTGGAGGGATGGGAAGATTGGAAGGGATAGACAAGGAAGAGGGAAGGAAGCGGCCGTGGCCTTTAGTTAGGTATCATCCCGGCATTCGCCTGGAGGAGAAGTGGGAAACCACGGAAAACCACTTCGAGGATGGCTGAGGTGGGAATCGAACCCACCTCTACTCAGTTGACCTCCCGAGGCTGAGTGGACCCCGTTCCAGCCCTCGTACCACTTTTCAAATTTTCGTGGCAGAGCCGGGAATCGAACCCGGGCCTCCGGGGGTGGCAGCTAATCACGCTAACCACTACACCACAGAGGCGGACTAGAAAATAAATATAAAAATAGAAATGTTGACGCGGCTCTCGCACCGTATAAGCCACTTACGTTAGTGCCATGCAAAGCAGTTGTTGGCGTAGCGGTAAGAGCTCGGACTGGTAATTCCATGGTCATGGGTTCAACTCCCCGTGTGGAGACTAGTCTTTTCTGTCAACTTTTATATTATTCATTTTTCCAATTAAGCAAAGCGGTGAATAATTCATTTTATTTATTTATTTATTTATTTATTTATTTATTTATTTATTTATTTATTTATTTATTTATTTATTTATACGCAAAAGGCATAGAAAAGGTAAAACATGGGATTTTATTGTCAGACTTTTTTCTACCTGCGCCAAGCATCTATTGTTTGCGTACAGCCGCTAGGAGCAACCTTCACTTGTCAGGTATAATAATTATAATTTCGTGTGGCTATTTCTAGCCGAGTGCAGCCCTTGTAAGGCAGACCCTCCGATGAGGGTGGGCGGCATCTGCCATGTGTAGGTAACTGCGTGTTATTGTGGTGGAGGATAGTGTTATGTGTAGTGTGTGAGATGCAGGAATGTTGGGGACATCACAAACACCCAGCCCCCGACCCGGCCGGGAATCGAACCCGGGACTCTCTGAACCGAAGGCCAGTACGCTGACCATTCAGCCAACGAGTCGGACACTTGTCAGGTGAAAATGAATCTTTACAGCGAAACGACTATTCACGTTTATGGCAAATCCCCCGACGAGGGGAGATAGCCAATAAAGGAGAAAAGAAGAATAATTTCTGTTTGAACACGTCGGGAAAGTTCAAGCTCGAAATTTTCTACAATTGTGCGCTCATTAATAAAATGACGTCCTATATGCCTTTTGCATACGATTAATAAAATAAATTAAAATAAATGAATAATATAAAAATTTAAAAAAATATTCTCCACATGGGGAGTCGGACCCACGACCTTCGAATTACTAGTCCAAGCTCTTTCCGCTACGCCAGCAACTGCTCGGCGGGCTCACAAACGTAAGTGGCTTATACGGTGCGAGAGCCGCGTCAACATTATTATTTTTATTTTTATTTTCTATACACTTGGCCATCTGGAGTTCCCACTTTGGGTACTGACATTTCTAGCTAAGCCCTGCATGTTCTGTAAATTTGGGCGAAATCGGTGGTGACGAGTAGGGGATGCCCCCTTGTCAGACGGTAAATCCTTTCGTGTTCAAGGTGGCGGGTTCTGTCTCTGCTCAGTGTGATGGTATTTCCAGGGCGCTGGCGGCTGGTGCGAAGTTAAGACACTACTGCAAGCCTCCTTAGTAGAACAATGCAGTATCAAAGCATTAGGGGAAATAAATACCTCCACTTGCTATAAACGCCTGCTTGTGACTTTCATGTTAAAACGGCGCTCTAGCCGCCAGCGCCTTGGAGAGGTGTGGCATTCCAGTTGATGAGCCAGTTGCCACACTGGGGAGAAATGCTCGCATACACCTGTAGGTGGGGGCGGTCAACACTTCTTTTCCAACGCCAACGGTATTAGGTATCGAGGCCTAGGGAGTCTTTTGTTTTCACGCCCTTCGTGGTCCTTGTCTTTCTTTGTCCGGTACGCTCATTTTCTGAAGTGTCGGACCCCTTCCATTGTTTCTCTCATATTGGTGTTATACATAGAGGATGGTTGCCTAATTGTACTTCCTCTTAAAACAATAATCACCCACCACCACCACCACCACGAGAAATGCTCACAATTTCACGATCGAAAATACCAAAGAACTTGAAAGCTTTCAATTTTGTTGATATAATATTTCAAATCAGTGAAATTATTATTATTATTATTATTATGATTATTATTATTATGATTATTATTATTATTATTATTATTATTATTATTATTTACATGCCAGTTCATTAAGAATGAGACCAAATTCATGTAGTACAAACGCATTATAAGCCCCAATATTAGAATTATTGCCTGTTCCTTTCAGATCTCAAGCAATTTTCCAAAAATTCTGAGTTTACAAACCAGTTTTGTATCTTGAATTCTACATTTCTTTAGCGACATTTAGCCGAGGAATATTTTTGCAACCAGTCTACATGTAAATATTTAATTTAAGATGTGTGATGTACTCAAGATAAATAAGAAACATCATTTCAATTCACTAGGTGATGCTGACAGGTGGGCTGCGTTACTCGAGGGTATTACATGTGAGTGGTCAGTTAAATAAAGGTAGGTGTATCTGAAACCAGATCTCAATCCCAACGCATTCGCGTAACTGTGGGAGTTGATACCTATCAACGCTGTAGAGAAATCACTTCATATTTGTTGTTGTACAAATTTGGCTATCATGTTCTATATCTTTGCTGGTACTACTTAATGATATCACTTTTAATCAATTTCTTTATGGATCAAATCTTGAATCTCCACTACAGCATACACTTTAAACACACAGGTACACATCTATTTCTTCCTTCCATTAAGATTACAATCTTTCAATAACTTCATCTCAAATTTGTTTCTTCGAGAATTACTATACTTTCCCTCTATAATGAACTTTCCTTGCCCTGTTCCCCTCATTGTGAGTGTTTTTATGTATCCTTCGAAGTTAATTATTGGTTTGATGGGTTAATACGAGACGCCTACAAAATGTTTCGTCCGTCAGGTACCTACTCATTTAGCACCGAGGTTAAGACAAAGAATAGCATCTCTTTTGGTGTTATCCTAAAGAGTTAGTGTGAATAAGGATGCCTCCATGTAAGGTTATACGGTATTAATCTCTTCAGGTTGTGGTAATATCCGTTGTTCTTATTTTTGTAGACTTATTTGGTTCAGGTCTCAACTTTGTTTAATTCTTTTGCATCCGACACGTACTCTAATCTATTTTTCAAATCCTAATATTTTCTTTAACAGAAATTCATTCTAAATATTTTAAAAATATGGTTACAATGACATATTCTGTTATACGTTCCATATACTATAACTGGTATCCAGGATAGCCGGTCGGAATTTTGTTTCTATGTAATATGTTTACGTACCATTAATTTATAGCCTTAATACTGTCAAATTTATACACCTTCAAAATACCTCAGGCGCAATTTGCTTCAGAACAACTATTATTATTTTCTTCAAGTGCCATATCCGATTCCGCAGACATTGGCGATAATCCTGGAGAAAACACCCCTTTCTTCAGCTTACTTGAAGAGTTGTTCGGTGTTGTTTATGCAAGTTCAGTCTTTGATGTTTTGGAGCCATGCCATCTCCTCAGTTGCCTTCTCTCTTTCCTTGTAATATGAACTGTAGAAGCCCGTACTTTCTACCTCGCATAACATGGCCTAAATAAGCTTTTTTTTCCTGGCATTGAAGATGTTTGCCAGTTCAAACTCATCTCTAGCTCTCCTTAACACTTCATCATTAGTTACAAAATCTGTCCAGGCTATTCTGAGTATTCTCCTTTATAACCAAATTTCAAAGGCCTCTAAACTGTTCATGGGGGAAGCTTTAATAATAATAATAATAATAATAATAATAATAATAATAATAATAATAATAATAATGCTATTTTGCTTTACGTCCAACTAACTACTCTTTTACGGTTTTCGGAGACGCCGAGGTGCCGGAATTTAGTCCCGCAGGAGTTCTTTTACGTGCCAGTAAATCTACCGACACGAGGCTGGCGTATTTGAGCACCTTCAAATACCACCGGACTGAGCCAGGATCGAACTTGCCACGTTGGGGTCAGAAGGCCAGCGCCTCAACCGTCTGAGCCACTCAGCCCGGCTGGGTGGGGGTGGGGGGGGGGAAGCTTTGACAGTCCAGGTCTCTAGTCCATAAAGGAGTATTGATCAGACGTAACATCACGACAGCTTTTGCCTGATTTGGAGGTTTCGATTATCATCACAAAAGAATGACCTCATCGTTTGGAAAGACGAGCCGGAAATATCAATATGGCGCCTGATCTCTTCTTCAGTTTCCAAGATATCTGTTATCGTGCTCCCAAGGTATGTGGACTGACTCGTTCAATGTTTGTAATTATTTAATGAAATTGACACATCGCTGCTTCTATTCAATACAATGAATTTGGTTTTTGTGGTGTTTAGACCATATCTTAATCCACTGAGATTAATTCCACTGATCATTCCTGGAAGACCTTCAGTGGTGTCGCATATAATTAGGGTATCATCTGTATATATAATATTGGTTATGATGACTCAGTTTACTTTCCCATCTACCTCAGATCATAGAAGGCTCCTTTCGAGATGTGGTCAGCATAGAGGTTGAATAGGAGCGGTGAAAGAATGCAACCTCGGCGGACTCCTCTTTTGATACTTACATCTGAAGTTTTGTTCGTCCAATCTTGACTGTGCCTCGCTGATTCCAGTACGTTGTATGCTGTCGATATACTGTACTTTATGTCTAACCATTTCTCCTGGATAATCTCGATCAGTTTTTCATGTTTGACTCTGTCGAATTCCTTCTTATAATCAATGAAACATTCAAATACATCTTTGCGTTGCTCTCTGCATCTTTGATGCTATCTGAAGTTTTATAGACCAGTTCTTAACCATTTGAGCTAATCCTGAATATCACGAGGAAGTGCTGAGCATTACACACCTTCTCGTCAAGTGACTGCTAAACTTTACGGTATCCTACTTTTCCTTACCATATACGACTCTCATCATACGTAGAGTCCATATGAGGAACAACCAATCAAAACATGTAAGGTCCATTAATGCAAATTTTTCAGGAGAAGCGAAAAACTGGTAGCTCCTAAAGTACTCAAGAATTTATTGGGGATATTACACAGTTAATTTACTTTTGGACAATATAGGTTTTGATCTACTTTATAGGACATTATGTTTCGGTAAGTTTACTGTATTTTTGTCATCATTAGTTCGCATTAATTTTAATACCTGAAAATTAAAACATACAAATTTAGACTTTCAATCACTTCAAATTTACAGTCCTACTTAGAACAGTATAAAATGAATATCTGCCTGAAGGAATTCAACAAAGACTAAAATTAATTTTTAAAAATTGATTCAGTACAATAATTTGTGATAGCCATATTATTATTGTCTAGAATAGGCTACATTTATTACATTTCATGCATTTTATGAAGGGAAGATATGTCATTGGTGGACATTATACTCGCCACCCACTCACTTTCAACATATTATTTCAATGTTGCAATTTACAGATAGATAAAGTCTGAATGCAGAAACATGTATAGAATGAAAAATACTCCCTGAAACTGCATTAAACTCAATTTTGTCCGGAGGTTTTGATTGGTTGCTCCTCATATGCTATCGTTACCCCCATTTTATAACTGCTTAATGTTTTTCACAGAAGAAGTGAAGACGAATGTTATATGAATTCAATGTTCACTACAACAGTCACAGGAATCGCCCAGATTATCATACATAGTTCATCGGAAGAGATTAATAATAATAATAATAATAATAATAATAATAATAATAATAATAATAATAATAATAATAAATGCTGTAAAAGAAATTGAAATGTAATGAAACATAGGAAAATCCCATAGTCTCGCAAACCTTGGAACTTCAGAATCAGTAAACAGCACGAGTTGACTTAGCGAAGTCGGACAGGAGATATGACAGATAAGAGCTCAGGAAATGTAAGTGGAAGAAGCACTAAATTTTTCTGAAGTACCTACAAATGCCTTGTGGATAACTGAAATTGATCATCATATCACTGGATCATAGCCTGAACCTAGCATTTATAAGTGGTCTTTCTAACATCATTTTTCATCGTAGCCGTGTTGAAACACCGGATCCCGTGAGATCTCCGAAGTTAAGCAACATTGGGCGTGGTCAGGAGTTGGATGGGTTGCCACGCGTTGTTGTTGTTGTTGTTGTTGTTGTTGGTGGGGGGTAAGGGAATGGAGGAGCGGAAAGGAACTGGCCACCCTACCGCACGTAAACTCCGGCTCAGGAACACCTCTGCGGAGGTTCGGACCTGCCTTCGGGCAGAATAACCCTTACCTTATCTCTCATTTAAAGGAATGCAGCTAATTGTACATGGGTGTCTTCTATTTCTAGTTATCTAAAATCAATAACTTTGACTTAAATTTTACCTTATTTTACCTTATTTTGGGGCCTCAGTGTAATGTGCATGAAGTATTGAACCCTTTGTGAGCCCTAGTCCTAGGGCAGCATTATATTTAAAGTACTACCATTTATGTTCCATGTATTGTCATTTATAGGTTGTAATTATGTTCCAGCAAAACAATTTGTTGAGGAATATGGTATTAGATAGAAATATCCATACATTTATTTTCTTCTTACTTTTTATTTTAGAATTTGCTTTACGTCACACCGACATAAATAGGTCTTTATGGCGATGATGGGATAGTAGTCAGATGACTAAGAGTGAGAAAGAAGCAACCATGGCCTTAATTAAGGTTCAGCCCCATCATTTGCCTAATGTGATGAGGGGAAACCACGGAAAACCATCTTCAGGGCTGCCGACATTGGGGTTTTAACCATCTTCCGAATGTAAGCATAAATTTAATTTAATAGTGAGAAAATCCTGAATTAGTACCAGATACAGCGAATATTATATGATCGATTGAGTGAATTCCAAAAATGATCACTATCTTCTAGGGAAATTAATTCTGTTGGCCTCATTTTATATGATAATGGTTTTTCTTTTCTCAGCCAAATGTATCAGTTTACATACATTTTCTAGTCTACAATATTTGGATTACTCATATACTTTTCCAACCTTTATATCCAAGCACTACCTAGAAGTGACTACATTAGGTTGCGTTCTAATCTAAATGCCTGTACTTTAATCTGATAAAGTTAATGGCAATCTGTTACTCTGGCCTTTGCCCCCAGATCGTTTATCATCTTCAGGGATGGTTTTAAATTAGAGTAATGGGATGCTTGCCCGAAACAATAACAAAGCGTTGGGCGTGTGCCTTGTAGCACACATTATGTTCTCTACATTTATCAAGGTCATTGCTCGAAATTTACAAAGCGAGACTTACTGGTTTCTGAAAAGAAATTGCCTTAAATGATAACTTCAACTGTGACGCTTGGATATCAGTGATTTCGACATTTCAGTAGATATACAAAATGAATAAGATCACATAGATACTAGGCATAGTAGTGATAATCTAATGTTTCGATCTTGAACAATTAAAAATCATCCGTTCATAAATATATTTCGTGTGATTTGTTCGGCAGATGGTTTTACGCTATAAAGTACTTTATGTGCTCCTGAGTAATGCCAGTTGCTAAAATTTGTGACGTTTTTCAATTGTAGAATGGTTAGTGAAAATGTTTTTATTTTTTTCAATTTTAACTGGTCATAACATCCCGTAGAACAGCACACTATTTCTGTTTTGTCACTCATGTTCAGGTTACAAAAGCACAAATTGAACTGCCAGAAGATACAATCCCGCAAACGGACGGTGTGGTACTGGTAGTAGAACAAACATTCGGACAACGTTACTGTTTCGTATCTTAGGAATCGAGTGAATAGTGTTCAGCATGAGCGAGAAAGATCAGATAAGAGCAAAGCCATCCCCATTCTGGCCACGAACGCCCTTTATAGGAGTGAAAGCAATATATCCTACTACCCGTATCCTCGGCGTTATGTGGCAGAGTGATTAGCCCAATTCCCGGCCGTATTCAATGTTGGTGAAGGTAGTGTGAAACATGTAGCCTACCTCACCAGAAGTGGAAATCTCGTTCCTAATCCTTTTTACGTTCTGTCAGGGAAACGAACCTCTTCCTTCCAAGTGAACTGAACACGCCTTTGCCGTCTCTGTTTAGACCACTGTGTGAATGAGCCTTTTACGCGCATGTGTTCAGCAATATTTGCGTAATAAACAGACAATTACTCACCCTCTGAACATTAACATCCTGAACTCAGATCTCCAGCTGGCGGAACACACATACAGCAGCAAATGTAAGAAATCTGTTTTCTGCTGTGCTGAATATGTGCCTCTTTCCCTCTGAAATTCGTCTAGTGGGTTTTATGCTCTTGAAGTTGGCTACTTATTCAACCTTAGTTGATAATGAAGCCTGCCTAACGAAATGATAACCTGTAAATTTAATTTAGAACATAGTTATATGCGGGCATGTGCTGTTTTCTCAGTATTTACGCGTAGTAGTAGATGGTAAGGAGTGATGGGCAAGGGAGAGCAGGACATACCCGTAAGAGGACGGGGTATGACGGGCCTACCCCAAATATGTAAAAGAATGGAGATGTGAGAGAGGCGGGGTACGGGAGGAGAGCGGATTCAGCCTCACGTGGCCGGCCGCAACGGAATGGTGAGAAAACTACTGTCATCTGGTAAGGTTGCTGGGGTATTCTTTTGGGCCACACGGATAGGGTCGGTCGTGTCATCACTGGGAGGGCGGCCTTCTTCTCACCAGGGGTGATGACACGGCCGGACACTAGTAGTAGGTTGCTAGCTAATCCTTCTTTGATTGTTATTAATATTATTTCTTGCTTCTATGTTCAAAAATACTAATACTAATACTAGTTATAGGGGTGGCGCTTACATGTGTCACGGTTTTCCGCCCATGTGAGTGACCACATAGTAGATAGGGGTGGCTTCTCACATGTGGTCTGGTTTCCGCCTGTGTGAGGGGTTACACCATTAAGATTTTATAGTTAAGGATCATCGCCACAAGACCTATCTGTGTCGGTGCGACGTAAAACAACTAGCAAAAAAAAAATAGTTAAGGTAGTTATAGAGGTGGCGCCTACATGTGGCCCGTGTTTCAGCGCATGTGAGTGACAACATAGCAGACTTATTTTTTATTTTCTGTTTTTGTAATGGGAACATGAATTTGGGGTACAATCCTGTATTGTTCATCTTCTTCATTAAATACAATACAAACAAATCTACAACATAGTCGAAAATAGTAGGTGAATATGATATTAGAATAATTAATGTTAAACTGTTCCATTACTAATCGTGATCTAATGTCTAGTCTTATGCTTTTGCTGGCAGATTGTAGTGTTTACATTGCACTATGCATTCTGGTATGGGAGGGAATATCTTTTTTTTTTACTTTGATTGACCTCACTCAGTATCATCCTTGGCTTTGACAATATGAAAGTGACCGAGGTATGAGCGATTCTAGTAATACCGTTCCTTATGCAGCCAGTCCCTGTTATGAATGGTGTGAAAATATCGCTCAAAGTATCGGTTGGTGCATGCATTTCAGTGGGCTTTGTTGTAAACAGGATAAGGTTTACCAGAACACAACTTGTTTATTTGCTTCACATAGAAATTTACAAGAATAAACATAAAATTGTCTTGAAGCTAAGTGGATAATTAAGCTTGAGAGAGTTTCTGTTCTGTACACTATATACACTTGGAATGTATTTACACTAGCTTCTATCTTGAAAAGATAGTTCGTAGGAATGTTCAGTTCGTGATAGTCGAAAACTATCAGTTTCACTTGCATAGATTAGTGAAGAGAGTTCCTTCTAACTTGCAGTGTTTGAATTTATGAGCTTGCACTGAAGGAAAGCTAAGTACACAATTAGAGAGTCTAATGTGTGAGTGTCGGAGCCTGAGGGAGATAGGGGATGTGTAGAGTACAGCATCGGGGCTCGACTTGGGTGAAGGAACGGGAACTTGGAACAGTGACCTGAGGTGAAACCTCATACTACCAGAATTCCGTCCACCTGGTCGAGACATATTTTTAAGAGGAGTAGCCTCCGTGTTCGATGTACAGTGTATTCTGGAGTAGGACACTGGGGAGAATCCCTGGAGAGTGGCAGACAGGGAGCTCCTTTTATACAGCACTCGACGTTACAGGCACGCGCACTGAAGACTGCGCGTCGAGTCTCGAAATCTCCACGCTTGCGTGCGTGCGGCTGGCTGGCGCTGAGCGGTGAGAGCGGAGGACATACAACAGGCTTGTCAGACTGATATGTAATAGCAACTACTGGCTCGGTGAGGAAATCAACAAGAAACTACCTCACTCCTCATTTCTCTAGTATACCTCTTGAGTGACACATAGGCTATCTATGACAGCTGTTGGTGGAGCCGTAGAGGATCAAACCAGCCTTCGGGCTGAATACCCAACATACATATATGGACACTTTGTTAAGCATTAAAAGGATTTTTTTTCTTTTTCTGTTCAATATTACCTAACTGATTCAGAATTACAAACAGCAAATTTGTAACATTTCTCTTTTCCCAAGATTGAAAATGTAAAACATCATGCAACCTTATTTCTCACGAGGACGGAAAATGTAACGTGTTTCAGTGAATATATCGTATGGTACTTTAGTATGTGAATTACTTACATCGACAATGATTTGAATCTGACTTCAGTCATCCACGAAGCATTCTTCAGTTGTTCAGTAAAGTCACAATAGGAAGATACATTCGATTTTCTGTGAAGTTTTCACAGCACAGTATCCATAGTTTCCGCGGATGGACGTTTTAAATACATTGACCAAAATGGAAATATGCCAGTAAATTAAGACGAAGGATTTTTTTTTGGGGGGGGGGGGATTTTGGTTTACGTCGCACCGACACAGATAGGTCTCATGGCGACGGTGGGACAGGAAAGGCCTACGAATGGGAAGGAAGCGGGCGTGACCTTAATTAAGGTACAGCTCCAGCAATTGCCTGGTGTGAAAATGGGAAACCACGGAAAACCATTTTCAGGGCTGCCGACAGTGGTATTCGAACCCACTATCTCCCGGATGCGAGCTCACAGCTACGCACCCCTAATAGCACGGCCAAGTCGCCCGGTGGAAATTGTTTCTAATATACTTTAACCCTGAAGAGGGGTTACCAGTGAATCTGGGATATCACGCCTTTAGCCGTGTCGAACATTTAATTTTTATTGTGAGTTTGGGGTAGATTTAATTCATATTGCTTAACACTAAAGACTACGGCGGTACACATCGTATCTCGTTTCCTCTTCCATCTTAACCTACACATCCTTCTAATTTCCTTTCCACCGAGAAATAATCTCTATAAAAACAAGGGTAATTTGTTCAAATTTCCTGTACAACTTGCTGTAGAAGAGCTACTAGAAGATACGTGGTTGAAATCAGTAAGCTGACATTTTCTCTTTCTGAGAGCATCAGTACAAATACTCCTCCTACAAGACGTATTAGAGTTGAAATGTTTTATAGCACATAATCGTACGCAACAAAAATTCTCCCCCCCCCCCCCCCCGCCGGGCTGAGTGGCTCAGACGGTTAAGGCGCTGGCCTTCTGACCCAAACATGGCAGGTTCGATCCTGGCTCAGTCCGGTGGTATTTGAAGGTGCTCAAATACGTCAGCCTCGTGTCGGCAGATTTACTGGCACGTAAAAGAACTCCTGCGGGACTAAATTCCGGCACCTCGGCGTCTCCGAAAACCGTAAAAGAGTAGTTAGTGGGACGTAAAACAAATAACATTATTATTAAAAATTCTCCCGTTATAGCCGTGTTACCTGCAGAAAGCCAGATTTTCAGAAAAACAATAAATCTCACAACACCGGTGCAACAGTAAGCCATTCATTCTTTGGGTTCTCGTATCTTTCTCAAAGAAATATGGTTGTTACAAGGAGTAATTAAAAAAGGTACTTAAAGCATGACACGTTAAGTATATTGGCGCAAACCATGCTGTGATCGTTTCGCTTCGCTTAGCTATAAATTAAGTAGAGAATGAAGTTACTGTCTTGAAGTATAATAGAAACAAACAAGAATGAAACGTCTGCTAATAAGCCTGCACCCATTGAGGAATATGTTGGTTCTGAATCACAAATAGAAATCATGAATATTATGGTGGACGATAAGTACATTCTTTTAGTATCCACAAGGCATCATCTCTTTCACGTGCTTGAAGTAAGTGGTTAAGTAATGTAAATTATTGTCCTCATCCCGAGGTGACGTAGCTCTCTTCAAGTAAACCCCACTGGAAGTAAGCAGCATGTAATTTTTTAACCACATACCACCCTTCCAATAAATTTTACATTTTTCTGACAGTACCGGGAATCGAACACGAACCTTCAAGGACGGCACTAATAGCTCCAACCATTAAAATCCAAGGTGTACAGCACGTTAATCAATACAAATCAATACAATCAATACAAACACTCTTCCTACAGGACGTATTAGAGTTCGAATGTATTATCGTACGCAACAAAATTCCTCCCGTTATAGTCGTGTTACCTGCAAAAATACAGACTTTTAGAAAAACAATACATCTTAAAACACCGGGGGCGAAAATAAGCCATTCATTCTTGTGTTTTTCAAACTTGAAACATTCAGAGAAATTATTTATGTTATTGTTACAATGAAAAGTGCTATATCAATTTTTTGAAGTGACTAAATATTTCTTACCATGCGTGTTGGCAGTGCAGTTAGGGGCGCGCAGCTGTGACCTTGCATTCGGTGATGACGATGATGATGATAATTTTTGATAAAACGGGTCTAGCACCTAGGACATCGGCCCCTAATGGTACTAAATGAGACGAAATATAATGACAATTTAAAAGTCCAAAAAGCATCAACTGACCAGAATTAAAAACGTGATGTTGAAGAATGAATGGATGAATATGAATTTGAAATAATCAGCGAATACGGCTCACAATATTGAAAGTTTTTAAAAATCCAAATTTAATCCACTGACTACAATTTAAGAAAACAAAAATAACCTATGAGAAATGATTATGAACACAAAACCGTCAGTGTATTCGACCCGAAATACCCCACTTTTGCAGAAACCATTTTAAAACAATAGTATAAAGGGTGTACTATATCGTTTTACATTTTATTTTTTGTAGCCAAATGAAGTACATTACACATCAGTTTTTACGTCCACCTTCTGAATATAATCTCCTTGTAACTCTATGCACTTTTGCCATCAATGTGTCAGTCTCTCCAGACCTTCCTGAAACCATTCCTTCGGTGTGCTGCGTACTCATGCCTTGACAGCTGTGTCCATTTCTGCAAAATCCGCAAAACGGTGACCACGGAGAAGTTTCTTCATGTTCCCGAACAGGTGTTCGACATTTCTTCGGCGGTGGTCTGCCCCTATGCCTCCATTGCATCGATTGTTGTTTCGTTTGTGGCTCATGGTAATGAAGTCATGTCTCATCACCAGTCACAAGCCTAGACTTGAAGTCGGCTGGATCTTGATCATGGCGTTGCAAAAGTTCTCTGCACATGTTCACACACCTCTGCTTTTCGTTTGCAGACAAGAGTCTAAGCACCCACGTGGATGACACCTTCCCCAACCGTAAGTGGCCGTGCACGATCCACAGCAGGGTGTTTCGGCTAATTCCCGTGGCTGCCTCCATTTCCGTACATGTGATGCATTTGTTTCCTTCGATGGCTTGTTCGACCCGGACAATGTTGGCTGGTGTTGACACTGTCACATTCCTTCCAGAACTGGTTCCCTTGTCCACCAATGTGCGCCCTGTTTTCAAACCTTCCGTCCCGTTGTAAACTGTTTTCCGTGACAACGCATGTTCTTCACAGACTGCCGCCAAGCGCCGATGAATTTCTGCAGTAGTCACGCCTTCTTTCCATAGGAAACAACTTGTATAGCGCTGTCCCTGGCGGTTGCTTGTCTGCTCCTGCGCTGACAGTGTTGTTAAGAAATGGCTGTGACGACTGCATTTGTTGGCCCCTGTGCGTGTGCTGCTACCAAACGGTGGAACAAGACACCAGTTACACGTCACCATCTTGAAAAGTGAAATGCGAACCATACTCGGACGTACAAAAAAATAAAGTGTAAAACAATATAGTACGCCCCTAGTAGTACATACTGACCAAGGAGCTGTTCCCAAAGCACAATCTGAATGGATCATGCTTGTTGTCTAAAGGGGTCCAAAATCTAGATCGACGGCCCCTCATATCGCTATTTCTCTAATCATGCGTAATGTAGACTTACGGTGTTCCACACATGTTGGTACTACGCAAATGTAATGCAGACCTATGGTGTTTTTCACATTACAGCGCCACTCATAGGCAACACAAACGCGTGGTGTTCCCCACATAGGTGTACTAATCGCAGGGACTCGTACTATCCCGTGGTGTTCTTCACATAGTGGGTACTAACCACATGCAATGTAGACCCACGGTGTCGCTCACTAATCAGAGGCAACGTCCAGACCCGTTGTGTTTCTCAAAATGGAACTAATCACAGGCAACGTAAACCCGTGGTGTTCCGCATATAGTGATACTAATCACGGGTACTGTAAAACCGATGTTGATTCACAACCCTATTGTGTACCTAACATAGTGGTACTACTCGCAAGTAAAGGCGACCCACGGTGTTCCTCGCGTGATGGTACTAATTACAAGTAGTCTCGTGATTCTAATTCAATCAAGCTTGGTCGCCCCTTTTAATCGCCTCTTACAGCAGGCAGGGGATACCGTGGATGAATTCATCGTCTGCGTCCACCACTCACAGGGGGTTGTGTGTTAGGTCCAGAAGAGGAATTTTATTTCGCTCAAGTCCGCCGGTAAGCCTGTTAGGACCCCCCTATCGCCACCTGGGACGCGCCAAGTGGAAGTATCATCCCTTTCCCTGCTACGCTAGTATAGCTTGCATTTGGGAGATAGTGGGTTCTAATCACACTGTCGGCAGCCCTGAAGGTAGTTTTCCACATCTTCCATCTTCACACCAGGAAAATGCTGGGGCTCAACGATAATTAAGGCCACGGCCGCTTCCTTCCCACCCCTAACCCTTTACTATACCATCGTAACCAAAAGACCTATCTGTGTCGGTGCGACGTATAGGCAATCGTAAAAAAAAGTTAAATTTTAGCACTGGACTTGAATACATCACAAGTAACCTGACATCTAACCGAACGAGGTACGGATTGATATGATTATTCAAGAAACTGACACTCAACGGGATTGTCTTAAGATACAGTATTGTAAGACTTTTATATTTTACAGTATAAATGGTTCCTTAAAGGAGGCTAATAATACAGTATTAACATTTGTTCACAATATGCCATATCTACATTAATATTAGCAAAATTTCATAGGTCTATCTATGTTCCTATGAATAAGTTACCATTACAACAATCTGTTTGTTGTTACCGAGCTCGATAGCTGCAGTCGCGTACGTGCGGCCAGTATCCAGTATTCGGGAGATAGTGGGTTCGAACCCCACTGTCGGCAGCCCTGAAGATGGTTTTCCATGGTTTCCTATTTTAGCACCAGGCAAATGCTGAAACTCTACTTTAAATAAGGCCACGGTGGCTTCCTTCCCACTTCTGGCCCTTTCCTGTCCCATCGTCGCTATAAGACCTATCTGTGTCGGTGCGACGTAAAGAAACTGGCAAAATATGTATATCTGTTTGTTAAAGTACGCAAGCCGACACGAATAAGGCCACAGTATTCCTATGCTGGGAAAACTCCAAGATTGTTTACAAGTGTTTTGCCATGTGGAAATAACGTACAGTGAATTTAGATCCAAAATAAATCACGTAATAAACTACGAGTTCGCTATGTGAAATACAGCCCGTATTTGTAGAAAAAAAAAAGAATTATATTCGCCCGTAAATACTATTTGTACGTCTGAAAAATGAAAACGAAATGAATCCGTAAAAACAAAAATGGCATCGAAATCTCACCTAATTAAGCCAGACGACTGAACTTCTATTGTCAAAAAAGGAAAAAGAACAGAATAGACTGAATCCTTATAGACTTTAATAGTTCATGATTCGTTGACCTACTAAAACGCAGCACACTGGAATTCGAATTTACAGAACATAGCCCTTTATTCAAAGGAGTTCATTCGTACAAACACTAGCGCACCTTGCGTCACACTACTGACTTCACAAGATCGTTGCATATAACTGAAAATGTACAGGCTTTCCTCACTTGGTCAGCCCCGTGGTGTACGTGTAGCGTGCCTGCCTCTCACCCGGAGGCCCCGGGTTCGATTCCCGGCCACGTCAGGGATTCTTATCTGGACCTGACAGCTGATTCGAGGTCCACTCTGCCTATGAAATTAGAAGGTCTAGAAAGCCAAGAATAACGGCCGAGAGGATTCGTCGTGCTGACCACACGACACCTCGTAATCTGCAGGCATCGGCCTGAGCTGCGGTCGCTTGGTAGGCCAAAGCCTTCAAGGGCTGTAGTGCCATGGGGTTTGTTTGTTGTTTTTCCTCACTTGCGTTTCACGGAATGAGTAGACAACCAAAATGGACCTGCTGAGCGCTACTATTCTAGATGATACCCTGATAAATTCAGCTGTTAAAGTTTAGATATCTTTCACCACTAGAATGGAATACTTTACAGAATATTTGTTGAACACATATTCCCCCACTTTTCAAAGGTTTACTTTACCGATGCTCCACAACTTACATCGTCTTCATAAAGCAAAGCTGTTTGCCATTTTCAGTAAAACACTAGCATACTTTAGTTAGTCTCGTTGCCATAGTCTATTGTCGTAAGAAAACTTCACGAATGAAGGTTTCTTAACTCTGGAATATGGTTAACCCGGCAACGGGCGAGTGGTGAGTTGGAACGCAAGTGGGCGCGTGGTGAGATTTTCTCTCACCCATGATATGAACTAATAAAATCATATTTATAATACGTATTTAGATTTAATTGGTGATTTAAAGCTTTCTGTATGTATTTTCGTAATAATTATTTTTTACAATATTTTACTTACACATGTAGGATATTCTACATTGCTTAACAATGCCAGAAATAGTAACGTAACAAGGCACAAGCTGAGGGAAAATCTCACTGAAATGCAAGGATGAAAACAATGCACCGCAAATGAAAACAACGAACCTTCACCAACAAACAACAGTTGCAGACTTACGCGGAAAACAGTGAACCTGGAATACCTAGAAGGAGAGACTCATGCGTAAAATCATTGGGCAGTGGGATATGATGAAATCAAGCAGTGAGAGATTCCCACACCACATGCCCGTTACCGGGTTAAGGAACCAAACCACGTGTCTGATTAGCCTTGGCCTACTGAGTGACCGCTGCCCAGCTCAGTGCAATAGTTGGTATTGTTCTCGCGTAGGTTGAGTCAAGACCTACTACAATTACATCAGACCGTAATTCAGAAGAAACATGGCGGACATCGGTGTGCGATATGAGAAGTTGAGGGGAAGGTTATGCATGTTTATTTCGAGTCACCTAAACAAAATATCACAAGTCAAACGTCATGAAATGCAACTCACTAACTCAAAATATGAATAATTAAACACCAAAAGTAGTGTTATCGCGTATTGTAAGTCTGAATGTAATTTCAGGGGGGGGGGGGGAAATAATTGTATCAACGTCAGGTTGAAACAGACAGAGTATAAAAAATTTTCACATATGAATCTCCGGTCAGCAAATGAGATATATAGATGTCAACAAAGAACATTATTAACCTTACATGAAATACTATGTAACACTACCATTAATCACAGCCCATTATGTAAAACACGCAAACAAATTTCTCCAATAAAATTTCAACCCCCCAGAATCCACCTGTATTGTTGAGTAGGTACAAGTGATATTTCTATGATAGGCCTACACATGACCATCTAAAACACTCGTCAACTTAAAACTCACCAGAATTGATGGCATAATTGTATTTTATATAAAAAACATAATCCTCGCGTCCACTCACGGGAAATGGGGTTAGGTTTAATTTACGCATGTTCATTGTAAAACGTCGAAAATTAATTACATCATTCTTGCACCACCGTTTAAGATTAATTTAGTCTCTAAATCATAAATCTTGGTCATGATTTTCCGGATCTTTCTGGGACTGATTTAATTTTCTCTATAGTAAGGTACGTTGGCTGATAAGGCAAATGCTAGGATAGGCATCATTAGTTTTAACTTCGGAAGTGTGCACGGCACTCGAATGAGATCACCATATGATTCGGATCGAAATTTTCCTTACGAATGCTCTTAACCCAATTTTGCCGTAATACTAGGTCTTCTGGAAACGGGAACACTGAAGTTCTTACTTACATCCAGGCATACAGCACATTAAATATAAACATATTGCATACGAAACTAAAAATGAAGAAAATACTTTCAGAGAAGAACACGAGAATCAACATTAACCTAATCACCAGCGATATTGTTAGAATAAATCAGCTCTTTAAGAACAAACAAGTTATTACGGCACTGAAAGAGGATCTATAACCTTCTTAAGACTAAAAATAAATATAATGTACGATTAATAATATTCAAATTTCTGTAAATATTTGGTAACAACACGGCATACACAAATCAAAATAAACGCATGCTAGCACTCCAGCTGCCGTCATTATGGACAGTTTCGATAGGTCGGTTAAGGTCTGAGATATTGTAGTTGGTCTTGGTTGAGTGAACGTCGACATAGCTCTCAGGCCTGTCGTGGCTCAGGACATCCGGGTAAGAGGCAGCAAGCTAACTGCCTCTAGACCGCAGGATCAGGCTGGAGAAATTTAGATAAGCTAAATATTGCTGAAAGTTTAGTTTCAAAAATATATGTGTTGAACAACGCTGCAGAACCGGTAACATAACAGAATATGAGTTTGCCACGTGTACACATTTACATCGGGCTTCATCTACTAGTGAACTTACAAGAAGATTTTGACGCCAAAGTTTAAGCTGCTTACGCTACCGATGAATGCTATTGATATCTCTGTTGATATTACGATTATGAAATGTCAAAACTGTAAAGTGACACAAGCGAATGCATACCAGCAGTTTATTTCTAAAGCGACCATTCCTCTCACTTTTAACGCAGCGATGTAATGGAGCTGTCACCTACTGTTCACAATGGCGAAGGATCCAGCCTCTTAACTTGCCAACGTTGATTCTTCTAATGAAGATGTACCTGCGTAATCCCTCTTGAGGCTGGTTCTTATTGTATTCTACAGTTTGAGTGGAGGGAAAAGCAGAGGCTAATCCAAGCGGGACAAACAACGATCCTTTGTCATCAAGCTGGAGGACTCTTGTGGCGACTTGAACCACCTGCTGACAAGCGAACACACCCTATTGCAACAAACATTAAACCTGAAGGTCTCAGAAGTGCTAACGTACCTGTCTTTGTTGAGACTCGAAATAAAATTGCATATTTCGTCTCCACACTCCACACCAAAGAGTGCATTCAATTTGCTCCCAGGTTTTTAATAATAATAATAATAATAATAATAATAATAATAATAATAATAATAATAATAATTTTGCTGGCTTTATGTCCCACTAACGACTTGTACCGTTTTCGAAGACGTCGAGGTGCTGGAATTTTGTCCCGCTGGAGTTCTTTTACGTGTCAGTAAATCTACCGACACGAGGCTGACGTTTTTGAGCGGTGTCCGGACATTTCGTACCACAGACATCACTTGATTTTTGAAGGCATTTCGTACCACCTAGGTCGTTATCTACCTGCGAAAGGTTTTCCGATAATCCCCAAATATTTACGCTAGGACAGTCAGTACCATTTGATGTCAAATTGGAATTCCATTTCCACGCCAGCGGGCGCAATGAGCCTGACAGACACACTTCAGAAATCACATACAAACATAATTTACAACACTTGCTGGAGAAAACTTCTATATTATTTTACTAATTGCCGCTTAAACTATACTTAACAGTTATAACTCATGTTTACGTAAATATTTTCATTTTAATTTTAATTTCGTGTGGCTATTTCTAGCCGGGTGCAGTCCTTGTAAGGCAGACCCTCCGATGAGGGTGGGCGGCATCTGCCATGCGTAGGTAACTGCGTGTTATTGTGGTGAAGAATAGTGTTATTTGTACCGAGCTCGATACCTGCAGTCACTTAAGTGCGGCCAGTATCCAGTATTCGGGAGATAGTGGGTTCGAACCCCACTGTCGGCAGTCCTGAAGATGTTTTCCGTGGTTTCCCATTTCCACACCAGGCAAATGCTGGGGCTGTACCTTAATTAAGGCCACGGCCGCTTCCTTCCCACTCCTAGCCCCTTCCTGTCCCATCGTCGCCATAAGACCTATCTGTGTCGATGCGACGTAAAGCAACTAGCAAAACAAAAAAAAAAGTGTTATATGTGGTGTGTGAGTTGCAGGGGTGTTGGAGACAGCACAAACACCCTGCCCCTGAGCCATTGGAATTAACCAATAAAGGTTAAAATCCCCGACCCGGCCGGGAATCGAACCCGAGACCCTCTGAGCCAAAGGCCAGTACGCTGACCATTCAGCCAACGAGTCGGACAATACTATCATAAGAAAGTCGACTTTGAAGTGTAAGTCCCGAAACAAAATAATACAATAGAAATATACATCGTGTTCGGGTGGAATGTGCCTGGCGAGCATAAGGATGGTTAATATTACTATTCTTGTGAATATTTATACCTTAATGAATTTTTATCAAGTAAAATAAAAGATTCTGATGAACTGGCCGATATGGGCTTGAAGGTCACGCGGAAACTGCAAACTACGGAAAGGTGGAAGTAGCTAGGTCCCCGCGAATGACTAATACTAGATAAGAATTAATACGTGCTCCAGTCAGATCAGTTGCGCCCGACGGAAGGTTAACATCAGTAGCGGTCACACCGTGCGGAGGCTTCTGCGGCAGTACTGGACAGTGGAGGTACAAGTGAATAGGCCTACATTCATTAGAAAATCGTTTTTACTTCACAATACTTCCCACACTTTCAAGTGGTACGGAATGTTCTCTCCTAAATATTTTAAAGTCATGAACTGACACTTCGTAGGTAATCAGCTGGTCAAGCGGTACGAAATGTCCTAGAACCATTTGACCGAGCTCGATAGCTGCAGTCGTTTAAGTGCGGCGAGTAACCAGTAATCGGGAGATAGTGGGTTCGAGCCCCACTGTCGGAAGCCCTGAAGATGGTTTTCCGTGGTTTCCAATTTTCACACCAGGAAAATGCCGGGGCTGTACCTTAATTAAGGCCACGGCTGCTTCCTTTCAATTCTTAGGCCTTTCCTATCCCATCGTCGCCATAAGACACAGCCTACCTGTGTCGGTGCGACGTAAAGCAAACTAGCAGGAAAAAAAAAAAGAAAGAACCATTTGAGCACCTTCAAATACCAACCAGCTACGCCAAGATCGAGCCTGCCAAGTTGGGGTCAGAAGGCCAGCGCCTCAACAGTCTTGAGACACTCAGCCCGGCCCCAGATTTTTATGAAGGGATATTCATAGTTCAAAGTACCTTCAATGGAAATGTTTTTCTTCTTTTGAATGGAGAGTCCCATGTTGTGGTTTATAATCGGCAAAAGATAGCAAGTTTAATGGTTTGTCATCATGTAATCCGATTGTACGTTTCTTCATTGGCCGGACGTATTGGCTCAGGCTGAGTGTAAGTTGTTTCGTTGATCACCGTTCAGGACCTCAAATACGCTAGTTTTGTTGTTGATAGATTTGCTGGAATGTAGAAGAAATTCGTGGATCAAAAATCCGCCACCGTAAAACCGTAAATGGGACATAAAACCAACAACAGTCGAGATTTTCTTCTGAAGACGCAGAACAAAGTTCTCTGCGAAACATACAGAACATAGAGAATTTCAAGTTGTTTTCTTGACACGGCATAAGCCCAAAAGCCCACAAATTATCATGTCTATTCAAAGCGTAATCGTCAGGATTCGAAACGCGGCAGCCTTGGTTAGAATCCGGTGACAGTTATCACCCATTTTTGGATATTAGTATACATAGTAAGAGTTCGATCATAGGACTATGATATTTCATAACCATTGCAAATATACAGGTCTTTGCAAGCCCACAAGACTGGCAGGTTCGGGGAAGGTTCCCAGAATGTGGGCCAACTTCAAGTCATTAAGGTGCAGTAATTTGTTCTAATTGCGCGGCTCGCCCGCCCTCATGATACCTGCTCGCTCACTCAATCAATCACCTACTCACTCCCACATTTCTTAGCCCACTCTCCCATTCACTTTACAACCCTGGCTTTAATTGCATGTTACATTGTGCGCCTTTCCTGTAATTTGGGCGTGACGGCGGAATATCATACATAGACAAGTAATACAACAGGAAATGTATTTTTATCATTTTAAAGCTGTCTATCCTACGATCTGTCGGTGATTTTCCTGTTCAAATACAGGATGAAAAATTGTCGCTATACCTGCTTTCTACTTCCTTATAACATGTGAGGTCCATGTAATACCGAATAAATTGATACCTATTGACTAAATAATCCTAAACTGCATTTAGTTAAATTTTATCTCAAGTAATCCCAGAATGCTGCCTCTACTAGAAGACAATGGGGGTGCTGTCATTATAATTCTACAGCAAACCACTGAGCGCCACACTGTACCCATTCTGTCCTTTGGGTAAATGATAGTATGCTATTAAAACACCTAGTTGGGGCGCGAAATAAATGTTAAAATGCAGGAAATACTATCGATGATGTTATCAAAACTGTAACATTTCCAAATTTCGGTCATACTTCCCCTCATCCCTCTATTCTAGTAAAAAAACACACAGTGCGAAATGAAGTACAATAATAAAACCTAATTTGAATCAGGGATTTTCAGCTCCGCAGTTAGACCAGGGGAAATTCAGAGCTCGGGTATTAGGTCAGCACAACAAACATAGAAATCCCATCACTTACAGAAGTTGAGAAAGCTTGTATTTCTCGTGCCACTTCGTGTCGTCACAGCCACAGGACCTCCCAAGACATCTGTATAAATGTAATACATGGCTTTTTACCAAGAAAGATAGTGGCGGTGGTGATTATTGTTTTGAGAGGAAGTATTACACGAATCAGAGGGAATAATAGGAGGGATTGACACTTCGATAAACGAAGATGACGGCGAAAGAAAGACACGACCACGAAGGGCGTGAAAATGAAAGACTCCCTAGGCCTCGAATGCTCTAATACCGTCGGGGTCGGAAAAGAACAAGAGTTGACCAAGGGAGGTCAGATAAGATAGATGAAAGTGAGGAGGCTGGCAAAAGTAAGTGGAAGCAACGCCAGGACTCATCTGAGGTCCCCGTGGTCGCCTCTTATGACAGGCAGGGGATACCGTGGGTGTTATTCTGTCACCCCCACCCACAGGAGGACAAACAAGGATAGAGGGAAATGATGTAAATATTAATTAAGATACTTAAGATGTGTGAACTGTCGTACTGACTTGGACCACATTAGATACAATGATGTCGGGAAGGACCTGCGAGTTAATCCAATTTAATACCAGGTCTTTCTCGGTTTCACTAAGAGATGGCGCCAGCGAACAGTACGCAGCGTATGAATGTGACACATAGGTACGTCAGTTTGTTCGTCTGACATTAACCTACCAACACACACAAGTTAAGTCCGCCAAACATTAGCGTCTGTGTTGTATCGTTCAGTGATCATGTCGACGTTTGTGCCTGAAAAAGAACATCTGTGGCACGCATTGCTTTACTTATTATTTAATCAAACGAGAAAGGCTGTAGAAAGTCATCGTCTGCTGGTAGAAACATATGGTGAACACGCCCCATCGATTAGAACATGTGAGACATGGTTTCGACAATTTAAACTTGGTGATTTCAATGTGAAAGACAGTGCGCGCTCTGGTAGACCACCAAAGTGCGAAGACGAAATTGCAGGCGTTACTGGAAGAAGCCGTTAATGCACACCGCTATCGCCAACAAATTATGAATTTAAACCACGCATTGATCGAAAGACGGCCGGAATGAGCCAGAAGACATGGCAAATTGATTTTGTTACACGACAATGCGCCGTCTCACTCAGCAAAACCCGTGAAAGACACCTTGAAATCGTTTGAATGGAACATCCTTCCGCACCCGCCGTATTCTCCCGACTTGGTGCCATCTGACTATCACCTCTTCGCATCAATGGAGCAGGAGCTCGCAGAGCAGCACTTCAGCAATTTCGAGGAATTTGGAAAATGGCTCAACGAATGGTTTGCCGCAAAAAGACAAACAGTTTTTCTGGCATGGAATTCATAACTTACCTGTAAGATGGACGATGTGTGTAGTAGCCGATGGCCAATATTTTGAATTAAAAAAAAAAATTTCCCTTGGACATTACGTGTTTACTTTACCACAAAATCCGGTGAAATTTTATTAATATACCTGATAAACTAGTGAAAAACACGGACGCAGCTGCATCGAGTACGTTTGACACGATTTACAGGGTAGACATTACGAGTGGCACCATCTTTTCCTTTTTCATTATGAAAATACTCTAACTATACACTGTGCAGAAAAGGTGGTATAAATTATTAATATTCTAAATACATGTTTTATATTGGATAACACATTCTTGCTGGGAAAATATTGTCATTCCACGGGTGTTGTTTTATGTACTAATACTGAAATGAAATAAGCAGTCTGATACTGCTTACAATTTCAGCAACTAAGAAAATATGATTTAGACCTTCAATAATTGTCCCACTACAATCAAAGTAAGGAGTATTCACAAACTATTTCAGAAAATATGGCTACGAATAGTGTCGGCAGTTGAACGTCAAACAAATAATGGTCGGAATAAAACTTCGCTGAGAGTTCCATTTAGAAGCCGTGGGTGTCTTGGAAGTTATTTCTCTAGAAGTGTGCCATATTATATTCCTATACTGATACATGTTTTTGATCCTTTATATTAGTTACGATAGCAGGACAATACATTTTAATCCACTGGGCGAGTAAGCCGTGTGGTTAGGGGCGCACAGATATGAGGTTGCATCCGGGAGATAGTGGGTTCGAACCCTCCCAGGCTGTACATTAATTAAGGCCACGGACTCTTCCTTTCCATTCCTAGCCCGCTCCTATTCCATAGTCGCCATAAGACGTATATCTGTGTCGGTGCGACGTAAAGCAAATTGTAAAAAATAAAATAAAAATGTTAATCCCCAAATGTACAGTGGTTATTTCCTGGTCCATGGTTACCGAAAATTCTTCACTCCCACGTCTCCACACAGAAGTAGTGCACATTAAACTGATTATTATGTCTAAAACCAATGACGTCCTAAATAAAGATGTCTTAATGAAACCTAATCGTCGTCTGTAAGTCGCGGGCTGTCATCGTTTGGCTCCAATTAACTCATTACTGGGCGTGTGTTATCGGACCGTGACCACATAAAACCATTAAGAGCCGATATCGGGACTACCCGAAAATTAGGAACTTGTGCTGCTTAGGACTTCGTTAAGATAATGTGACCGGTGCATTACCATGTTCCGATTACTTTAATGGCGACCTCCTCGCCCGGGTGGTCCAACCGCACCGCACCTTGCCTTATCTCCCACGACCCAATACACTTATTACTTATGTTACGTTTAACGTGTGTTGTGTAAATCGCGAGCAAGCAATTATTGTGTCGTGTCTCGAAGAACATTAAAAGTGCATTTATATGCAGTCTCAAGTGGTAGGGCACAACTTGACTTTGTTGAAATGCAAATGTATCTCTGTGCTGAGTAGTTTTACATTCCCGTAACAGTTCACCGATCTGTGTCTTATTTTCTTTCTCCACGGAACAACTGAGCCACCTCTGTGGTGTAGTGGTTAGCGTGATTAGCTGCCACCCCGGAGGCTCGGGTTCGATTCCCGGCTCTGCCACGAAAATTTGTAAAGTGGTATGAGGGCTGGAACGGGGTCCACTCAGCCTCGGGGGGTCAACTGAGTAGAGGTGGGTTCGATTCCCACCTCAGCCATCCTGGAAGTGGTTTTCCGTGGTTTCCCACTTCTCCTCCAGGCGAATGCCGGGATGGTACCTAACATAAGGCCACGGCCGCTTCCTTCCCTCTTCCTTGCCTATCCCTTCCAATCTTCCCATCCCTCCACAAGGCCCCCTGTTAATCATAGCATCATAGCCTAGGCGAGGTACTGGTCATTCTCCCCAGTTGAATCCCCGACCAAGAGTCTGAAGCTCCAGGACACTGCCCTTGAGGCGGTAGACGTGGGATCCCTCGCTGTGTTCGAGGGAAAAGCCGACCCTGGAGGGTAAACAGATGATGATGATGATGATGATGATGATATATGCTTTATCTATGAATTTATGGGATGTTACGTAACTCCATTAATACGTTTAATACGGCATTTTAAACTAGTAATAGTTTTTCCCGGAAGGATATGGTAGTATGGTAAAGTATGATAGAACTGAAACAAACCGAGAAGAATGACAACGATTTCCGAATGTGTTGTACGGTCCTAATTTGTGCGAAATTCCTGCGTTTGCTCAGGTAAATGCTGCTATACTGAGAGTCAACTTAAGACCTTAGCGGTCCCTTTGATGTTAGTCAGACTTCTGGTCGGTGAAAAGGCTTCCGCAGCGCCAAATAGTTCCCTAGTTTGTTACTTGTTCCTGAAGTCAGGAGCTTCCTTCAGTTTGGTTAGATATTCTGGTGAACTGACTTGATGAATTAAAATTTTTGCCCTGTATAAATATGGAAAATATGTCACAGGTTGTATGTTATTCGGGTTCGTTACCAACTCTTATATTTCATACGTAGATGGCTGTGAATAGTTATTATTCTCAGTGGTGTATGTAGCAAAATAATAATAATTTAATGTGATATTGATATCTTATTGCACTGTGTACTTAGTAAGTTTGTTCGAGTTCATTCCACTGTTGATAAGTTCGCATAATAGGTGGAACGTTGAAGATGGATCCAAGAAAACTGTTGGCAATACTGGGCTACTGGCTGCAACAGCGTGTTCACTGTTCAGTATTCATAATGGCTGCCAGCTGTGAGCAAGCTCTGACGCTTGAGTTCCCTGTGAAATACTTTAAAGCTAACAAAAGTAGAGGAAAATAAAGTAGAATATCCAAACCAAATTGTTTTAAACGTTTACAGTAGCCTACGAGATTAGAATCCACTGTGGACTGTGGAAGACGTGAAAAAGTCCGCGCAGCTGATTCGCGTTTCTGTGTACAGTGTTTACGCCGCTCGCTTGGAATGGAAAATCCAAGTCTCCAGGGAAAGAATGATGTGTCAGCTCAGCACTCGCCGTAAATAAAACAGGAAGGGCCTTAACACGGTATGAGAATAGGATCTTTGGCGTATTCGATGATGATAATAATAATAATAATAATAATAATAATAATAATAATAATAATAATAATAATAATGTGTACTTTACTTTATATTCGCAACCGCACTCTACCTACAGAAATGTTGTCATGAGAGGATCATGAGTTCGTTTTTACCTTCCGAATGACGAGACTATAATATTTACAACATTCCTGGAAGCATTGTATTTTGCAATCCCACTCACCGGTGGGTTTTTAAGCTTTTTTAACTATGATAAACTGCCACTGACAGTCGTTGCAAGAGAGCGGAATCGTATACGTATGTTGTAAGTCTCCATGTGCCTCACACAAATCGCATTATGAAACAAAAATAATTCTTGCTTCTCTTGCCTCGGAATTCGTCAGTAATCTGTAGGTTTTATATGGTCAATGAAGGAATAAATAGGTATGGTACGTAATCAAAGTACAGCTATGTGAAAGGCAGTGATTTCGTTTGATGCTTCACTATTTCAGAATGAAGTACTGTACTTGTCAGATGGACGCACGGCGTTAATGATAAGCTGGTTATGGCGGAGATGGAGAACCGGGACGAGACGGGAAGGGGGAACAGGGGACGTGCTCACATGCGGAAGGATACTTTTCCTAAGCTCTTAACTTGAATTTCAGTATAGTTCTTGTGACTGCTGGGGTGGGGTTGTGGTTGAAAACTCACGAAAGGCGTTGTTGATATCTTCCGTATTATCTCCTCTATCGACCAATCCAAAATGACTATATTGTTCCTGAAGTGACCCTGAAGTGAGTGTCTCACGGGGCTTAGACTAGAAATCCAGTTTTCGTAAATATATCCGTTATTATCCGTTGTACAATAAATAAGTACATGGCATGAACGATAGAAAATTGCAATTCCTACAAAATTTACTACGTAATGTTTTACATAGATATAATACGAAGGTCGAGTCATAAGTCATGGCAACTATTTTTTTCTCGCGAACAGGAGACAACACAGAAAATCTAAGATATGCATTTGGAAACGTACGGTATGTACTTGCGTATGATGCAACCAGATGGTGTATGTAAACAACAGTTTGTGAGTGAGGGCATCACAGAATGGAAGTCAACAAGCAGGTGCAACGATCGCATATTAAAATAGCAGTTCTCCGCGGCAGAAATGCACTCATTTGCCATGCAGAGCTGCGGGAAGCATTACGTGTGCATACCATGCCCTATAGCAAAGTGGCGAGGTGGGTGGAGACGTTCAAACAGGGTAGAGTATCAACTGCCGATTTGCCTCGCCCAAGCCGTCCAGTGTCCATGGATAAAGATGTACGGATAATGGTGATCGATCAGTGTTTATATGAGGACAGGCGCTGGACTCGAGCAGAATTGCAAGAACATACAGCAATACCAGCGGCAACAATACGGCGCATTTTACACTAAGACGTACATATGCGTGAACTTTGTGCAAAGGGGTGCCACGTCTGCCGGCCCCGTGGTGTAGGGGTAGCCTCTTACCCGGAGGCCTCGGGTTCGATTCCTGGCCAGGTCAGGGATTTTTATCTGGACCTGAGGGCTGGTTCGAGGTCCACTCCGCCTACGTGATTAGAATTGAGGAGCTATCTGACGGTGAGATAGCGGCCCCGGTCTAGAAAGCCAAGAATAACGGCCGAGAGGATTTGTCGTGCTGACCACACGACACCTCGTTATCTGCAGGCCTTCGGGCTGAGCAGCGGTCGCTTGGTAGGCCAAGGCCCTTCTAGGGCTGTAGTGCCATGGGGGGGTGTAATTTCGTGTGGCTATATCTAGTCGAATGCAGCCCTTGTAAGGCAGACCCTCCGATGAGGGTGAGCGGCATCTGCCAGGTGTAGGTAACTGCGTGTTATTTTGGTGGAGGATATTGTTATGTGTGGTGTGTGAGTTGCC
This sequence comes from Anabrus simplex, assembly GCF_040414725.1. Classification (NCBI taxonomy): domain Eukaryota; kingdom Metazoa; phylum Arthropoda; class Insecta; order Orthoptera; family Tettigoniidae; genus Anabrus; species Anabrus simplex. Next base: position 277,543,928 of record NC_090268.1, on the reverse strand, counting down.
GGGATGTTGGGGACAGCACAAACACCCAGCCCCCGAGCCATTGAAATTAACCAATGAAGGTTAAAATCCCAAACCCGGCCGGGAATCGAACCCGAGACCCTCTGAACCGAAGGCCAGTACGCTGATCATTCAGCCAACGAGTCGGACATGGGGGGAGGGGTGCCACGTCACTTAACTGAGGTACAGAAGTGGACTCGTTACGAAACATGTCGCATCAATCTGGAGAGTTTTCAGCAAGAAGGCCAAGCTATGTTGAATCGCATTATTGCAGTCGACGAAACATGGGCACGTGCTTATGAACCTGAACTGAAGAGACAGTCAGGTGAATGGCGTCGTCAGGGGTCACAACGCAGATATAAGGTTCGACAAAATCAGTCGCCCAAGAAGGTTATGGCAATCCTGGCATACGATGTTCAAGGTGTTCTTGTGTGTCATCCAGTGCATGAGGGGCACACTGTGAATGCAGTTTATTACATTCCTTTTTGTTGTACTATTCGCGCCTTGCAGTGCGAACTAAACGTCCAGATCTTTTGGACAACGCCATAATCCTACACGATAACGCGACAGCTCACACAGAAGCCATCGTTCAACGTCGCTTACAACGGTGGGGATGGGAGGTTCTTCCACACCCGCCTTATTCACCTGATCTGTGCCCATGTGATTATGATCTAATCCCCAAAGTCAAGAAGCCATTACGTGGACAACGGTTTGCTTACAAAGAGGAAATCGTAACAGCATTTCGGAGAGAGGTGTCACACGTTAGCGATACACATGCAGCGAATGGTATTCAGCGCCTGACCCGCCGCTGGCAACGCACAGTGGAAGCCTTGGGTGATTATTTCGAAGGTCTGTGACCAGTGGAGACTTGTCCTTTGTACGTAGTCTTGTGTATTTGCTGTCTATACCATAATAAAGCAATGTTTGCCAGTGATCTGTGTTCTGCCACATTCCTACGAGAATGTTCTGAAGTCAGAATTTGTGGAATACTGTGTAGGACGGATACTGACTGGAGGGTGATTGGGGATTTAAATGAGACTATGGAGTGGGTATGTGGGAAACTGGGAGTGAAATTTCTAGATCCTAATGGGTGGGTAGGAGATAGGGATCTGCGCTCGGATGGCCTTCATTTAAACCGCAGTGGTACGTATAAGTTAGGAAATTTGTTTGGAAGGGTAATAGGGAGGTACATTCAGGGAAACGGGATGGCCTAGGGAGCGGTGATAAGGGAACAGGGAACTGGAAATCAAGTAGGGATGACATAAAATTGTTAGTGCTGAACTGTAGAAGTATTGTAAAGAAAGGAATAGAATTAAGTAATTTAATAGATATATATTTACCAGATATTATAATAGGAGTTGAATCATGGCTGAGAAATGATATAATGGATGCAGAAATTTTCTCACGGCACTGGAGTGTGTATCGTAGAGATAGGATAGGAAAGGTGGGAGGGGGAGTTTTCATTCTGGTGAAAGAAGAATTTGTAAGCTACGAAAAAGTTAAAGATGAGACACATGAAATTCCAGGTGTAAGGCTCATTTCTAAAGATAATAGGCAACTTGATATATTTGGAGTGTACAGATCGGGAAAGGGTAGCACTGATGCGGATTCGGAATTATTTGATAGGATAGTCAGCTATGTGGGAAACGACATGGAAAGAAATGTGATTGTAGCGGGAGATCTGAATTTGCCAGATGTCAATTGGGAAGGAAATGCGAACGACAGGAAGCATGACCAACAAATGGCAAATAAGTTAATATTGGAAGGACAGCTGATTCAGAAAGTGATGGAACCAACCAGAGGGAAAAATATCCTGGATGTGGTGCTGATAAAACCAGATGAGCTCTATAGGGAAACTGAAGTAATAGATGGTATTAGTGATCATGAAGCTGTTTTTGTGGTAGTTAAAAATAAATGCGATAGAAAGGAAGGTCTTAAAAGTAGGACTGTTAGGCAGTACCATATGGCTAATAAAGCAGGTATGAGGCAGTTTCTAAAAAGTGACTATGATCGGTAGAAAACGGTAAATAAAAATGTAAACAGACTCTGGCATGGGTTTAAAGAAATTGTTGAGGAATGCGAAAACAGGTTTGTACCTTTAAGGGTGGTAAGGAATGGTAAAGACCCACCTTATTATAATAGAGAAATAAAGAGACTAAGAAGGAGGTGCGTCCTGGAAAGAAATAGTTAGAAATGGCTGTGGAAGTAAGGAGAAATTGAAGTAACTTACTAGAAAATTGAATCTAGCAAAGAAGGCAGCTAAAGATAACATGATGGCAAGCATAATTGGCAGTCATAAAAATTTTAGTGAAAAATGGAAGGGTATGTATAGGTATTTTAAGGCAGAAACAGGTTCCAAGAAGGACATTCCAGGAATAATTCATGAACAAGGGGAGTGTGTATGTGAGGATCTTCAAAAGGCAGAAGTATTCAGTCAGCAGTATGTGAAGATTGTTGGTTACAAGGATAATGTCGAGATACAGGAAGAGACTAAAGCCAAGGAAGTAATAAAATTTACATATGATAACAATGACATTGACAATAAGATACAAAAGTTGAAAACTAGAAAATCGGCTGGAATTGATCAGATTTCTGGGGATATACTAAAGACAATGGGTTGGAATATAGTACCATATCTGAAGTACTTATTTGATTATTGTTTGGTCGAAGGAGCTATACCAGATGAATGGAAAGTTGCTATAGTAGCCCCTGTGTATAAAGGAAAGAGTGATAGACATAAAGCTGAAAATTACAGGCCAGTAAGTTTGACATGCATTGTATGTAAGCTTTGGGAAGGCATTCTTTCTGATTATATTAGACATGTTTGTGAAATTAATAACTGGTTCGATAGAAGGCAATTCGGTTTTAGGAAAGGTTATTCCACTGAAGCTCAACTTGTAGGATTCCAGCAAGATATAGCAGATATCTTGGATTCTGGAGGTCAAATGGACTGTATTGCGATTGACATGTCTAAAGCATTTGATAGGGTGGATCATGGGAGACTACTGGCAAAAATGAGTGCAATTGGACTAGACAAAAGAGTGACTGAATGGGTTGCTATATTTCTAGAAAATAGATCTCAGAGAGTTAGAGTAGGTGAAGCTTTGTCTGACCCTGTAATAGTTGAGAGGGGAGTTCCTCAGGGCAGTGTTATCGGACCTTTATGTTTTCTTATATATATAAATGATATGAGTAAAGGATTGGAATCGGAGGTAAGGCTTTTTGCGGATTATGTTATTCTCTATAGAGTGATAAATAAGTTACAAGATTGTGAGCAACTGCAACGTGACCTCGAAAATGTTGTGAGATTGACAGCAGGCAATGGTATGTTGATAAACGGGGTTAAAAGTCAGGTTGTGAGTTTCACAAAGAGGAAAAGTCCTCTCAGTTTTAATTACTGCGTTGATGGGGTGAAAGTTCCTTTTGGGGATCATTGTAAGTATCTAGGTGTTAATATAAGGAAAGATCTTCACTGGGGTAATCACATAAATGGGATTGTAAATAAAGGGTACCGATCTCTGCACATGGTTATGAGGAATGTTTAGGGGTTGTAGTAAGGATGTAAAGGAGAGTGCATATAAGTCTCTGGTAAGACCCCAACTAGAGTATGGTTCCAGTGTATGGGACCCTCACCAGGATTACCTGATTCAAGAACTGGAAAAAATCCAAAGAAAAGCAGCTCGATTTGTTCTGGGTGATTTCCGACAAAAGAGTAGCGTTACAAAAATGTTGCAATGTTTGGGTTGGGAAGAATTGAGAGAAAGAAGAAGAGCTGCTCGACTAAGTGGTATGTTCCGAGCTGTCAGCGGAGAGATGGCGTGGAATGACAGTAGACGAATAGGTTTGAATGGCGTTTATAAAAGTGAAAGATCACAATATGAAGATAAAGTTGGAATTCAAGAGGACAAACTGGGGCAAATATTCATTTATAGGAAGGGGAGTTAGGGATTGGAATAACTTACCAAGGGAGATGTTCAATAAATTTCCAGTTTCTTTGAAATCATTTCGGAAAAGGCTAGGAAAGCAACAGATAGGGAATCTGCCACCTGGGCGACTGCCCTAAATGCAGATCAGTATTGATTGACTGTCTTCAGGCACTGTGCATAAGTACATGCCATGTTTCTACATGCATATCTTAGATTTCCCGAGTTGTCTCCTGTTCACGAGAAAAAAGTAGTTGCCATGACTTATGACTCGACCCTCGCATTAACTGAGATATTTAAAATAATAATCTTCATCGTTCTAACCCCTACCCTATGAAATGACCTTGAAGTCATATGCATCTGATAACACAACTGTGTTTCCAAATACGGAATTTTGTTTAAATATGCCAAGTCGTTTTCGTTTTAGGAACCCAAACTTACTGTTGCGGAGAGTGGCGGCTGGTGCAGAAAAGCAGTTGTGTGCTGGAACCCATCCCCACTTCAAAAAATAAAAACATTTAGAAGCATAACGGTATGTGGTTTTCAAGAGGCTCTCCACTGAGTTTACCACACTGAACAAACACGCAAACAACCCCAACACATATACACATTCCTCATAAAAAAATTATAAAACTATATAACACAGAGTACCACCTGCAATGGCAAAATATTCACTATCTCAAACACTTAGTGTGAACGCGCAAAAACAGAATTTCCCAATTTTACCAACATCGTTGAAATAAAACCAGCAACGTCGTAATGCAAAATTATATGTTATGTTTTTATAGTGTCATTTATTAACTAGACATTTTTAATTAAAGAAAATCACAATATCATGGTCTTATGTTGACAACATAAAAAGTACATTTTTTTATAGTTCATCGATTTACAAATGTGGCTATGGAATAGGCAAGTTGGTAGTATTCTATCCTCTTTGGTATTAAAAGACCTGGCGCGAACAGCTCTATAGTATTTTGTTTTCCCGTTTGCTTTGAGCGATCCCCTCTTAAATAGTACCGCTGAGTCAAGAGGGTGCCAGCTGCCACGTTCTCATATCGTTCGTAGTGCAAGTGTGACTAGTGCTAGTGCTGCCTCTCTGTGGTCGAACGAAGAATCGCTGTGAGGTGATGTCTTGGCTGTTGTTTCCACAGCCTATCGGAACACATTCTCTTTGTATCTGAAAAGTTCGGCACGCATGCGCAAAAGGCAGAGTTCCTGGTTCCTGGCTAAAAGCTCGCTGAGCTGTGATCGCACAGCACCCGGCGTGGAGCGCACCAGTAGTTACCTGATTGTGAGGGGAGTTGAATAGTTTCCTATTCTTTGGCTGACGTCTTTTTCAATGCACTGCATTTGACTGTAGACAATATTTTTAAACTAATTTATTTTCCCAATAAGCAGTGTGCTGCAACACTTGAGCACATAAGGTAAGGCCGCCCCTGGTTAGGAATAAAACACTTATTCATTGGACTAAATAATAATTATATTGTTCTTACGTCCCACTAACTACTCTTTTCACGGTTTTCGTAAACGCTGAGTTGCCAGAATTTTGTCCCGCAGGACTTCTTTTACGTGCCAGTAAGTCTGCCAAAACGAGGCTGACGTATTCGAGCACACTAATTTATGATTATCCAATCAGCACGTACACACACACACACACACACACACACACACACACACAGTTAGACTTGGCAAATAATGACAATAGTTCACATATTAGTGGCTGTTTACGAAATTTCTACTCCTAACAGTAGGTCTCCAGCTGACCACTATTTACCTGGAACGGGCGCTTCTGCCAAAATCTTAATTGACCGCTCTCACCCTTCCCTTGGTACGCGCCACCATCACTTTACATGGTAGCTAGATGCAGAGAGATTCGAACACATGTCTCTTGACCATTACACAGCACGACGACCGTACACTTGGCTCAACTCCAGACAAGTTCGATAACCTACACAATCAATTTACTTGACTGCTCCACACACTGAACTACTCAACAATTATCACCCAACAATAACACAGCACCAATACAGCTACTCCCCAAAACTCATCACGACTACACTTTCTCAACACTATTCAACGACAACAACACAGACTGCTTCCTTACTTCACCACGACGCCACTCTCTCTAAACTCACAGCTTTGCTCTAACAACACACACTGACCGTGAGCCTGATTTTTATATGTCTAGTGATGAAGTTCAGGTATCCTCGGGCAGCATCCACAATAGTCAACTCCTAGCTTCGCCTTCCAGAAAGTTCTTATTTTGAAACTTTTGGTACATATAGCAAATGCTATTTTTGCAATTTCGCTTGACATCGCACTGACACAGGTTTTACGGCGACACTGGGAAGGGAAACGACTAGGAGTGGGAAGGAAGCGACTGTGGCCTTAGTTAAAGTACAGCTCGTGTGAAAAACAAATGTTACTAAATTCCCTTTGGTGATGATGATGATGATAATTTTTTTTTGCTAGGGGCTTTACGTCGCACCTACACAGATAGGTCTTATGACGACGATGGGACAGGGAACGACTAGGAGTTGGAAGGAAGCGGCCGTGGCCTTAATTAAGGTATAGCCCCAGCATTTGCCTGGAGTGAAAATGGGAAACCACGGAAAACCATCTTCAGGGCTGCCGATAGTGGGATTCGAACCTACTACCTCCCGGATGCAAGCTCATAGCCGCGCGCCTCTACGCGCACGGCCAACTCGCCCGGTATGATGATGATAATGATGATGCTTGTTGTTTAGAGAGGCCTAAAATCTAGGTCATCGGTCCCTATGGTGCGAAATTAGACGAAATGGGATTGCAATTTAAAAGTACAAAATTAATCCATTGACCCGAATTCAAAACGTGATGATGAGGAATGAATTGATGAATATGAATTTGAAACAATCGGTGGATAAGACACGCAATGCCTCACATTCCCAGAAACAATATTACTGCCCAAGGGACTGCTTCCAAAGCCCAAACCTGATCCTTGTCTGAATGGGTCAGTATCTGTCAACGATCCTGCATAATGGCACTTATCGTTAGTAAAGGAGAATCATGATATTTCTCAAGCTGCGGTACTAATCAAAGGTAGCGTAAACTCACGGTGTTCCAAACATTAAGGTACTACTCACAAGTATTGTACGTCGTAAAGGTAACGCAGACCTATGGTGTTTCTCACACAATGCCGCCATTCATAGCCAACGCAAACCGATGAGGTTCCTCACCTAGGTGTACTAATCACGGGCGCCGGTATTCCCGTGGCGTTAATCACATAGTGGGTACTAATCACAGGCAACGCAGACCCACGCTGTCGCTCATATAGTGATACAACTCACAGTCAACACCCAGACCCGTGGTGCTGCTCACATGGGTACGACTCACGGATACTGGAAACCCACAGTGAACCCCGCTCGACTGCTACGAATCACCAAACTATTAATAACTAACAGAGTGGTACTACTCGCAAGTAAAGGCGACCCATGATGTTCCCCGGTGATGGTACTAATCAAAAGTAGTTTTATGGTTTTAATACAATCATCCCTTGGTCGCCCTTTTAGTCGCCTCTCACGACAGGCAGGGGGTACTTGGGTGTATTTTGGATCTGCGTCCCACACCCACAGGGAGAGAAAAAAGGAACAAAAACAAAGGGATCCGTCACTTCGAAAAATGAAATAACGGGCGACGAAAGGCAAGGGCCACGAAGGGCGTGAAAATGAAAGACTCCCTAGGCTTCGAATGTTCTAATACAGTCGGGGTCGGAAAAGAACAAGAGTTGACCAAGGGAGGTCGGACAGAATAGACGAAAGTTAGGAGCCTAGCACAAGTAAGTGGAAGCAATGCCAGGACTCAGCTAAGAGCCCCGTGGTCGCCAATCCACACTCCCAAGTTGAGAGCCCCTTGGGCCCGTTTTAGTCGCCTCTTACGACAGGCAGGGGATACCGCGGGTGTATTTTACATGTGCGTCCCCCACCCGCAGGGGTAGTGTGTTTGGTCCGCAAGAGGTATTTTATTTCCCTCAAGTCCTCCGGCAAGCCGGTTAGGACCCCTCTATCCGCCACCTGGGACGCGCCACGTGGGAGTATAACGTCTCCCCCTGCTACGCCAGCGTAGTAGGTTCGTGGAATTCCCTTTGGGAACATCAAATATATATATATATATATATATATATATGTCCTTCAATAAAATGTGTGACACGATGTTACCTCTCAGCCGTGCAGGCTGTGATGTGAAGTATTGATGGATGGCTATGACATACAGATCCACGGCCTGTGAAACTGTCTTAATACAGATCCAAGGCCTATGCAGCTCTCAGGGTACTGTTGCTAGGTAACATCACATCACACATTTTGTTTCATGACACTAATCTGGTATACACATTTTCGGATAACCTCCAACTCTAAGACGTATTTATGTCAATGCTGCAATAAAGATAAACGGGTCTACTGACTGCATAGAAATGAATAAAACGCAATGCTCCACAGGTCTCGGACATTAGTTATTTTTCGGTACAAGTCAGTTATTTCTGTTTTCTTATTATCCGCCAATCTTGGTACTTGCGGCGCAGTGCTGGATTTCGGAAGAAAATTCTGGTAATCCGAAAATTTTCCAATCCGCAGAGGCCCTAGCCCCATTAGTTCAATTGGCCGGACTCTACTGTATTGTTCACTTATAGTTTTGCAAAATATTTGAAAAGTCTTATTTGAGCATGTTGGTATCCATTCTCTGAAGGAGTGCATAGAGAGCAGTTTTTCATTTTCTAATTGCATCTATAATTTTCTTCATTTTCTAATTGCATCTGTAATTTTCTTTTTCTTAATTGGCTTTACGTCGCACCGACACAGATAGGTCTTATGGCGACGAATGTAATTTTCTCAACTAGTGAATAAATTTCATTATTATGGTATCTTCTGCATTGTTCTCCACCTATATAATTGGTCCCACAATTTTCTTAGGAATGTGACTTACAGTCCGCCTCTGTGGTGTAGTGGTTAGCGTGATCAGCTGCCACCCCCGGAGGCCCGGGTTCGATTCCCGGCTCTGCCACGAAATTTGAAAAGTGGTATGAGGGCTGGAACGGGGTCCACTCAGCCTCGGGAGGTCAACTGAGTAGAGGTGGGTTCGATTCCCACCTCAGCCATCCTGGAAGTGGTTTTCCGTGGTTTCCCACTTCTCCTCCAGGCGAATGCCGGGAATGTACCTAACATAAGGCCACGGCCGCTTCCTTTCCTCTTCCTTGCCTATCCCTTCTAATCTTCCCATCCCTCCACAAGGCCCCTGTTCAGCATAGCAAGTGAGGCCACCTGGGCGAGGTACTGGTCATTCTCCCCAGTTGTATCCCCGACCAAGAGTATGAAGCTCCAGGACACTGCCCTTGAGGCGGTAGAGGTGGGATCCCTCGCTGTGTCCAAGGGAAAAGCCGACCCTGGAGGGTAAACAATGATGATGATGATGATGATGATGATGATGATGATGATGATGATGATGATGTGACTTACAGTGATTATCAGTTCTTTAATTATTTTCTTGTTCAGAGTCGAACATTTCACAGCATTCAGTTCTCTTTATCAAATTACTGGAGAGTAATACCTAAGTTAAGGATTAATGTATGTTAACTGCTTGTCATGATGTCTCTAGTTATAATATTGTCACGTGTTGGCGGGGTAAATAAATAAAACAGAACCTGGTAGCGTCCTATTTCTGACATTTATTAGCTAAGCACTAAAACTACACATTTACACACACATGACGGCCGAGCTCACAACTTACACAAGTACACAGGACACACACACGGTTCGCCATTTTTCTTAGTTTCTCATTGTTTATCAACAATGACTACACATAACTTTCTCAGGTAACACACGCGTGCACCCTAGGGCAGCGTACACTGTATTTCAAAAGCGGCCGCACACTAGACAGTTCGCGCGCGTCTACACAGTTTTTTTACATTCACTCACAAGGTCCGTGATGATGATGATGATGATGATGATGATGATGCTTGTTGTTTAAAGGGGCCTAACATCTGGGTCATCGGCTCCTAATGGTACGAAATGAGACGAAATGGTATGACAATTTAAAAATCCATAATCCTCTCCTGACCAGAATTCGAAAACGTGAGGTCGAAGAAGGGATAGATGGATATGAAGTTAAAACAATCAGAGGGTCCGACCCGCAATGCCCCCACATTCCCAGAAACTTAGCGTTAAACTATAGTATTACTGACCAAGGGACAGCTTCTAAAGCACAATACTGACTCGATGATGCTTACAGTCGAAAGGGGTGCAAAATCCTGTTCATTGGCCCCTCATAATGCTACTTATCGCTAGGAAAATAGAACCATACTATGTGTCATGTTGCGGTACTAATCAAAAGTAGCGTAGACTCGCGGTATTCCACACAGTATGGTACTATGCACAGGTAACGAAATTCGCACATGTAACACAGACCTATGGTGTTTCGCACACTGCGGCTCTACTTACAGGCAACGCAAACCTATGGCGTTCCTCACGTAAGTGGACTAAACACAGGGACCCCGCGCTATCCCGTGGTGTTCCTCACAGAGTGAGTACTAAACATAGGCAAGGCAGAACCATGGTGTCGCTAATCCCATGATGTTGCTCATATAGCGGTACGAATCACAGGTACTGTAAAAGCCGCCAACACACTCTATTGCTACTAATCACAAACCTATTGTGTACCTAACACAGTGGTACTACGCGCAAGTATAAGCGACCCATGGTGTTCCCCGCGTGGTGGTACTAATTACAAGTAGTGTCATGGTTCTAATTTTATCATCCCTCGGTCGCCCCTTTCAGTCGCCTCTTACGACAGGCAGGGATACCGTGGGTGTATTCTTCCTCTGCGTCCCCCACCCACAGGGGGTGGTTTGTTTGGTCCGCGAGAGGCATTTTGCTTCTCTCATGTCCGCCGGCAAGCCGGTTAGAAACCCCTATCCCCCACCTGGGACACCCCAGCGTAGTACGTTCGTGGCAAAAGGTCCGTTGCACAGTTTCACGGTCCCTCTTTCACCGTCAGTCCACGCTGTAGCACGCTAGTCCGGCAGTCGCGGAAGTTCATGCACTTCACAGCACTGGCAGTCACTCACTGACTGAGCTCACGACTGAACTACACCAACTCAGGCAAGTCACTACCTGTCCGTCGTCCTACCACTCACTGGTCTCTCCGACACCACAACCACAGCTCCTCGTTCAGACCTCGATGGGACACTAGCGACAGCCAACATCTTTGTCACCTTCAGCCTAGCCACCGAACCCCAGCACACTAAGGCCCGGTTTCACAGTATACGCTTAAGCCTTTGATCGGGCTTAAGCGGGAGCTTAAACTCTGGACGAGTTTCACAGTGGGGAGTGCAAGTGGTAAGCCGAGCTTATCTGTGACTGGCTTAAGCTGTATGAAACTGTGGTTTAAGCTAAGGGTTCAGTTCAGATGGTAGAGCGCTGGCCTTCTTATAGCCCAACTTGGCAGGTTCGATCCTGTCTCAGTCCTGTGGTGAAGGTGCTCAAATTCATAGTTAGTGGGACGTAAAACCAATAACATTAACATTAAATAATTTATATTTCCGAATATATTTCGAGGCTCGTGAAATAATACAGATTCCGTGTTCCGATATACAGTAAAAGAGAGAAAAATGTCGGTCGGTCACTTGCTTTCTTGGCTTACGCTGCGTGAACCATCAACGATAGACCCCAAGTGTAAGTGTTCGAATTGTAGAGCATAGAAACCTCTACAAAAATGTCCGCGATGGTATATACCTATTTCCAACCGTTTGCCCTCTAGAAGCCATTTTATGCTATACTCAGCGGTAAAAAAAATATAACTCCTTAACATTAAATACATATTTCGATATTATCCTCGAATTCCTCATCGAAATAAATTGTTTGACCTCCTCCAGTATTTTATAAGGGTTACAATAACCTTGTCAGGACATTATTTGCATGAATGGTTCAGAAGTTATAGCCATTTTAGACTGTAATGGTAATACGTGTCAGCAGGACGGGCGAGTGACCTTTTTTAAACTTTATTTTTGTTACTATTATTGGAATCACATTTTCCGTTCATTTTTCTAAATTATCTTGGCTGATAAACGATGTATAACCTACAAGTCAATCAATCATAGGCTACGGATGTAAACAAAGACGAGAACTGAATCATTGCGCATGCGCAAGCATTACCAACTTCGGAGATGTTCAGCTTAGTAAAGCTGCACATTGTCCCCCTACTGTGAAACTCGTAGTGTTTAAGCCAAAGAGTAAGCCTTGCTTAAGCGGCGTGCGTAGCTTACTAAAGCTTCGGCCTAAACTCAAACTGTGAAACCGGGAGTTAGTCTCACACTGACTCCACTACTGAGCTGAACACTGACTCCACCACGGAGCCCAACTGTGACTAGGGCTGTTTCCCGTTACCTCGGATAGATGACACTCTGGGCACGTTATCTGGAGCCCAGTGATTTTCGACTTTGGACCTGAAGTTTGGGTACAGGCAAGTGGCAGTCCATCCGGAATAAAAAGAGAAGATGGCGTTCTCAACCAACCAAGGGCTCTACCAGCTCCCCGTGATGCCCTTCGGCCTCTGCAACGCGCCGGCGAACTTCGGGCGACTGATGGAATTTGTACTGAGGGGGCTAACTCACGACGTACTGCATCGGTTGCTCAAAAACTTTGCATTACGTGACCCATCACTATAGGGAGTACAAATGACGATTATTTAAAAATATTATCATTATTAGATGCACTAGTGATTGAACGTTCCTATTTAGTATCCACTCCGCTCACCCTGAGCGGGGAAGGGGTTAGAGAAAATGCGCTCAAGATAGTAAGCCCAAACACTACCCGACTAGACAGCCGTAATCGCTGCATTAGGATAATCCTAGGGATAAAGTGGCAAGGCAGACGCACCAACGTTAGTGTTTTGGAGCAAGCTAATGCAACCAGAGTTGAGGCTCTAAGAATAAAACAGCAGCTTCGATGGAGAGGCCCTGTAATTCGCATGCCTGAGTCACATCTCCCAAAACAATTCATGAACTATCAGTTGAAGGTCGGACAAAGAAAACAGAGTGGGCAACAAAAACGATTTAAATACCTTCTTAAGACGAATCTAAAGAAACGTCAAACTGACCCTGAAAATTGGGAGGTTGTGGCATCCACTCGTTCAGAATGGCATTGCCTCGTCCACCAAGGGCATCTAGCCTTTGAACTACAGGCAGAGAAGTCCAGCCCCGCGGTGTAGGAGGCAACGCGTTCGCCTGTTACCTGGCGGCCCCGGGTTCGATTCCCGGCCGTGTCAGAGTCTTTTTATTGTAATTGATTAATATCCCTGGCCTGGGAACTGGGTGTTTGTGACGTCCTTAACGTTCCTTTCCTCACATTCAACACTCTACACTTCCGCAATTCCAATTGCACGCAGGTTCATATCAAATGGTGCAAGTAGGGGCAAGAGATCCCTATAGCTCGACGCCCCGAACAAATAGCATTAAAAAAACTTCAGTCCTACAAACGCAACGCTAGGAAATAGTATATGAATAACAGAAGTGTCGACCCTCAAGGACCAGTGGCTACCATAAATACTGTGTACCAACTTTGTGGAAGAGTCTGCGATTCCGGAATTGGATTATACACACAAACGATTTGAACTTTTTTTTTTTTTTGGGAGACAATCATACTTGTTAACGAGTCTTCTTCTTCCTCCACTTTTCCCACATCTGTGGGGTCGCAGGTGCGAACTGTGTCGTCCATGTGGATTTGGCCATGTTTTACGGCCGGATGCCCTTCCTGACGCCAACCATCTACGGAAGTATGTAATTACTATTGCTTGATTCTGTGGTGGTTGGTAGTGTAGTGTGTTTGGCAGAATATGAAGAGGAAAGTGTTGGTAAAAACACAAACACCCAGTCCCCGGGCCAGAAGAATTAATCAGAGGCGATTGAATTTCCCGACCCGGCCGAGAATCGAACCCGGGACCCTCTTAACCGGAGGCCTCAACGCTGACCATTCAGCAAATGAGTCGGGCATATACCTGTTAATGAATGATAGAATATTAATAATAATAATAATAATAATAATAATAATAATAATAATAATAATAATAATAATAATAATAATAATTGTGAAGCAGATCAGCACATCTGTCATGGTCAGTTCTAATCTATTCAGTGGTGACCAAGTTCCCAGTGTTTTATACTGACGCCGAGTAAGTTATGGAGTTTGCTGCAACCAGATCTGACGAACGTTAAAAACATGTTCTACCAGAGTGCTAGCTGTTTTGATTGGATGATGTCTGGAACGGAACTTACTGATTCTGTAGGCAGCAATGCCCTCATGGCCTGGGGTTTCTGTTGCTTCACGTCCGAATGTATAGTCTAAAAGCTCCCAGCAGGTGAACTCTGGGTGATATTAAGAAAGCAATAACGTTAGCTGCTGAATAAACTTTATGATCAACGTGCACACTACACCACTATGGCTACTACAGTATTTCTTAAAAGAATCGAAGGTCTAGAAATCTTGGATCCTGTACTTGAATAAATTAAAATAAACTCATGGCCTTATATACATCCAGATGAAGCAACTCTTTTGAGATCTCTTCCCCAATGGAGGTGAGCAGCATGTACCAAATGCCTCGTGCTATTTGTAAATATCTGAGAGTACAGCGAATCGAGCAAGGACCTCCGAGGGGAACTGCTAATAGTACTAATCGATACGGTACGGAGGCGTACACAATCATCATTATCATCATCATCATCATCATGGGAATCTAAACGTACCCTGTTAGCTGATATGTTAACTCCTACCAGTACCTTCTGGCGGCGCCTCCATCAAATCTTACTCTGCACCACACAACATTTCGCACGCAGCTGTGTTTCTTTCTAATTTAGTGCCAGTAGACGTGCTGTTGACATTTGGCCCTGCGCTCTTCCGCACTGTATACACCCACCTTGTAGCAGAAGCACAATGAGTCGCCTCCTCAGATCGTGATATTCAAATTCTTGGCCTGCCTGCCCGATGAAATCTCGTTTTGAATAATTAATCGTCTAATTGCGTCGTTTACAAGGTTGGGCAACCTTTCAAGCGCGGGTCAGGCAGGACATTTGCGTGACTCAGGTCAATAGGTTATTCCAAGGGCGGAGTGACACTGCCATAGGCTAAGGGTGGAGCACGCGCTAGATACGTGCCTTCATCCACACCGACACACACAATATGGAACAGGGGGAGAAATCTCGTGAAAAACAGATAGCTAAAAGTCTGACCAAAATGATGCAGTCGTTGACTTGCTCCCAAGATAGCCATTTCATTCCTCACCGATTTTGTGGCAATTAAGGGTGTCTAAATGCGACAGCTCTCTCTCTCCTTGGTGTCCAGCACGTTAATCAATTCTCCGAGCTCAAAATTCTGACGACCAGACATCTGGTGAACTCGATAGAAATTAAAATCGGATATATGAAAATAACTACATTAAATAATAATAATAATAATAATAATAATAATAATAATAATAATAATAATAATAATAATAATAATTAGCAGTCAACATTGACCAACGCAACATCGAGAGAAAAATTTTTAGGAGAACTTTCTGAATCATTTGAAATCAAAACAGGAGTCTGGCAAGGAGATGGATTACCTCCCTTACTGTTTAATTTAGGTCCGCGTCTGTGGTATAGTGGTTAGTGTGATTAGCTACCACCCCCGGAGGTCCTGGTTCGATTCCCGGCTCTGCCACGAAATTTGGAAAGTGGTACGAGGGCTGGAAGGGGGCCCACTCAGCCTCGGGAGGCCAATTGAGTAGAGAGGAGTTCGATTCCCACCTCAGCCATCCTCGAAGTGGTTTTCCGTGGTTTCCCACATCTCCTCCAGGCATGGTACCTAACTTACGGCCACGGCCGTTTCCTTGCCTATCCCTTCCGATCTTCCCATCCACCCACAAGGTATAACAGATGACTCCAAAACAATAATGATGATGATGCTTGTTGTTTAAACGGGCCTAACATCGAGGTCATCTGCCCCTAATGGTACGAAATGAGACGAAATGTTATGACAAATTAAAAGTCCAAAATCCTCCACTGACAGGAATTCAAAGCGTGAGGACGAAGAATGAAAGGATGGATGGATATGAATTTAAAACGATCAGTCGAACCGACCCACAGTGCCTCACATGCACAGAAGCTGTCACAAAACCATAGTATTACTGACCAAGGGACTGCTTCTATAGCACGGTACTGAATCGATTATGCTTGTAGTCAAAACGGGTCCAAAATCCTGATCATCGGCCCCTTATAATGGTACTTATCGCTAGGAAAGTAGGAAAATGCTATTTGTCATTTGGCGGTACTAATCAAAAGTAGCGTAGACTCGCGGTATTCCACACATTATGGTACTACTCACAGGTAATGAAATTCGCACATGTAACACAGACCTATAGTGTTTCGCAAACTGCGGCGCTATTTACAGGCAACGCAGACCTATACTGGCAACACAAACCTATGGTGTTCTTCACATAAGTGCACTAACCACAGGGACCCGCACTATCCCGTGGTGTTCCTCACATAGTAGGTACTACGCATAGGCAAGGCAGAACCATGGTGTCGCTAATCACATGGTGCGCATATAGGGGTACGAATCACAAGTACTCTGTTGCTACTAATCACAAACCTATTTGGTACCTAACATAGTGGGACTACGCGCAAGTAAAAGCGACCCATGGTGATACCCGCGTGGTGGTACTAATACGTAGTCTCATGGTTCTAATTTGATCATCCCTTGGTCGCCCCCTTTAGTCGCCTCTTACGACAGGCAGGGGATACCGCGGGTGTATTCTACATAGGTGTCCCCCCCACCCTCAGGGGGTAGTGTGTTTGGTCCGCGACAGGTATTTTATTTCCCTCAAGTCCGCCGACAAGCCGGTTAGGACCCCCCTATCCGCCACCTGGGACGCACCACGTGGGAGTATCCACCTTTCCGCCTGCTACGCCAGCGTAGTAGGTTCGCGGTCTCCAAAACAAAATTCACCTTAATTGTCTATCGTTTGCTAATGACATTCTGTAGAAAAACTTCACGAAATAACGCCATAACAGGACTCCAAATTTCTTATGACGCAAAGTATATGCACGGGACTATATCAGGCTTCAACAGTCAACCGTTAATCACCAAATATGGAAATATCGCTCAAGTGGCCAAATGTAAGTATCATGGGGAAATTATTGAACCAGCAGGGTTAAATAAGCAAGCTAACAAAGAAAAAACTGCAAAACTTCAAAGAGCATACAAAATTACTTGGAACAGGTACAATAAAAGAACTATATCGAAAGAGGCTAAATTACGACATTAAAACACAGTAGTTAAAATAGAAGCATTTTATGCATTCGTTCTGTTTAATAATTTCGTGTGGCTATTTCTAGCCGAGTACAGTCCTAGTAATGCCGACCCTCCGATGAGGGTGGATAGGTTACTGCGTGCTATTGTTGTGGAGGATAGTGTTATGTGTCGTGTGTGAGTTGCAGGGATGTTGGGGACAGCACAAACGCCCAGCCCCCGGGCCATTGGAATTTACCAATGAAGGTTAAAGGTTAAAATCCCCGCACCGGCCTGGAATCTATCCCTGGACCCTCTGAACCGAAGGCCTGTACGCTGAGCATTCAGCCAACAAGTCGGACATTCGTTCTGGTGATCACAACGTATAGCTGTGCACAGGAAAATACCGGCTCCCTGTAGCAAAACTGTCTGATCTCATCAGTTGAAAATTGTTCTATCAGGGTGCTAGCTGTTTTGAGTGGATGACGTCTGGAACATCAGCGCATTCGGTATTCAATGCAATAGTGGCGGGCTGATGCATGTACATGTATGAGCCCTAACGGAGAGCATTTTCAAGATTTCATGTAACAAAGATTTTCATCTGGTATGCTGGTCCGTTCTGTTCCTGTGGGTTTACCATGATTAATGTACATACTATGTAGAGTTCCAATATGGAAATAAAACGTTTACGGACCATGTCCATGTGTTTTACATGTGAGAAATCTGTCCCGTACTCTACTGTTACTCTATATATCTGAATGACTACAAGGCCTATGAAGCTACACATTTGCGCTCAGATAGACCATAACATGAACGGGTGCAGGAATACTTGGTGACGGAAAATTCACATGGCAATTCCAACAAAGGGGATTTTCCGAAAGAAAAAAATATTGCAAAATAACTGTCCTATTGACTTACGCCATCAAAAGATAAACATTCCCAGAGAACTCCAACAACAAAAGGGGCTTTCCCGAAAAATCTGATACTGCAGAAGTATTGTCCCACTGATTTACTACTCTCACTCAAGACGAAAGTTCCCTATTTACTCGGCTTTTGATATTACCATCATTGAAGCAATTCTTCAACAGAGCGAGTTTTGCTACACAGAGTCGGTAATTTCCCATGCACGTTGTGATCACCAGAACGAAATTCAAAGAAAATTTTAAACAAGTCATTCTAAACTGAGAAACAAGGCATTATATGAACATTTGTAAACCTTGATTACATGGAAATATTTCTTTGAAGTCCGGTTTCGTTCTCACGACATTGTTCTTGTAATGATTTTTTGAAATGTAAACCTACCTCTTCGTATAATAATGGCGTGTGGCCTCGGGAGAGGCCTGATGCATGTCTTTTGATTTGACGGCCGTAGGCGACCTGCGCGTCGTGATGAGGCTGAAATGATGATGAAGACGGCACATACACCTAGTCCCCATGCCAGGGAAACTAATCAATTATGGTTAAAATTCTAAACCTTGCCGGGAATCGAACCCGGGGCTCCTGTGACCAAAGGTCAGCACGCTAACCTATAGGCCATGGAGTCGGGCCCGTCTTCGTACGAAGGGCCACGATATCCTCGACCAACAAATGCCAGCGGGACGAATTAAACGGGCATAAATATAGCTGTTGATTTTTGGATAGGTATTGTGCTAGTTTATAATTAGTGTTTCGGGCCAACAGTGGAATCCTCTCAGGAAACATCTACTTTGATGATCGTTGCCATGAATTCTCGTGTCAGCAACAGGTTCGGTGAGGTCTCCGGGGCCGCAGACCAGCAGTTGAGGGTTAATGATGGTCTGAGGTCATTAGTTACAAATAAACTTCCCTGTCTATACTTTTTTGTCTACTGGTGTCGCACTAACACATTGAAGGTATTCGGCGACGGAAGGATGGAAAAGGGCTAGTATTAGGAAGGTAACGGCCGTGAACTTAAGATACAGTCCCACAATTCGCCTGGTATGAAAATGGGAAAACACGGAAAATTATCATCAGGAATTCGAACCCACCCTCTCCAGAAAGCAAGCTCACACCTTAACCGTATGGTCAACTCGCTCGGTACAGTCTAGACATCACATCGAAATTGATTAATTAGTTCTACTATGATACAATTGTCTGAAATCTTATCGATGTCTTTCTTTTAAAACCTCGTAAGACCCGATGCTATTCCTAACCGTTATATTCCTTAAGACTTTCGTTGTGTTCATTTTCCTATGCTAAAGTGCAAAGGAAAGTGGAACTTACCATATTGTATTGTAGGGATGTTGTTTGCACGGCGAATTTACGCACTACTACAGTATAATGTATTTGAGGTTCATTTTCCCATGCACTCTAGCATAGGAAAATGAACACAACGAACATTATTCTGACGGACTGCATATAAATATGTGGCTGGTAGGCGTGATCAGTCTTAAGGAATATATTGGGTAGGAAGAGCATCAGGACATACGAAGTTTTAAAAGAAAGCCATCCATATGTGATTTTATAGCCTTTTTGGTGCTGATTATGGGAGAAAATTGTGAAACAATTCAAATGCGTACAATTTCTTTACGAATTGACCTCATTATTATACACATTTAACAAAAATGGGAATTTAGGCACACGTGTTCAAACAAAATCACTGTTTCATGTTAGTGAATAAGACTTACAATGCAAGACTTTAACAAATAAATAAGGAAATGGAGAGAAGATGCATTAGCACAGCAGTAGAACTACCTACATCCGGTTCCTGTTTCTGGAACTGAATATCATACAACCACGTTCCCCTCCTCCACCCTTGTAGGCGACTCCTTACATCCTAAATATATTAATTCAGTCATAGAAATGTTGTCACTTTGTCTATATTTTATTATCAGATTTGACATATTTTTGAAGAAAAAGTCCTTACATCTCTATACCCATGTGTAAAATAAGAGTTTTGTCTGTACATTGCTCAGAATTTGAAAATAATGGTATTTCTGTATCGGTTATGTCCACAGTAACAAGAAAATGCACTTTTTACTTTTCCGTGATGTCTGTCTGTCTGTCTCTCTGTCTGTCTGTCTGTCTGTCTGTCTGTCTGTCTGTCTGTCTGTCTGTCTGTCTGTCTGTCTGTCTGTCTGTACACGCATCACGAGAAAACGGCTGAAGAGAATTTGATGAAAATCGGTACGTAAAGTCGGGGGATGAGCCACCACAATCTAGGCTATAAATCATTTTATTCGCACCGAGTGAAATGGTAGTTTAGGGGAAGGCCTGAAATGTAATTCTCAAATATTTATATTATTAATGGTCCTATTGATAAATACTACGTAACTAATCTTATATAGAATTAAATTTCCGATCATTTGTGTCTTATAAATTTTTACCGTACCGGCTATGATAACACATTCATGAATTTGTATCTTTGTTGCTAAGTCCATATCAGTGCCGAGCCACGAGAAAATGGGTTAACAGAATTTAATGAAAATCGGTATATAGAGTCGGGGAATAAGAAACTACAGTCTAAGCTATAAACAATTTTATTTGCCCTGGATGAAATTGTAATTTAGGGTAAAGCACCTAAAATTTAATTTTGAAATGCCTATTTTATTGGTCCTATCGAAAAGTACTACATAACAAAAGTTATAGATAATGCAATTTCCGATCATTTATGTTTCGATTCAGTTTTACCGTTCCGACTATGATAAGAGTGGTATTTCATAGTCGGGAGAAAACTAAATGTGAAGGCCTACAATATCGAAAGTGCATAACACTGATCACCAGTAACAATATACTGACCATTGTTTGTTGTGATATTCTTTGTCTCTTATTGTGCTACTCAACTCCGATAGATGGGATTACTGCTGCGTACCGAGTATAACAGCCTAACTGAATATTGGCGGGAAACAGATGGGGCGTTGGAAAACTTTCTTCTTTAACATGCCATTCCTCTGGTTCATACATTTCCTGATACTACTGGTATGTAATACACTGGTTCATCATAGTATTTCAACTATTCGATCCCTACTCTGACGCGCTGTTTTGAATGAGCAGTGTGTACACTTACGGCAGAGACTTAGTAGTAGTAGTAGTATGCTCTGGTCTAGAATTACAATTTACCGGGCGAGTTGGCCGTGTGGTTAGGGGCGTGCGGCTGTGAGCTTGCATCCGGGAGATAGTGGGTTCGAATCCCATTGTCGGCAGCACTGAAGATGGTTTTCTGTGGTTTCCCACTTTCACACCACGCAAATGCTGGGGGCTGTACCTTAAGTTAAGGCCACGGCCGCTTTCTTCCAACTCCTAGGCCTTTCCTATCCCATCGTTGCCCGCGGGCCTACCATTACAACGAACATTCTCTAACCAGATCTTCATATGAGAAAAGACGTTTGGTGACTTCCCCGTCGCGTTTCTAGGGTAACGTTGAGAGCTATGCAATTTAATACAATCTTGCTCACAACGTGTACACTACCTAACCTAGAACTCTGTATACAATGTAGAATTCCGTAGCGAAGCACGGGTACATCAGCTAGTGATAGAATAAACTTAGGTCATATTCGAAATAAGTTAACAAACTAAACGCAATTTAGTTATTTTTAGTCATTTTGTGCAAACCTGTGTTTTCGCTTAAGGTTAATTCATGTTCCTTTTTCTCAGGATCTAACAAAGTTATGAAAATGGAATTTATGTCACGTTTTATTCAAACATTATTTGACATACTGACGGAGCGTTTTTTTAATTAACTTAAGGGGACTCAGATACACATTTTTTAAACAGTCAATAAATAGAATAATGTTTTCCTAAAAAAACAGCCAAATCTCAAACAGTTTTATATAAATCAGGAAATCCCTCCGTTAAAATGTTAACCATTATGAGACAAATTAATGATGAAAATTACACAGCTCTGTGATAAATAGTCACTTAGAAAAAGGAACATACATTTGAAAAATTGGAAACTGAGAAAACTGCAGTTAAAACTTTCCACACATATGATTTTCTTATTGTTAGTGCAAGTTTAAATTAAAATTGTGGCAACTTTTAATTGTTAAACTATAATGTATTATACATAATTTTAAAGAGCAGACGTCAGGGATTCATAAAATATAAAAAAATATAAAATGATATTTTTGACCATTTTAACCGTTCCGTATCCCCTTAAGTTTCACACACACACACACACACTGAAGTACATGTACAGTAGATAGCTCTCAAGTGGGTTGTATTAATGTTCATAGTTCCTACACACTTCTTTCTGCGCAGTTCAGCACTTGGGAAGGAACCTGAGCTGCTCATTAATAGGATTGTAGGAGGAGGATTGCGAAGTCGTAGACATCCAGTTTATTGTAGGATTATTTCTGTAGCAGGTGTTCCATCTGGTTCCGAGAAGGAGAGAAGTTTCTGCGCACTTGTGTGACGAAATGAGAATCTCTCGGTGGTCAAGCGGAACGAGTGTTGGCTTCCATTCATAACAACATCGCGTCCCTAATGTTCATACGGCTTGGATATTTGCATGCCTTTGTAAAGCGAAAACGCTCAAGAAACCTGTTTATGAGATAATACCTTTCCGTTATGTGGCATAATCCACTTTCTCGGACTTGCAGACATACAGGACAGCTGGCCAGGAAGTCTTTTTGTTTACATTTGCTTCTCGGAAGACAATCCATTCCCGAGATAAAAGCAGCTCTCTTCAATTCTTCGTCATAATTCTGTTTAAAGGTTAGTACACAGTAGAGTTATAGTTCTGTAAATGCTATAATATAATAGACGAGCAAAAGTAGGCCTATGTCGTTTATTTATTTATTTATTTATTTATTTATTTATTTATTTCATTAATAATAATAATAATAATAATAATTTCGTATGGCTATTTCTAGCCGAGTGCAGCCCTTGTAAGGCAGACCCTCCGACAAGGGTGGGCGGCATCTGCCATGTGTAGGTAACTGCGTGTGATTGTGGTGGAGGATAGTGTTATGTGTGGTGTGTGAGTTGCAGGAATGTAGGGGACAGCACAAACACCCAGCCCCCGGGCCACTGGAATTAACCAATGAAGGTTAAAATCCCCCACCCGGCCGGGAATCGAACCCTGGACCCCCTGAACCGAAGGCCAGTACGCTGACCATTCAGCCAACGAGTCGGACATTTATTTGATTGATTGATTGATTGATTGATTGATTGATTGATTGATTGATTGATTGATTGATTGATTGATTGATTGATTGATTGATTTTTGTTGTTTAAAGGGGCCAAGCATCGAGGTCATCGGTCCCTAATGGTACGAAATTAGACAAAATGAGATGACAAATTGAAAGTCCAAAATCCTCCACTGATCAGAATTCAAAGCGTGAGGACGAAGAATGAATGGATGGACTGAAATTAACTTAAAACGATCAGTGGATCCGACCCACAGTGCCTCACATGCACAGAAGCTGGCACAAAACAATAGTAGTACGGACCAAGGGACTGCTTCTATAGCACGATGCTGAATGGATTAGAATATGCTCGTTGTCGAAACGGGTCCCAAATCCAGGTCATCGGCCCTCATAATGGTATTTACCGCTAGAAAAATAGAACCATGGTATTTTCCATGCTCCGGTGAGTAGCGTAGACTCGCGGTATTCCATACATTATGGTACGACTCACAGGTAATGAAATTCGCACATGTGTTACAGATCTAATTTGTTTCGCAAATTGCGGCGCCCTTGACATGCAACGTAAACCTATGGTGTTCATCACCTAAGTGTACTAACCTCATATAGGGGGTAGTAATCATAGGCAATCCAGAACCATGGATTCCTTCATCCCATGGTGTCGCTCATATAGTGCTACTAATCACAGGTACTGTAAAAGCCGTCGTGCCCACGTTTGCTACTAATCACAAACCTATTTGGTACCCAACATAGTGGTACTACGCGCAAGTAAAGGCGACCCATGGTGTTCCCCGCGTGGTGGTACTAATCACAAATAGTTTCATGGTTCTAATTTGATAATCCCTTGGTCGCCTTTTTTAGTCGCCTCTTACGACAGGCAGAGGATACCGTGGGTGTATTCTTCGTCTGCGTCCCCCACCCACAGGGGGTAGATAAAGAGAAAAAAGAAGAATAGAAGGAAAAAGTAATGATCCGTCACTTCGAAAAATGAAGTAACGGGCGAAGAAAGGCAGGAGTCACGAAGGGATGAAAATGAAAGACTCCCTAGGCCTCGAATGCCCTAATACCGTCGGGGTTAGAAAAGAACAAGAGTTGACTAAGGGAGGTCGGACAGGATAGGCGAAAGTGAGGAGCCTGGCACAAGTAAGTGGAAGCAATACCAGGACTCAGCTAAGGGCCCCGTCGTCGCCAACCCACACTCCCAAGTTGAGAGCCCCTTGGGCCCCATTTAGTCGCCTCTTACAACAAGCAGGGGATACCGTGGGTGTATTCTTCATCTGCGTCCCCCACCCACAGGGGGTTATTTATTTAATTATTTATTTATTTATTTATTTATTTATTTATTTATTTATTTATTTATTTATTTATTTATTTATTTATTTATTTATTTATTTATTTATTTGCGGAGATGAAAATGCTCCACCGTATGGCTAGCAACCTGAATCGTTCTGAAATTGAAGCTTCGAATCCCGGTCCTGACAGCAGCTAGGCCTCACTCTTAGTAGTTTTCCTCTGGATTTCTTGCACTCATTTCAGATTTTTTTTTTTTTATTGACTTTAAACCCCACTAAAACTTCTTCGGTTTTTGGAGATCCCGAGGTGCAAGAATTTTGTCCCGCAGGAGTTCTTTTACGTGCCAGTAAATCAACCGACACGAGGCTGACGTATTTGAGCACCTTCAAATACCACCGGAATGAGCCAGGATCAAACCTGCCAAGTTGGGATCAGTTGTCCAGCCCCTCAACCGTCTGAGCCACTCAGCCCGGAATTTTTCCAGATAGATAATTTGATGTAATCGTATTTAAAGTGCCGACCCTGTGGTGTAGGGGTAGCGTGCCTGCCTCTTACCCGTAGGCCGCGGGTTCTATTCCCCGCCTCGTTAGCTACTTTTACTCGTGGTCCAATGAGTCAACGTGATTACAATGAGGAGCTATCTGACGGTGACATAGTGGCTGTGGTCTAGAAAGCCAAGAATAACGGCGGAGAGGATTCGTCGTGCCGGTCAGACGACACATCGTAAATTGCAGGCCTTCGGGCTGAACAGCAGTCGTTTGGTGGGCCACGACCATTCGGGGCTGTTGCGTCACGGGGGTATTTAAAGTCCTAAAGCAGCTATCACATATATGTGCAGAAATTTACCCTTTACATATGCGCGTTTTGATAGCAAGTCATCAAATACTATGTTTATATCCAGGCTCTGTAAGTAAAATTTCATAACAGATACCTACATTACATACGGGATTTTTTTTTCAGTTTGGTTTACCTCGCACCGACACAGATACGTCCTATGGCGACAATGGGATAGGAAAGGCCTACGAGTGGGAAGAAAGCGACCGTGGCAGTAATTAAGGTACAGCCTGGTGTGAAAATGGGAAACCACGGAAGACGATATTCAGGGCTACCGGCAGTGGGACTCGAACCCGCTATCTCCAGGGTGTAAGCCCACAGCTGAGTGCCCCTAACCGCACGGCCAACTCGCCCGGTCATTACATACGAGAAATGCCGTTTCTAAGTACATACTGCATGTGTACGATTATCAGAGATATTCTACACCTTCAATAACAAACAGTAAAAAATAAACAAACACACAAAGAATAAAGGGAATAACTGTTTATGTGTTTATTGGTTTATTCATTTATTTATTTTATTATTTTCTACATTTTAAAAAAATGTTTCAAATGTTAAATCGAATGTTTTACGCACACATTATTACACCGTTTTGTTTTTATTTTCTCTCACTCTATTTACTTAATTATATTCTTTCTTTCTTCCTTGCAAGGTGTCAAGAAGTCAGGAAGAGCTCTTAGGCCTACTAGGTCGAACTAGACACGATCTCCAAAGGGTTGCTGGTGATGGCGTGCAGGATGATGTTGGAAAGAAGTGTTGCGTAGGGGAATATCAAGGAATGGCTGGCTGAGTAATAAGACTCGTGAAAATTAAATATTTTGTAATAATTATACGAGAAAAGTGATGCGATAAGACAGGTTCTATGAATACTTCTTTGTATTAAAAATAAGTGTTACTTCCTTCCTAGTGAAGAAATGCTTGCTAGCAATATATGCTGCTCACTGATAGGCCTCTCGTAGTGAGAGGCGAATACATGTTTTCACAGTAAAACTGTAGATCCTCGAAGGTATAAATTGTACACTGATGTTCATAAACATCAGAACACCTTGAAAGACTAGAAATAGGAAGTTGTTCATTAGTATGTTCTGCAGAAACGATTATCATTAAAATAACCTAGGTTGAGCATGTGTCCTGTTTCCTAGTAGGCACTGGGTCCTCCATGGGCACTGATACCTTGTTCTATGCGTAATGGAATCGACGCGTATAAGGCGCAAATGGCGTCCTGGGATGTGGCCATCTATGCTTCATTCACCTGGTTCCACAGTTCATCTTTGGTGGTTGTCATTGGGTCACAACGCCGCACCGTCCTTTCACCATATACCATACATTTTCTATTGGCGACAAGTCCGGTGATAGGACGGGCCAGGGCAACAGTCTGACATCCCGTGACAACAAGAAGGAAAGTCTTCGTGCAGCAACATGTGATCGCGCATTATCCTGCTGAAATATGGCGTCTGGGGTGTCGTGCAGAAAGGGTAGGGCTACGGGTCGCAAGATGTCATTCACGTAAGTCAAACTGGTCACAGTGCCCTGGACACACACCATCTTTGATTTGTGGTTGTACCAATAGCACCCCACAATATAAGGCCTTGAGTTAGCGCTGTATGTCTTGTGCGAATGCAATCTATGTAATTCTTCTCCGCCTGTCTGCGGCGAACCAAAATGTGGCCATCACTTTCAAACAAACAGAACTTGGAATCGTCCGAAAACACTATCTGCTTCCATTCCTGTCCCCAGTGATGTCGTTCCATACACCATTGCAGTCTACTAGCATGTATATGCACATTAGCAAAAGGTAGGTGGAGATGTGGACGACGCGCCGGTACCCCAGACCTTAATAAACGGCGACGGACTGTCACACCTGATAGATCGTACACTACTCCACTGTTGCGCCAGAGCCGAGGAGGACGCAAATCTGTCCTGCAATGCCATTCGGATGCGATCTTCTCGGGGTTGGGTCTGGGTGGTGGGACCAGACCCATCTCGTCGTGTTCTACGGCATTCTGTGAACCATTCTGTACACACCCGTTCGCACTGCCGACACACTTCGTCCCACACGAGCAGCAATTTCCCAGATGGATGAATCACGTTCTCTCATGCCAATAAAGCTGTCTCTTTCAAACTCACTCATTTAACGGTACGGTTCACGCATACGTCTGCGAGTCACCCTGTACGTCTGCTCAAGTCACATTGCTCCATTACCTTCGGGTTGTAGCGACAGCGAGAGCCGCAGGCACATTTGACCAGTCGGTGGTGGTGCGCCGGAATATCAATGTGGACCTTGAACCTGAAGGGTGACGTGGTTCCAATGCTAATCATTTATTCAGAACATACTTATGCACATGTCCTGCGAATATGAACTTCCTATCTGTAGTGTTTCAAGGTGGTCTTGTTTTTATGAGCATGAGTGTATTTTTGTTAACATAATCGTATGCAAGTCAATTCAGTGCCAGAAATTGACCCAGAAGTTATCTCTATAAATCCATTAACGACATCACGTCAGATAACTTCAATATTTTTGAGGCGGACGCTGTAATAACACGGATGCAGAAAGAAGCAAAATGCTTTTACGAAATCAGAACAGAGAAATTGATCACCATTTCAATGGCACACAAATTTTAAACATTTCACCTGGCAATACAAAATAGAACACGAGGCAATAAAATTATTCTTCATAATTTGGTGATTTCTCACTTACATTTCACAAATTATAACAGAAAGTACAAGAAGTCCGAAGAGATCATTAATTAGTTTTCATTGGCCCCAAAACATTATACTCGTGAAACAACTACTACCCAACTCTGTGCTAAATGCAGATCATTTATAACTTTACGGATTTATCTGATTCTGAAGAGAAATTAATGAAGATTTAATGTTGTGACTACTACGGTATTTCCTGCATTTTGTTGCTTAAACGCAGGGGCATCGCAAATATTTTCCTTTTCTTGAGTGCTTTTTGGGGAATAATTATTTTCTAAGGCAGAAAGTCATGGAAAGAAGACGGTAAAATACTAGTCTATTTTATTTCTCGTTGATCGTCGCATGAAATGCATGAAGACCCTCCTAACAGCTGCACTCGCTTGATTCAGGCTCGTATAAAGTGCTGCATTATGCACTTCCTCTGTCCTAAAATATTAAGAATGCCCATTTTTAGGATAAAATGAGTTACATTGTGTTCACTTTGTACCGTGTTGTTAAAGTGATAATCTTTTTAAAATTATTATTATTCTCATTGAAATGACATGTATGGCTTTTAGTGCCGGGATATCCCAGGACGGGTTCGGCTCGCCAGGTGCAGGTCTTTCTATTTGACTCCCGTAGGCGACCTGCGCGTCGTGATGAAGATGAAATGATGATGAAGATAACACATACACCAGCCTCCGTGCCATTGGAATTAACCAATTGAGGTTGAAATCCCCGACCCGGCCGGGAATCGACCCCGGGACCCTCTGAACCGAAGGCCAGTACGCTGACCGTTCAGCCAACGAGTCGGACATTACTCTCATTGTTACTTAGATTTAATAGCGACACATTCTTTGTACTTTTCGCAACAAGGTCAGTTGTGTTACAAATTATCGGTAACAAATCACAGCACAGCGAACAACCCTGTCCTGCACATACCATTCTTTTGTTTATAATGATAATAATTATCTTCCAGTAGTCTATATTATTATTATTATTATTATTATTATTATTATTATTATTATTATTATTATTATTATTGCCATTAATGCTTTCACGGCCCGTACTTAAAGACATGATACTGTATAGGCTTTTGGGCTTATGTCATGTCAAGAAAATAAGGCGACATTCTTAACGTTTCGCAGGGAACTGTGCCCTGCGTCCTCAGAAGAAATCTCGACTGTCCACGAGAAAGGCTTCTAAAGGAGCCCAAAAGCCTATACAGTATCATGTCATTATTATTATTATTATTATTATTATTATTATTACTTCTGTTATATATGCAACGTATCGACATAGTTATTGCGTGCAAACATTTTGATGTGATGACATTTAGACCGCCTGCATGTCAGTTACGAAGTTCAGTTTTGCTCTACCAGATGGCAGGGAACCTGGAACTCTGATGGAGACTTATTGCTAACTTTTAATTAATTTTGTCGAACTAACATAGAATGTTTCATGAGATACATTTTACGTGCCTGAATTGTACGGTGTGGGCACAGAAACGCCCTTCAAATATCCCGGCTACCTCGGCCAGTTTTGCATCTAAGCTCTCAGTATCTGGAGGCTGACATTTAATCACAAGAAGCTAGGCCTCCTTTTTATATCACTGGTGATGGACTACTAGAATCTTCGGGGTCGCCCGAAATGGGAATATTCGAGTTTCGACTTCCATAAAGTCCACGCAGGCACCAGCACAATACCAGGAAAGGCCGGCAAATGCTCTCGCCCGGCTGGGAGTTAACCGTTCTGACTCACTCATTCCTCCAGGAATTACCGAAGTGGACTACAACGGGACTGTTAATCACATGAGCACGTAACAACACATTAGATGATATGAGCCCGTCCTATAATAGCAGCCAACAATCGAAGCAAGTGACTTGAATTTAGTCAACTGTTGTCGCTGGAAGTAACGAACGTTAAGTTAGTTTAAGAAAGGTGCAGAATACTTTAACATACTCACTTAAGTGGCAATAACGGACTTCTACAATCTTACAATTTGCTCAGTTGTTCATAATATCACATATTTACAATCATGAAATTCACACAACGTTAACAATATTGGACAGGCAATACCAATGGTTAACAGTGATTTAATAGAATCCGAGGATATTCTTGTTCTGTTGTGAGCACAGAAGCAAGAACTGTACACGCAAGAAGTTTAGACATAATAGGGACATTCGGATTTTTTTTTTTTTTTCAGAGAACTGGTTATCCAAATTGTATACTAATAAAACAGGCTTGAACGTTATTAATGATTCAGTTTAAAGGGCATTGACAACAAAGTAGCAGGCTGAGTAGCTCAAAGAGTTGAGCGCTCACCTCCAGACTCCAAGTTGGTGGGTTCGATACTGGCTCAGTCCTCAAATGCGCCATCTCCATGTCAGTTAACTTCCGAGGGTAATAATTGCAGTACCTTGCCATTTCCGAGAGACGTAAAGGTAATTAATGAGACATAAAACCATTAACATTTTTTTTTTTTTTTTGCCAACGACAGCATTGCATCTAAAAGACTGCTGCAACTGAAAGCACCAATTGATTTTAGATTGTTAGAATAAATTTGAAATTCCAATGGAACCTTTGGTAGGTAGCGATTAACGTCCATGCTGTTGTAGTTTAGTGCAATAATCTAGATCATACACTGAATCGATTTACCGCATGCAGCCCTCCGCCGATGGAGAATAGTGTATTCAAATGTATATGCAATTAATGAGGTATCAAGGTGACTAATGTGGATTTCAAGAGAAATAGCAATTTATTTAAAATAGTGGTTGTCAAAAGTTACAGTTAATACCGCTGTATCAAAACGTGACATGAACTCGTGCGTCTTTTGTATAATCAGTTAACAGGGTGTTATTAAGCGGCGAGTGTAAAGTAGCGCCTTGTTAATCAGTCAGTATCTACAGTGACTGTTATATATCTCGAGAATAGCCAGCTGTGAATGCTTGTTGAAGTTAATGAGTAATTATAATGCTACATCGTTTATCGTCACGTACTTCCTAGGTGATTTAGTGCCTCTTACGATAAGCTTTGTTTAACACTAAATTACTCGGTAAATTCATTATCTGAAATTGTCCTTGATCATCAGCGTAAAACATTTCAAGTTCTAATTACTCATATTAGGGAATCAAATCAGTTCCCAGTCAAAACACTTCTTGAGGAAATACGAGGGAGAAAATAGAGATTCATCAAGGAGGTGAGGAGAGGGTGGAATAGCTGGGTGACATTGTGGCTGGCTTCTCATTAAGCGTGGAGCGGACACTAGCCGAGTCTTGTATTGCTTCATATACTTATGTCAGGCACTTTAATTTTATAATTTTAATTCGACCTCCATTGCTCAGGCCGACCCCGTGGTGTAGGGGTAGCGTGCCTGCCTCTTACCCGAAGGCCCCGGGTTCGATTCCCGGCCAGGTCAGGGATTTTTACCTGGACCGGGCTGGTTCGAGGTCCACTCAGCCTACGTGATTAGAATTGAGGAGCTATCTGACGGTGAGATAGCGGCCCCGGTCTAGAAAACCAAAAATAACGGTCTAGAGGATTCGTCGTGTTGACCTCACGACACCTCGCAATCTACAGGCCTTCAGGCTGAGCAGTGGTCGCTTGGTAGGCCAAGGCCCTTCAAGGGCTGTAGTGCCATGGGGTTTGGGTTTGGTTCCATTGATCAGCTCTTGTTCCCTTCTGATTCCGATGGAATCATATTTGCGATTTTAGCAGTCTATTTCTCGTCTCCTTCACCTCCTCTCCTATACTTTTGTGAATGTCCTCACTCCAACGATTGGTACTAAGAAGAACCAATAATCCTGCCGTTCTGTCTCTTAAAAATAAACTTTCCCCCACACTGTATTGACCTAATCTCTAATCCGTACACTTTATCATCGATAGTAGTAGTAGTAGTAGTAGTAGTAGTAGTAATTGCAAATTCCGTGCGGTTATTGGTAGGCAGAATGTCCGGCGAAGGTAGGCGTTGTCTGATATTTATGGGAAACTGCGTGTTATAGTGGTGGAGGACTGGTGTATGGAAGTAGCAGGAGTGATGGAAGTGGTAGCAGGAATGTCGGGAGACAGAAAAACCACCCAGTCCTTGAGCCAAAGGAATTAACCCTTAAAAAATCGTTCAAACCATCCGAAATATGATGATGATGATGATGATGATGATGATTGGTGTTTAAAGGAGCCTAACATCTAGGTCATCGGCCCCTAATGGTACGACATGAGACGAAATGTAATGAAAAAGTAAAAGTCCAAAATCCTCCACTGACCAGAATTCAAAACGTGAGGGCGAAGAATGAATGGATGGGTGGATATGAATTTAAAACAATCCGTCGACCCAACCTGCAAGGCCTCACATTCGCAGAAACTGACGTAAAACAAGAGTATTACTGACCAAGGGACTCTGCTTCTATAGCATAATACTGAATCGATGATGCTTTCAGTTTAAAGAGGTCCAAAATCCAAGTCATCAGCCCCTCATAATGGTACTTATCGCTAGGAAAGTAGAACCGTGCTATGTGTAATGTTGCGGTACTAATCAAAAGTAGCGTAGACTCGCGGTATTCCACACAGTATGGTACTACTCACAGGTAATGAAATTCTGAAAGTTTCTGAACAAAGGTGTGATGAAAAGTCTCCTTGCCATCCTTGAAAATGTCTACCGAGCGAGTTGGCCTTGCGGTTGCGTGTGCACAGCTGTGTGCTCGCATTCCCGAGATAGTGGGTTCGAACCCTACTGTGTACAGCGCTGAAGAGGTTTCTCCGTGCTTTCCCATTTGCACACAGGGCAAATGCTGGGGTTGTATCTTAATTAAGGCTACAGCCGCTTCCTTTCCAATTCTAGCCCTTTCCTGTCCTGTCGTCGACATAAGATCTAATACACTCCAGTCACTGACAGGTAAAGCATTGCGTCCTCTATTGGGAAAGAAGTGGCCTGAGGAAAGGAAAGCAACCCACTGTGTACAATGAAGGAACACTGGGCTAAGAAGAAAGCTCAACAGTGTTAGGAACCACGTGGTCCAAGGGGCCTCAACGAAACAAGAAGAAGTGTCAATCGACATAATCTAGATGTTGTTCACTTTTATTATATAGAATTGAGTATAATTCACCGTTGTTGCATAATGCATTTTCAAAACGTGTGCGAAGATGTTCTGTTGTTGTTGATTGTAACAAAATGTGACTTTTAAACCACGTTTATATTTAATGTTCTGCACGTAATGATGATGTTTCGTTTAGTACGCTTTCTTACATAAAATTATACCTTTTTGTTTTGTAAGCAGCCGCAAGTCATTACGCAGATATGGAAAAGCAACGGCTACACAGATTTACCTGACACATAATTCATTCCCTGCAGTAAATACAAATACCCATAATTCGTTTTCTTTTCAGCGGCAGTAAGCGATCACTTGACAGGTACACACTCGACATTTCTTTATTCCCGACGAGTAACTCCCCTCTGCTAATGTAGATACTGATTAGGAAATGTAGTGAATGTTTCTGAGACCGTGAACGTGACAAAACTACGAGACAAATGTGGAAGACATAGAAGTGGGAATCTCGTGTCCTTTGAGGACAACATACAGACGACACTGGTTGTTGCTTCATGTAAGAGCATTGATTACCTGTAACCTGTATTGATGTAGTGTATATACTAATTTATTCACTTGTAATACATTTGGGGCGGTATTGAGAGAGTAGGAATATCGTGGAGCTGAAGCGGAAAACCAACAAAAATTACATGTCGAATGGTTGGGAATGAAATTTAGCCGCTTATTTATTATTGGTTGCAAATGAGGCAATTTACGACAAACCAGAGTCGTAAGAGGCGTCTGTTTGCATTACCTTGATTATCATACATTTAATTCTATTGCTGTGACCTTTCTTTCTCTCTTTGATCGATGTTGGTCCGGTCGTTATCTTTGGTCTGTCCTCTTGGTCAACGTCAGGTTGTAATCTTCACCAAGAAGAAAAGTCCTCTCAATTGTAGTTACTGTTTTGATGGCTTGATAGTACCTTACGGGGGATCACAGTCAGACTCCATGATACAACCATCTTCAACGTTAATTGTTAACTATATTGCATAATTTTCAAAGTGTGTTACATAAATCTTTATTATTATGGACCAAGTAATTTTGTTAGGACTAATTTAATTGGCTACGCTTTTCTGGCCACTCACTGTGAGTTTTCATTCGGGAGGTGATGGGATCTAACCCCAATGTCGGCAGTCCTAAAGATAAGTTTCCGTTACTTCCCATTTTCACACCAGGCAAAAGCTGGGTCTGAATTTCAATTATGGCCACGGCTGCTTCCTTCCAAGTCCTATTCCTGTCCTATCCCATCGTCACCACAATACTGCGACGTAAACGCAATAGCAAAATGAAAAGAAATGTTAGGGTGACTGTTGTATCCATATGCTATTGTGAATAATGTATTCGAAGGATAAGGTGATTTCTGTAGCCAAAAACTCAATCATTTCTTAAGGTGAAAGTTGTATTACTGGGTGTATCAGAACTATACCGACAACAAACATCAGGGATGCTCTAAGCATTAAGAACAATGGTTCGATCGGATTGGCGGAGAACATTTTTCTTTTAAAGAAAATGAGGTTACATTTTTACCTCCGGTCACGCGATTCAAATTGACTCTCTTGCCGTATTTGCACCAATTGACTATTATGTGAACCCCAGTTCGTTAGCGACACACCACACATACTGAAGAGTCCAAAGGTCACTACTAACCCGTTGTGAACTGTGAATCGAAGTAGGAGAAGGGTATATTGAAGTTCTACTGTGATCAAAGGAATCCAACGTCGCGCTGAACGACTAATTAACAAGAACAGCTGCCTGTCTTCCCTCCCGTCAATCGCCTCCTTGTGTAAACAAAGCGACATCACCTTCTTACACAAGTCCCTCACCGGGGCCATTCACCTTTCACCATTCCCTCGGCTCTCCTTATCTTACAGCTCCGTCCGTAGAGGCAAAGGGGTGTGTCTTATACCCCCCTTTGCGCGAACTGAGTCCTACAGACTAGGTTTCTTTGCTCGTTCAGCGCGGCTTTGGAACGATCTACCCGCCGACATTAAATGCAGAAATGTAAATATAGTTAAATGTTATGTTAAGAAGCACATACGGTGAGAAAATGCATGTGAACATGTGGAAGAATGAATGAGGGAGTGAAAGGTTGTATAAATGAGAAATATGTATATATTAGGCTATACTTTGTTACTTTACCTGTAAATAGTGTATATGACTGTTTAGGATTTAGGTAATTATTTCAAAGGTCAGGGGGCACAACGTGTAGGGGGCTTGTCCTTTTCCCCTGACCTTCCATAGATGCTGTAAAGGTTTATGGTAAATAAATAATGAATGAATGAATGAATTGGGCGTATTGCTTCCTGCCTTCTGTATTTCATTCCATTTACAATGTTGTGAGTGAAGGAATACGCAATCGAGGGGGGACAGCGTTGCATCTTCGAGCATGTTAAATAATAAAGAGCTTTACTGCGACCAACAGACGAAATGATCTGGTGCATTCCTTGACCGAAAAGTGTCTTAAGTACAGTGTGTCCTTGTACTGTGTGTGCAGTTATGCCTGTTTAATAAACGAACTGTGGATATTGCCTGTAAGAGACAAGGGCAATCGTGTGCGGGTCGAATGAGGAATCTTGTGCATACGGTTGGAGCATTATCTCTGTTTCCATCGCACACCTGACTTTCCCTCCCTCCCCTTCTCATCCCTGAAGCACGGCAGCGCCTTGTGCTCTGGCATAGCAAATACGGAGAGGTCGTCAATTTGAATTGCGCACCCGGAAGTAAAAGTAGTAACCTTATTTTCTCGAAATTTTTGTTTTCCCCGCCAATCCAAATATACCATATTTCTTAACATAACACGAAGAGCTTCCCTGATTGTTGTCGATACAGTACTGATACACCCTGTATACTGACTGTGGTGAAGACTGAGCATACGTATTAAGCAAAACTGATTACGACTGACTCTACGAATATAATTCATACTCTCTCTAAGTTCCATTTCTTGAAACGTATAGCCATTGCAATATGACACTTTAATCCACGAGTCATCTGTTACAGTACCAACACATTAAGTTAATAATTCATGTGTATCATTTACTTCGAATGTTTTATAAAATATGCCTTTGTACTGAAGTTCTGGCTTTTAATGCTTGATTGTTAAGGTGTATGCTTTCTAGAATTACAACCGGATCACCTCACAGAGCCTGAGATTCCGATTGTGTTCTTGTGAGTGTAAAGGGAAATTTATAACTTAATTGTATTGCCGGTGTCATGGAAATATATCACTCCTATATGACCGCATTGCAATATGACACATTAATCCAGCATGAAATATGTCTTCAGTTCAGTATTACTTACGATTCTTATAAGCAGCTATACCCAAGGTTAATATGATATTGCACTGAATATTAAATGGGAGAAAATTGTATATTTTTGTTGTTGTCATCAGTCTTCCTTACTTTCTGTATAATGGAATATAATGGTCTCTATCATCCCCATACCTATCTCGATAGCTGCAGTCGCTAAGTGCGACCAGTATCCCATATGTGGGAAATAGTGGGTTCGAACCCCATTGTCGGCAGCCCTGAAGGTGATATTCCGTGGTTTCCCATTCTCACACCAGGCTGTGCCTTCATTAAGGCCACGACCGCTTCCTTCACACTCCCAACCCTTTCTTTCCTATCGTCACAAAAATAAATATACTTATATCTCCATTAGAGTAATGCCTTTAATGATTTATATGTTGTAACAAGCAGGACGTACTGTGATTTGAGTTTTAAATTCTCCATTACGTTCTAAAATGATAAACTAAAAATATAATCGAAGTCGTAAATTTTAATTCGTTTCCCCCAGACGTTTTTAGCATTGGACCTTTTAGTAAGTTGTTCTGTTTACATCTAATGTCAGTTAGGAGAGATAATTTACCAAGGAATATTTTTGGTGTAGAAAACCAATGCACAGGACGACGTAGTTTCACTACGCTCGCCAAAGCATAGCCTATCAAAATGACGGAAATTGCCTTAATTATCAATAAACTTATGTCATTTCCACGCTCATGTAACAATGGTACGAAGTCCGGAATTAAGCTATTAGACGATTTTTCCCAAACAATTTTGCAAATGTTATATATTCAGCACATGACTAAATGGTTGGTATGCTGGCCTCTGGTTAAAGTGTTCCGGGTTCGATTCCCTGCCGGGTCGGGGATGATAACATTCACTCGTTAATTCCGATATCTCGTAGACTGGGTGTGTGTTTGTGTCGTCTTCAACATTATAATTCGTCATAATACGGGCCCTATCCTCACAGATGCTTAAGTCACCTGTAAGGTGTCAATCCAAAGGCGTGCACCAGGCCTAACCGAAGGCCACACGCCATTGACGACGATGATCATCCACTGACCAGAATTCAAAAAAATGATGAAGAATAGATAAATGAATGAATATGAATTTAAAATAATTAACGGATACAACTCAAAATTTTGAAAGTTAAAATAATTTCAAAATCCATGTACTGACTAGAATTCAAAAAGACGACGATAAACAATGATTATGATCTTAAAACAGTCAGTGGATCCGAACTGCTGTGCCCCTCCCACCCCTAAAATAACTTAAAACACTGGTATAAACTGAACACGGGACTGCTTCCAAAGCAATATCGTAAGTCGTCGATGCTTATTGTCTAAAGGGGTCCAGAAAATCAGGTCACTGGCCCCCTCATAATGGTGATAATCGCTGGTAAAATAGAACCATGATGGTGCTTGCTGTTTAAAGGGGCCTAATATCTAGGTCACCAGCCCCGATTGTTACGAAATGAGATGAAATGTAATGACGATTAAGAAGTCCAAAACTCATCGCACTGACCAGAATTCAAAACGTGATGCTGATGAATGAATGGATGAATATGAATTTAAAATAATCAGCGGATCAAACTCGCAATATTGAAAGTTTAAAATAATTCCAAAATTAATCCACTGACTAGAATTCTAAAAAAGAGGCGATGAAAAATGACTATGAACTTAAAACAATCAGTGGATTCGACCCGCAATACCCTACCTTCCCAGGAACTATCTTAAAACAATAGTATTTACTGACCAAGGGGCTGCTTACAAAGCACAATTCTGAATCGGTTATGCTTGTTGTCTAAAGGGATCCAAAATCCAAGTCAATGGCCCATCATAACGGTAATTATCGCTAGTAAAATAGAACCATGGTATTTCTCATGTAGTGGTATTAATCACAAGTAACGTTGACACACGGTGTCCCACACATCGTGGTACTACTCACATGTAATGTACTACGCACAGGTAATGCAGACCCACGGTGTCGGTCATATAGTGGTACTAATCACAGGCAACGTAAGCCCGCGGTGTTCCGCATGTACAGTATGTGGCTCTGTTATTCGTACAGGTTTTAATTTCTTATTACCTATTGAAAAACTGAAATAAAACGTACTCTACGGGTAAAAACATGGTTTGTGAATGATATTTATTTATTTATTTATTTATTTATTTACATACAGGCAGGAAGATTTGATATGAATGTGTCGGCATCGACAAACGGGTGTACCAGTTGTATTCGTACACTTGGACAGGATGATGCGCACCGTTTGCTTGCGGTGCACGGAAAAGAGTGACGGCATATAACTGATCAAGTGCGTTCATCTACTTCTTAGTGTATCTGTGGTGGACATGGGTAGGTGTGCAGAGTCAAGTACGGAGTTTAGGAACACTATACTTAAAACTGGAACTTAAAGGATTTTCATTACGAAAGATTGCACAGCTGGGCAATAGAACACATTCTACGGTGAAATATGTGGTTGATAAATTTAAATAAAAATACACTATTAAGGATATGTCAAGGAAACCCAGGAGAAAGTGCTTAACTGAAAGGGAAGGATGGTTTATTGTTCGGCATACAAAGTCAGATTCCAAATTACAGTAAGTGCACCATTATTGAGGCAACTCACGGAGGAACGAACTGGAAAGAAGATCAGGAACTCCACCAACCGTCGGATCCTGTATCAGAATGGGTACTCTGGAGGAGTCCCTCGGAAAAGGCCATAAGTAATTAGAAAATGCAGACTGCTTAGACTGACAATTGCTAAGGAGTATATGAATAAGGAGAAAGAATTCTGGAATGATGTTATCTGCTCTGTTGACATAAAAATAAACCTTTTCGTGTCAGATGGCATCCACAGAAAATTGGTACGGAAAATGATGTGGCAAATACACTCCCAACTGTAAAATACCGTTGTGGGTCTGTAATGCTTTGGGGCTGTATGTCAGCCAGAGGTGTGGGTAAATACATTTCATAACCGGAATAACGAACAAGGAGGGCTATAATGCAATTCTGAGGGCAAATGTAAAGCAGAGTGCCGAGAAAAGGGGCATGCCACCTGTTTATATGTTCCACAATGCTGACATTAGTAAGACATGGTGATCTGGAACATTCTTAAGCAGCTTAGAACACCTCCCCAGTCTCCGGATTTAAATTCCATCGAACATCTTTGGATTATGTTGAGCAGGAATATCCGTGGGCAACGTGTGCGTACGAAGGAGGAAATTAAAAGTGTAATTCTTCAGGAATGGCAGAAAATCTGCCCGGACATATGCAGTAAATTAGTGCATTCTCTGTGGCGACGATGCCAGGCAGTTATCAGGGCTAGGGGACATTCAACTAGATACGAACATGTTCCAGGAACCCTTTAAATTTTGTTTATTTCAAGTGTTCAATTTGCTTGTACGAATAGGAAATATAAAGATTATGGGGGAACTTTTCTTTATTCGAAGCTGTATGTTTTGTTAACATGATTGCAAACAGATATAGTAGATATGTTTTCTGAAGGCATTGTTGAATATATGTTCAGAGAATAAAATCTTTCTCAGTTTACTATTGTTTGGCAGTGCGCTGAGGTACTAAAGCAAACAGCCCGTACGAATATAACAGGTACATACTGTAGCGGTACCAATCACGGGTACTGTAAACACACAATTAATCACCCACTGTTGCTACTAATCACAAACTTATTTTGTACCCATGTAAGGACAACCCATGGTGTTCCTCGCTTGATGGTACCAATCACAAGTAGTCTCATGGTTCTAATCCAATCGTCCTATGGTCGCCTCTTTTAGTCGCCTCTTACGACCGGCAGGGGATACCGTGAGGGTATTTTTCATCTGCGTTCTCTACCCACAAGGGTTCAGAGAGGGAAAAAAGAGGAAGAGATCCGACACTTCGAAGAATGAAGTGCCAGATAAAGAAAGACAAGGGACACGAAGGGCGTGAACATGAGAGAATTCCTAGGCCTCGAATGCTCTAATACCTTCGGGGTCGGAAAATAACAAGATTTGACCAAGGGAGATCGAACAGGATATATGAAAGTCATTAACCTGGCACAAGTGGAAGCAATGCCGTGACTTTTCTACCTGTCAGTGTCGAAGTTACTTATCTCAATCTTTAAAGAGAACATCGTTTTAATTCTGAGACGTGATCAGGACTAAAATCTATGTTATTAACACAATGAAATACCCAGTAAGAATATGAACCACGGATGTATATGTCAGAAAAAATCTGACGTATTCCGGTAGAAACACAAAGAATGACTGTACGATCTGAATAAGATAGGAATTAGCGCCTATGTTTAATGAAACATAATTTGAATACTGGAGTAAATTGAAAATAAGTCCGTGGAGATTTCAATGAGGGAGTACCACACGAACCTCAATGAAGTTCTAATTACGTCAGAAATCTGAAGGCATAATTTAAATCCTGTCTTTTGTAAGGCCTATATTATGTAATGTATTTCTATATCGCAAAATATTAGAAGGTAATAAATCATTGTTTGTCACTATAATATTTCAAACAAGAAATAATTTTGTGCTTTCATGTTCCGGGCTCGAGATGAAAGAACAGATAGTGATGCTATAGAGTGGGTGTGGGGAGGGGCGGGCGGGACGCTATGGAGTGGGATCGGCTAGATCCATGTGGGAAGATGGCATGCTTGTTTTACTTGTTCCTATAAATCACAGTGCCGATTGCCTTACCGCTGCATGCCTGCATTTCCTTGGGTCGCGTCTTCCTTGCCAGAAGTCCAGCCCACACACAGAGGTGTTGATATGACTTATACCATCCAGATTCACTTCCTGTTCCATCTGATATTGCTAAGTTAAAGGTAAGCAGTATTTGCATGTTGTTAATTCGTAATTTACATACTAAAGGAGCTTCATTTAGGCGCTGTGTCAGGCCCAATAAATAGAAAATAGTTTCGAAATAACGATGCAATTTTAAGATCTTTTAACTCTCCACATTACACAGTATATGCTGCTTAATATTACCATAGCTAGCCCGGTTGTTTAACGGCAGTGGGCCCGCCTCTTACCCGGAGGCCTCCGGTTCGACTCCCGGCCAGTCAAGTTACCTTAATTGAGGACTGAGGGATGGAACGGGATTCATATAGCCTCGTGAGATCAATTAAGGAGCTACTGTTACGATAAATCCACGTACGTTGCTGCTGAGGATATTTATATGGCGATCACGTGAAACTCCAGTATCTTGAAGACCACATGGCTGGGCAACAGCTGTCTTGGGGAACAAGACCCTAATATGCTGTTGTTCCACGACTTGTGTGTTTGTTTTGTAATCTCGCCATATAGAGAGGGTTTGAGAAGGGTTGAATGAGTTGTTACCTTTTCTTCTTAGTTTAATTTTAACTCCTTGATTCAGTTTCTATTATCTTAAAGATTTGTAATTTATTGGAAGGTAATACTATTCGTAGAGCTTGTCCCAGATCTATGTTTGAGATTTACTTTTCAGACATTTTTCTTCCTGTTGTTGAAGTATTTATGTCGGTTGATGTGATAGTCAAATGACATCACTACTGGTTTCTCATCAAGAAGGCGTGGTTCAAATCTTAGCATTTAGATGTGAGATACTTTAAAACGAAAATTCATCCCACTGTGATTGGAATTAAACTTGAGCTTGTAGGTTGTGATATCGATATTAACAGCGACGTTAAAAAACATGTTTGCTTGTCGTACTTCTAGCAAACTGAAAAGGTGAATATAAACTTTTCGTACGATATCATAATATAATTTATGTCCGACTCGTTGGCTAAATGGTCAGCGTACTGGCCTTCGGTTCAGAGCGTCCCGGTTTCCATTCTCGGCCGCGTCGGGGATTTTAATCGCTTCTGGTTAACTCTTCTGGCTCGGGGACTAGGTTTATTTGTCCGTCCAAGCACTCTTCTCATCATATTAAGAAAACATACCACACTACCAACCACCACAGAAACACGCAATAGAGATTATATCCCTCCATATAGGGTTGGCGACAGGAAGGGCATCCGGCAGTAAAACAGGGCCAAATTCACACGTGCGACGTAATTCACACCCTCGATCTCACAGGTGTGGGACACAGCGGTAGGGAAAGAAGAAAGAAAAAGAAGAACCATAATGTAATTTATCTGCAATAAAAGCCGGAAAATCGGACAATAAAGAGATCGATAAACTGGTATCGCAAATTTCTGTAATTATTTACTCCGGCGGTGGCCTTAATTAAGGTACAGCCCCAGCATTTTCCTGGTGTGAAAATGGGAAAACAAGGAAAACCATCTTCAGGGCTGTCGACAGTGGGATTCGAACCCACTATCTCCCGGATGCAAGCTCACAGCCGCACGGCCAACTCGCCCGGCATTGTTATTATTATCGTCAGTCTGGAAGATTATTTCTCCGTGACTGAAATAACGTGTCCTGGTGATCATTCCGTAAGTTGTCCTTGCCATTGCGAGCTCCCATTTTCGTGGAGGTGTGACGGCAACGTGTTTGTTGAGTCCCAGTCATCACCTCCGCCCAAAGAAGAACAGACACACACGTACTTGCTATGTTCACGCTTTGACAAAAGGGAGTGACGAGACCGCGCTGTGAAACATGGCATACTTAATAGCCGTGAAATCACTTCATGGACTTTTGATTCTAGATGTCCTCGATCTTGCCATGTCATGTCTTCCTGGCAAACAAATCTCCCAAGACAATTTTAAAAACAATCGTATATCCTGTGATTTACATCTATTGACACATAAACCTTTTGATCACGTCCCACTGATGAATTATGAACGGTATTTAATCTTCTCCATTGTAGGTTGATCGATTGATACATTCGTAAATTCATTTGTGAGAACGTATGAAGTGACCTGAAAGCTTTGTAACAGTTTATATTGTGGTTTGTATTACCTAACTTGATTAATTTCCTCTTAGATATACATAGTACAATGGCTCTGTAGCAAATGTGACCTTTTACTTGGATGGCAGTGCCCATACAGGGATAAACATATTCAGGCGACCGTGATACCTGCATTACGTCACGGTCCTCTCATGAAGGTATCCACGGTTCGAACCACGGACAGAGCATGTGGAATTTTGGAATTGAAAAGTCTCCTCTCTGTGGATTTCCTGTCTCTCTTAAATCATGATTTTGTTTCTATTTCTCCAGATTTTCACATCGAGCCTCCGCGGCTCAGGCGGCAGCGCGCCGGCCTCTTACCACTGGGTTCCGTGGTTCAAATCGCGGTCACTCCATGTGAGATTTGTGCTGGACAAAACGGAGGCGGGACAGATTTTTCTCCGGGTACTCTAGTTTTCCCTGTCAGCATCCCTGTCCGCTATAATTTCATTTCATATGTCAGTCACTACTCATTGTCCCAG
The DNA here is from genome assembly GCF_040414725.1 of Anabrus simplex. Taxonomy (NCBI): domain Eukaryota; kingdom Metazoa; phylum Arthropoda; class Insecta; order Orthoptera; family Tettigoniidae; genus Anabrus; species Anabrus simplex. The sequence continues at coordinate 277,500,089 of NC_090268.1, read as the reverse complement.
AGAAGTACGACAGGCCTCGGCACCCGGCACAATTCATATAATCGCCGCAAGTTGGGGGCTTAATTCATCCCATCTCTGACCCGGTCACTGTCTGGAAAACAGGTTGTAGGTTTTCATTTTCCATATTTTCGCATGTTTGGTCTAGCTTCATCTCGCACATATTCCTAGCATGTAGGCTATAACACGTAGAAATTAATGATCTTTTGTATAAGATGGGAAATAGGCTATCTGACGGGAAATATGTAATGTTCCAACCGGTTTCCAAGTTTTTATTGTCAAGCATAAATTCATCAACACTTTTAAAGAACTGAATGACCAACGCAAACAAAAATGGCTTCAAAGAGTAAAGAACATCCTTAAAATGATGGACAACTATAAGTTTATAATATCAGGGCAAGGACAGTGGGGTAGAATTTTGAATGTCCCACCTTGTCACAAACATCCTTCAAATGCCTGAAATTTTCCTATCAGCCTACATGATCAAATGTATTTCCTTGCAATTGTTTCAATACAATGCCGTTCAAAAATTCTCTTCGTTTAAGAGTCACCTACTCTTCCCGAACTTCGAACTCGTCATTAATTCTTTATTGTCAAATCTGGAATCTCATAAATTCCTCTTACTGATAAAGCCGTGCAGTCGTTTTCTAATTCTCATTTCATTTAACATGATACAATCCATACCCTTCGCTGCCCTTAAAATACAGAAAGTCTGTGAATGCTCAAGTCTTGAAAACCATGTTCTCCTTAGTTGTTCCTGTTTCTGAAGCATATAGAAAGTCAATGAGATGTACGCGTTGAGTAGCCGAAGGCTTGCTTTAGTGATGATGCTATGATGATCTCTCCAGATTTCTGTTCATATAACGACAGCAGTTCTTGCTGCCTCAGTTATTCATGTTTAGAGCGATGTGTATAAAAAACACTACCCTCTAATTAAGTAAGTACTGTAAGTACGTAATTAAAACTGATTATTTTTCATGCCTCCGTGATGGGGAGATCAATTTCGGCTCAGGTCTATAAACAGATTACTTCTCGATGGTCAACCCAGGTCTATAGAGACCGAGCGTTTAAGCTACGCGGTTTGTATCACGTAGCTGTGAGCTTCCATTCGGGAGATAATGGGTTCGAACACCACTGATGACAGCGCTAAAGATTGTTTTCCAAAGGCAAATGATGGGATTGTATATACCTTCATTAGGTCCACGGTCGCTTCTTTGCCAGTCCTAGACCTGTCCTGTTCCATCGTCACCGTAATACCTGGCTTTGCTGGTGCAACGTAAAACGAATAGCGCAAAAGAAGAAAGAAGTTGGTCTGTACGATCACAGAGTAAAATTTCCATCTCGAGTTCAGCATAAGACGATCATAACTATAGAAGAATAGTGTTGCAAACAGTCAACACATAATTAATGAAAACCTACAACCTGTTTTTGCAGTCAGTGACCTGGTCAGGGATGGATGAATGAAGTCCCTATGTTGCGGCGAGGATAGGAATTGTGCCGGCTGCCGAGGCCTGTCGCACTCCTCTGGGGCAATGATTAATGACTGACAGATGAAATGAAATGATTTTGGAGAGTGTTGCTGGAATGAAAGATGACAAGGAAAACAGGAGTGCCCTGAGAAAATTCTGTCACCCCCTACGCTTTGTCCAGCACAAATCTCACATGGAGTGACCGGGATTTGAACCACGGAACCCAGCGGTAAGAGGCCGACGCGCTACCGCCTGAGCCACGGAGGCTTCAGTCAACACAATAATAATAATAATAATAATAATAATAATAATAATAATAATAATAATAATAATAATAATAATAATAATTGTTACCGGGTTTTGCGGAGTAGAGTGGTGAAAGAAGGTGCGGGAATGAATGGGTTGATATAAAGTAATCATAATCAGAAGATTATTTAAAACATTAAAATTAAAGCTATATTTCGTCCTTCGTTAAATTTTAACAAACAATTTGCTCAGCGAAAACCAGCTTTCATGTACAAAACTGATGATGCTTGTTGCTTAAAGGGGCCTAATATCTAGATCATCGGCCCCTAATGGTACGAAATGAGACGAAATGAAATGACAACTTAAAAATCCAAAATCCTCCTCTGACCAGAATTCAAAGCGTGCGGACGAAGAATGAATGGATGGATGGATATGAATATAAAACGATCAGTGGATCCGACCCACAGTGCCTCACATGCACAGAAGCTGGCACAAAAATATAGCATTACTGACCATGGGACTGCTTCTATAGCACGATGCTGAATCGATTATGCTTATAGTCGAAACGGGTCCAATGTCCAGGTCATCAGCCCCTCATAATGGTATTTATCGCTAGGAAAGTAGAACCATTCTATGTGTAATGTTGCGGTACTAATTAAAAGTAGCGGAGACTCGCGGTTTTCCACACATTATGGTACTATTCACAGGTAGTGTAACGCGCACATGTAACACAGACCTATGGTGTTTCGCACATTGGGGCGCTATTTGCAGGCAATTCAAACCTATAAAGGCAACGCAAACCTATGGCGTTCCTCACATAAGTGGTCTATCCACAGGAACTCTTACTATCCCGTGAAATTCCTCACATAGTGGGAACTGAGCATAGGTAAGGCAGAACCATGGTGTCGCTAATCCCATGGTGTCGCTCATATAGGGGTACGAATCACAGGTACTGGAGGACCCACCTCCTCATTCACACACTGTCGCTACTAATCACAAACATATTGCGTATCTAACATACTGGTACTATGCGCAAGTAAATGTAGCCCATGATGTTCCGTGCGTGATGGTACTAATTACAAGTAGTTTCATGGTTCTAATTTGATCATCCCTTGGTCGCCCCTTTTAGTCGCCTGCCTCTTACGACAGGCAGGGGATACCGTGGATGTATTCTTCATCTGCGTCCCCCACCCACAGTGGGTGTTGATATTTTCTGGTAAGCTAATTCAATGCCTTAGTGAACCGTATGTAACAAACATTATGCAATTATTATACGCAGACATTGTGAAGATACTGACTGTGATTATTATTCGGCCTATTTTTATTTTTTTGCTAGTTGCTTTACGTCGCACCGACAGGATAGGTCTTATGGCGACGATGGGACAAGGAAGGGCTAGGAGTGGGAAGGAAGCGGCCGTGGCCTTAATTAAGGTACAGCCCCAGCATTTGCCTGGTGTGAAAATGGGAAACCACGGAAAACCATTTTCAGGGCTGCCGACAGTGGGGTTCGAACCTACTATCTCCCGAATACTGGATACTGGCCGCACTTAAGCGACTGCAGCTATCGAGCTCGGTACTGTGATTATTTCAATAAGCTGTTGATGCCATTGTGGAGGAACGGATTGTGATTACACTGAACATACGATGTGTGTAATGATCGAGTGTCATGTTCTCTTGTTAATTAGTGTAGGTACAACTTATCCCAAATTGTTATAAAAGTAGGTAAATCTGTGATGTACTTGCTGCTGTTTTGTTGTGTGCTATTTCCTCATTCCCATTCAAAAGGGGTTATTTCCGATGTGTCAAAACATAAAAAGGCTATTTGTGTGCTACCCGCTCAAAAGGAGCTATTTCAATTTTGTTTATATACAGTATATTGACGTAATGATAGAATACAAATCATGTACATTTAGGATCACAGCATAGTTCTAACCAGTTGTACCACACCACCGAGCTCGATAGCTACAGTCGCTTAAGTGCGGACAATATCCAGTATTCGGGAGATAGTAGGTTCGAACCCCACTGTCGGCAGCCCTGAAAATGGTTTTCCGTAGTTTCCCATTTTCACACCAGCCGAATGCTGGGGCTGTACCTTAATTAAGGCCACGGCCGCTTCCTTCCCACTCTAGCCCTTTCCAGTCCTATCGTCGCCATAAGACCTATCTGTGTCGGTGCGACATAAAGCAACTAGCAGTTGTACCATACCCGATCATGGGTTCGTCACATGTGCCTTTTATTTTCCCATAACATTCTTACGGTGGAAATGGGAACTTTTGAAAACACACTTCTCAATTGAGACAGTTTGCCTAGGAGAATAATGATCTAGACCGTGGAGGGTAAGAGAAGTAATGGGAGACTAAGGCGACGAAGGTTAGACTCAGTTTTTAATTGTAAGAATAATGATTTATTTATAAGAGGTGTACAATCTCTCAAAAAGGAGTGAACTCATAGTATTGTGTAAATTCCTTTAAATTCGTTTAAAACTGCGAGGCGCAACTCTAATAATTATTGCAGCGTGCAACTCCTACTATTTTGAGAATGCTTCACACAACCCGCAGGCAAGAATTTCTCCGCTTAACACGTTCGTGATTCACTGGTCGAATATTGCTTCCGTAGTGTTTTCGTGGGTTCTTTTTTTTTTTTTTTTTCAAGTTGTTTTACGGCGCACCAACACAGATGGATCTTATGGCGACCATGGGATAGGAAAGGCCTAGGAGTTGGAAGGAAGCGGCCGTGGACTCAATTAAGGTACAGCCCCAGCATTTGCCTGATGTGAAAATGGGAAACCACGGAAAACCATATTCAGGGCTAGACAGCGGGATTCGAACCCACTATCTCCCCGATGAAAGCTCACAGCCGCGTGCCCCTGACAGCACGGCCAGTTCGCCCGGTTCCTTTTGACGTTCATGCTATACGTTATACGTTATTTGCATTACAGATATAATAATAATAATAATAATAATAATAATAATAATAATAATAATAATGCCGTGTTGCTTCCGGAAAGGCCTAGTGCTGGTATCCCGAGTTGACACCTGATAGGCGACTTGCGCGTCTGTGATAATTGTGAAGACGACACACATGTACCCAGCCCCCAAACCATCGGAATTTAACCAATTATGGTGAAAATCACCGACCCGGCGGGAATCGAACCCGGGGCCCTTGCACCAAAGGCCAGAAAGCTAACCATTCAGCCATGGGGTCAAACATTAATGATTTGAGCAGTAATATGTATTTTAAAATCTTCTTCTTTAACTACCGCTTTTCCCACACCTGTGGGGTCGCGGTTGCAAGCTGCGCCGCACATGTGGATTTTTCCCTGATTTACGGTCGGATGCCCTTCCTGACGCCAACCCTATACGCGTGTTTCTGTGATGGTTGGTAGTGCAGTGTGTTGTGTGAATATGAAGAGGAGAGTGTTGGGACGGTCACAAATGCCCAGTCCCTGAACTAGAAGAATTAATCAGAAGCGATTAAATTCGCCGATCCGGCCGGGAATCGAACCCGGGACCCTCTGACCATTCAGCCAACGAGTCGTCGGACAATATGTATTTTAAAATATTGGTTGACAAATGTGTGAATTGCCGTCTGCTTATCTGTGGGAAAGCGGATGTTATCTAGTGAAAAAAGTTATCCCTCATTGTTTTGAAGAACTACATTTGTACAGGTGTGTATGTTCAGTCTTCAGCTCTAAGGCTGGTTGGATCCTCAACAGCTCCGCCATCAGCTGTCATAGATGGCCTAGGCATCACTGAAGAGGCGTACTAGGGAAATGAGGAGTGAGGTATTTTCCCGTTGCTTTCCTCACCGAGCCAGAAGTTGCTATTACATATCAGTCTGCCGAGCCCACTGAAATGCACGCACCAACCGACCCTATGAGCAACATTTTTACACCATTCATAACAGGGACTGGCTGCAGAAGGATGGCATTACTAGCATCGCTCATACTTAAGTCACTTTCATATTGTCAAAGCCAAGGATAAGACTGAGACAGATCTATGAAAGTAACAAAATTACTCTAGCCCATACCAGAAGACATAGTGCACTGTAAACACTAGGTCCTGCCAGCAAAGGCAAATTTGTACAGCTATAAATAATAACTAAGAGTGTCTTATCACAACGGAAATCCATCGTTTGAGCCATTTCTGTATTCTGTTTGGGTAAATTATTTTGACAAACTGTTTAAAAAATATTATTCATACGCGTTCATGGATTTTTTTTCATTTTTAGTACCGTATACAACGTTGTAAGCAACAAACAGAAACACTGAAGAAATGATGTTCGATCCGTGAATAACAAGTTTGTGGAGCTGAGGATATGCTCGTTGCACTGTGCATTCCTTTTGTGAAAATGTTACGTGCTGGTCTTGTGAAGCACTCTCGGAATATCAAATTCCATTTTCTTGGAACGGGGCGGGAGTTGCGCCTTGCAGTATGAACCGGTGACAGTTCTAGCCATGGCTTGCATGTATATTGAAAATGGATCAAATTGGCGGGAGCAAGTTGGCAAGGTCTGCCTGTTAGTGAAATTAAATCATACACATTATTATCTCAGAGGCGTGGTATACTACTCACTTAACCTTGAAATGACCTCTCACACACAGAAGTTGATACGCAGTAGGGAATATTATATTCATACCTACGATCGTACTAATTGTATGTAACATATAAATAGCTACTTCTTTTCCTCTCAGCTGTAATACACACATGGGTGGGGTGTAACTTGAACTAAAGACCTTTAATAATCCAGTACGTCATAATTCATTCGAATACGAAAGGAAGAAACTGGTCAGTTAAAAGTACAAGGTAGCGCTTGTAGTGAAATATTTAGCATGAATATTGATAAAATCACTTTGTAATAATGTAGAATAAACCAGTACGACTGGTTCTTTCCATGAATATAGATTATATTTTTCGGGCTTAGTCCGATTGTGTTCTAGCTCCCATTATTTCACCGAAAACTGCACCCGGTATTCTCAAGGGTCCACTCCCTAATCGAATCGCAATGCGCCTAAAAACTCGTAACATTAATTTAATATTCTCATAAAATAAAACCCCTGGAATTACACGAGTGGAGTGTTACTTCTAGTAATTCCCTATTCCTTCCGTCTTATCTCTGAACAGCATATTTCAACCATACACTTGCCAATGCTGCAAGCACATGATCTGTTATACTGGAGGGACTTCGTTTCGATTCTTCGTCAGGGTCAGAAATCGGACTGCCACTTTTGAATGGGTATATAGACTTAGAGGTCATTTGTTATACCAGAAATGAGTCCCAGATTAATTTCTGGCGGCAGAGGGGGTTGTACCTAGGCCTATCTACAAAACTCTATCCCAATTAATGCCGAGGTTACAGGACCTTGGCTTTAGCTTGTATCAGGCATAGGCCCTACCTGTTCTGAGACTGTCCGAGTAGAATACTCATCTCTTCTGGTCAAAGTTTTCGCGTCGATTCGCTGTACAGTCGACGACAATCAAGAGAGCCTAGAGGAGAAAAACGTCAGTAGATTGATTCTGCTACTACTAGAATTAAGAAAAGTGTATTTAAAGAATTTCAACCAAACTCTTACACAAAACCAACATACTTTTATCAAATTATTTTCCAAATTTCGAAGTATCTCCCAGTAATGGCTTTGAGGGATTATACTTACTCCGAAGGTCATTTTTAAGAAAAGTATTTTGTGTGCCTAACTTTATATCGAACTCATTATCTTCTGTCATGGTTTAAATCCCTCGAATCCCTCTGTCGGCAGCCCTGAAGATGGTTTTCCGTGGTTTCCCATTTTCAACCCAGGCAAATGCTGGGGCTGTACCTTAATTAATCCCACGGCCGCTTCCATCCAACTGCTAGGCCTTTCCTATCCCATCGTCGCCATAAAACCTATCTGTGTCGGTGCGACGTAAAGCCACTAGCAAAAAAAAAATATTTTTGTGAGACATGACTATTCAACCTGGTATTAAGTTAAATCCTATATCGTTCAACATCCGTATCAGTATTTCATATTTAAAATTCGTAGTATAGTAGGTTACATAAAGCCTTGGAAAGCACAGTCTCACTTATAAAAACATAAACCTACCGTTGACTTATATCATTTGGTCACTGTCAGTCATAGAATGAAACTTTCTTGCCAACCTTAACGGGACAGGGTATCCAATACAATTCCTGAGATTTAAAGTCACCATTAGGCTACACCCACTTAAAAGTGAAATAGTTTAAGAGAAGATACAGTTGATTGGAACAAGCTATTTATGATTCTGAGGATGATAGGGATCAGATACCGAGAACGAAGAATTATATACAACCTGTATAAAAATCAGTCTGCAGTGATAAGAATCGAGGGCTTTGAAAAAGAAGCAGCAATCCAGAAAGGAGTGAGGCAAGGCTGCAGTTTGTCCCCTCTCCTTTTCAGTGTTTACATAGAACAGGCAGTAAAGGAAATCAAAGAGAAATTTGGAAAGGGAATCACAGTCCAAGGAGAGGAAATCAAAACCTTGAGATTTGCCGATGATATTGTTATTTTATCTGAGACTGCAGAAGATCTCGAGAAATTGCTGAATGGTATGGATGAAGTCTTGGGTAAGGAGTACAAGATGAAAATAAATAAGTCCAAAACAAAAGTAATGGAGTGCAGTCGAACGAAGGCAGGTGTTGTAGGAAATATTAGATTAGGAAACGAAGTCTTAAAGGAACTAGATGAATATTGTTACTTGGGTAGTAAAGTAACTAACGATGGCAGAAGTAAGGAGGACATAAAATGCAGACTAGCACAAGCAAAGAAGAGCCTTCTTAAGAAAAGAAATTTGCTCACTTCAAACATTGATATCGGAATTAGAAAGATGTTTTTGAAGACTTTCGTGTGGAGCGTGGCATTGTATGGAAATGAAACATGGACGATAACTAGCTCAGAAAGAAAGAGAATAGAAGCTTTTGAAATGTGGTGTTACAGAAGAATGCTGAAGGTGAGATGGATAGATCGAATCACGAATGAAGAGATACTGAATCGAATTGGTGAGAGGAGATCGATTTGGCTAAATTTGACGAGAAGAAGAGATAGAATGATAGGACACATCTTAAGACGCCCAGGACTTGTTCAGTTGGTTTTTGAAGGAAGTGTAGGTGGTAAGAACGGTAGGGGTAGACCAAGGTATGAATATGACAAACAGATTAGAGCAGATGTAGGATGCAATAGTTACGTAGAAATGAAAAGGTTAGCACAGGATAGGGTGGCATGGAGGACTGCATCAAACCAGTGTATGGACTAATGACTCAAACACACACAGTTTTATACATTTGTGCATAAGAACACTTTCTTCTTCTTCTTCTCCTGCTTTTTCTTCAAGGCACTCACGCATAATCACATATCCAGATACTTGCACTTGACACGATCCATAGCGTCTTCAGAAGCTTCCATAACTTCAAACGATTTCGTCTTTTCACGTGTCCACCATTCTTCAGGGCTGAATCGTAGCGCCCTATCAGCAAAGATTTGCGACGCTCCGGGCAGCACGACCTTACCATCTCAATGATTGGTACAATACTCAACCACTGTTGAATATCTCCATGTTTAAATTTATCCCACTTTGTAAGACCTAAGCACCAGCGAAGCATCTGCATTTCCATTACAGAGTGTCTCTCCCCCTTGCCTTCTCCATAAAGAGAAATAGGACGGGCAACATCATGTATACCATTGTTTTAAGCTACTCAGAAATCCGCCGGACACGGAGAAGACTTTTCTCCAATTCATCCATGCTATATTGGCCCTACTCCGCATGTCGGGGTAAAACAACACCATTTACTACAGATAACGGACCCATGATACTTACATTTTATGTATTCATTGAGAGTTCCCTTTCAAGGCTGATAAAAACATTCATCTGGAGGCTGCATTCCATGTACTCCGTTTTCATAGTATAATGCCCCTTGTCATAGTCATCAAAGCAGGTCTTCCTTTGTTGTGTTCGTAGTTGTATTTCCATACGATCCCCATATGCAAGAAAGACGTTAGAAGTATATTGTCTCTAATCATCGCAAGAGATGTGTTTACGGTATAAGTTATGTTTCAAGTGAAGTAGAAAGAACTTTGTTTAGCGGATTTGTCATCATTTCGACTTAAAACATTTTACCAATGTTCGTGATTCAGTTAAAGAAAGCAGATTATGATGAAGGACGTTATCACCCCAGATGGAACACCATTGAAAGGACGTCACATATGATGTACCTACGATACTAACACAAGAATGGGGTCCGGGTGTAAAACTGAAAGTCAGAATAGGGATTGAAAGGGGTATTTTTTTCTGAACTTAAAACATTTTGTGTTCAACCGTGATCTATGATTTAAAACTCGTTCGCGTGTCGTGATGTCTTATGAGTTGATGACGATGATGATGATGATGATGCTTGTTTAAAGGGGCCTAACATCGTAGTCATCGGCTTCTAATGGTACGAAATGAAATGACAAACAAAAAGTTCAAAATCATCCACTGAGCAAAATAAAAAATGTCATGAAGAATGAATGGATGGACATGAACACAAAAAAAACAGTGGATCCGACTCAAAAAAGATCATAAATAATAGTATTACTGACCAAGGGATCACTTATAAAGCACAATCCTGAATCGAGGATGCTTGATGTCTACAGGGGTCAAAAATCCAGGTCAAAGGCCCCTCAGAATGGTACTTATCGCTAGTAAAGTAGAACCATGGTATTTGTCATGTTGGGGTACTAATCAAAAGTAGCGAATACTCACGGTGTTCCACACATGATGGTACTACTCACAAGTATTGTAGGTCGTACAGGTAACGCAGACCTATGGTGTTTCTCACACAATGGCACCACTCATAGCCAACGCAAACCGTTGGGGTTCCTCACCTAGATGTACTAATCACGGGTTCCGGTATTCCCGTGGTGTTCCTCACATAGTGGGTACTAATCGCTGGCAACGCAGACCCACGGTGTCGCTCATATAGTAGTACTAATCACAGGCAATGCTCAGACCCGTGGTGTTGCTCACAATGGTACTAATCACGGGTTCTGGAAACCCACAGCCCACACACACTCTGCTGTTACTAATAACAAACCTATTGTGTACCTCATGTAGTGGTACTACTCGCAAGTAAAGGTGACCCATGGTATTCCCCGCTTGATGGTACTAATCAAAATTAGTTTCATGGTCTAAGACAATCATCCCTCGTCGCCCCTTTTAGTCGCCTCTCACGACAGGCAGGGGATACCGTGGGTGTATTCTTTGTCTGCGTCCTCCACCCACAGGGGGTAGAGAGAGAGAAAAAATAAAAATGAAGAGATCCGTCACATCGAAAAATGAGATAAGGGACGAAAATGACAAGGGCCACGAAGGGCGTGAAAATGAAAGACTCCCTAGGCCTCGAATGCTCTAATACCGTCGGGGTCGGAAAAGAACAAGAGTTGAGCAAGGGAGGTCGGACAGGATAGATTAAATTGAGGGGCCTGGCACAAGTAAGTGGAAGCAATGCCAGATCTCAGCTAAGGGCGCCGTGGTCGCCAACCCACGCTCCCAAGTTGAGAACCCCTTGGGCCCCTTTTAGTCACCTCTTACGACAGGCAGGGGATACAGTGGGTTGTATTCTTCATCTGCGTTCCCCACCCGTAGGGGTCATTGAAGGCTTCATTAGTGAACCGACTTCAGGCCTTCGAAATATATCGCAAAATATTGATATCACGGAAGACAAGGCAAATCATGTGAAGCCTGAAACCTCGCAAAATGCATATAATATCAGGCCCGACTTCTGGGCCCGACGGCCCGATGTGTTTAGATAGGAAACCAGGTCATCCCATGACCCACCCTAACCATGAGAAGTACCCGACCGCCTGCTGGAGCTGATGGGAAGTCAGACGAGGCAGCGCGCGCACGAGGGAGAGGGCACGCAGCTGAGAAGTGTGATGCATGTTGGTCTCTTAGCCGGCAATATCAATGGTAACCCCGAGATACGTGAGAGTCGGGTGCAGGACCGACTTGGAGTATTTGATGGTAATGCCAAGGATCACAGTCAGATAAAGTTCGATGTCATGCATCAAGGCATCGGTAAGATCGGGGCTATGGATGAGCTAGACGTCCAGATAGGGAATCATCTGGACGCCGAACTCCTGGGTCAGTTCCTGCACAGTGATGGCCCAGCGGCACAGACGCCCCCTGAATAAGATACCATAGGGGTGCTGGGTCTGCGGAGTTATAGGGATCTGATAGAAGCCAGAGCGGAGATAAAGCTTACATGCAAGAAGATGGGCTGGAATAGATTCAAGTGCCCGCGCTCGACCACGGAGAGAGAAATGAGCGTGATCCATGAGGGGAGTCCAGGCGTTCAGGACATATATGACTCGTGCAGCCCCTGTTTCCATGAGAACGAGGAACAAGGAGAAGGCCGATGAACACTCACCCACCTCGATGATTCTAGTCTGATGAAGATCCTGGAAGACCTGGTCCATCAGTGGGGACGTACGCGTAGGCCGGAAGATGGTGGGAGCCTCTGAGGGGCGCGCCAGGTTGTCAACTTCAGAGATGATGCGCGATGCGTAGCGTCCCATTGCAGTTTCCGGGGCGATCCTCATCAACCGCCCGACCTGCAGCCGCCTCTACGTTACCAGTCAGTTGCAGTTTATCTCCCACATCCGGTACCCTCCAAAGATATTGGGTTTGTAGAATGCTGATTATAAATATTGGGACCTTTTTCCAGGACACTCAATATATGTCTTATGGTGGCGATGGAATGGGAAAGGACTAGGAAAGGGAAGTAACCGTGACATTCGCTAAGGTAGAGGTGGTGTGAATATGGCAAAATCAGAGAAAACCATCTTCAGGGCTGTCAACTGTGGGGATTGAACTCATTCTCTCCTGAATGCAAGCTGACAGATACGTGAGGCAAACCAAGTAGCCACTCGCTCGGTAGAAGATTCTCCTGGATGTGGAAACTTCGACACGATACGCAACTCTGATGCTGGAAAAACAACATAGGAAAACTAACTTCACGATGGTCACCAAACTTCTGTGGGGAAACGGCGCCACAAGAAGAAGAAGAAAACTAAGAAAAAGAAAAAGATGATGATGATACAGTTAACCAAAACTAAACCAAATCAAATACCATGACGTAACAGGCACGAAGAGTCATGGCCTACCAAGCGACCGCTGCTCAGCCCGAAGGACTGCAGATTATGAGGTGTGTCGAGTGGTCGGCACGAGTCATCCTCTCGGCCGTTATTCTTGGCTTTCCTGACCGGGGCAGCTATCTCATTGTCAGATAGCTCCCTAATCGTAATCACGTAATGTGAGTGGGCCTCGAACAAGTCCTCATACCCTAGTAAATATCCTTGACCTGGCCATGAATCGAACCAGGGGCCTCCGTATAAGAGGCAGGCACTCTATCCCTACACCATTGGGCCAGCTAGATACAGTTAAAGTAAAGTACATTATAACTCAACATTAGTCACACATACGCCCTACATTGCATCTGATTTCTTTCCTCATTTGTAAATGAGGAAATGTGTGCAAATATCTTACTCATTTCACGTCATAGAGTATTTATTACGCAAGACCTTTAACTAAGATGGCAGGTTGCTGATCTGTATTTTAAAAAATTGCAACTCGGAAACGAATTGTAATCACTTAGTAATATTGTAATTATGAGATCAAACTTTTTTCTAACAAGGACATCTTTACGACACCACCCTATCCAACCACGCATTGTCACGGTTCGGTTGACCTTCTGCACTGTTGAGAAATACTCGTACCTGACATTATTTCTGAAGTAATGCGGATTAATTTGTCTCACATGCTTGTTAATTCTTAAGTCTGAATGACGGTACACTGCAGAATTTCTGCGATTAGTCACGGCTATCTACTATCATGAATGACATGAAGTGATCTCCGTTACTCTTCCAAGGCATGGTTAATGTTTTGGCACAAGATCATAAATGCACTTCAAAGGAATCGGCTATAAGTAATACACGGATAACAGTCTAATGTTTGCTAATCTGATGTCTGATTTGAATCAGGATGAAGTTACGATACCCATGTTCACTTAGACTTTCATAATAACAACAAGCAGTAATATTGACTTCGAATCTCTCTTGTAATGGGAAACTTGACATGATTACTTCGCTGTGATCTAATGAAACCAATTCTGGACAGTTTCTGTGCTGAACTGCAATGCTAGCTTGGTAAAATCGATAACTGTAATTATGGTAACTATAATACCGTACACTGAAAGGTCTGGCTGAGAAGCTTGGACAGCAGAGTATTAGCTTACTGAGTTCAAACTGGGGGTTTCGATCCCGGCTCAGTCTTGTAGTATCTGAAAGTGCTGAATTAAACATGTAACTGTATTGAGTTTTCCATGGAACAACAAAGTGGAAGGAATACATGGAACTTCCTTTTGGAATTAAAGCTTCCAAAAATGAAGGTTTGAAAACAAAGTTCAAAATTCTGTTGTATGATGATGATTCTTGTTGTTTAAAGGGGTCTAACATCTGGGTCATCGGCCCCTTGTGGTAAGACATGAAACGAAATGTAATTAAATTAAAATATTAAAATTCATTCACTAACTAGAAATTAAAAAGCGATAATGGAGAATGAATACGAATTTAAAACAATCAGTGGATCTAATTGACAAGGTCAAAATTCTAATTCCAATTTCACCCAAAGCAGAAGAAAACCATAAATATCTCAGGATTATCTATAAATAATTTTACCTGTGATATCAACGAGGTTGTAGTGCTTGCTTAAATAATCAGGGATGTAGTCATCTTTCCAGAGGGTCCCGTGTTTGATTCCCGAACGGGTCAGGCATTTTAATCGCGTGTGGTTAAATCCTACGGCTTGAGGACTGGATGTTCGTATTTTTCTCAATACATCTCCTTTCAAATACACACACAACATACCATTTTATCAACCACCACAAACGTGTGCAATAGTGAATACATTCTTCCACATAGGATTTGAGTTAATAAGGGCACCCAGCCGTGAAGTAGGATCATGTACAACGCTGATCACACCCACGACCCTTGCAAAGTTTGAGAAAATAGGTGCAAGAAAAGAAGAATAATCCAGTCTTAACTCTAATTTTACGAGAAATAGGAACGGGTTCAACCCTACGAAGAATGAACGCACGTACTAAGAAAGGTGTCTGTGAAGTACTCTCTACGTCTTACAAACCTATTACCTTCGAGATTGGATTATTCTAGGGTGACGGGATAGGAAAGTTACAAACAAACAACCTGTCATAAATAAGTGGATTTAGTGCCAGATTCAGCACGAGACCCATTAGTTCCTAATCGACTCTTCCAAGTTGAGTGCTGCAATCTACTTAATGCCGCACTAACACATGCAAGTTTTCGGTCACGCTGAATTGAAATAATAATAATAATAATAATAATAATAATAATAATAATAATAATAATAATAATAATAATAATAATAATAATATGGTGTTCTTGACCAGTTGGGTAGTATAGCTGGTTAGATGCTTTATTTCTGTTCTCAAGATTGCATTATCAAATTCAGATTGATTTTGAGTGCATAAGTGCTTTAATGTGAAATAGTTTATTGAAGAGATTTCCTTACACGTTCAAGGTCTATCAAAGGAAAATTCCGACCAGCTGGTGTCTCTTAAATCCTTTATCAATCGAAAATAACCAACGATCGTAGCTGTGTTGAAACACTGGATCCCGTGAGATCTCCGAAGTTAAGCAACATTGGGCGTGGTCAGGAGTTGGATGGGTTGCCACGCGCTGTTGGTGGGGGTAGGAGAATGGAGGAGCGGAAAGGAACTGGCCACCCTACCGCACGTAAACTCCGGCTCAGGAACACCTCTGCGGAGGTTCGGACCTGCCTTCGGGCAGAATACACCCTTACCTTACCTTAATCGAAAATATGTTACTTATTTTAAGTAATTTCAAAACTAAAACCCATAGCGCAACAGCCCATAAGGACCTTGTCCTACCAAGCGACCACTGCTTTGCCCGAATGCCTGCAAGGTACGAGGTATCGTGTGGTCGGCACGACGAATCCTAACGTCAGTTATTCTTGGCTTTCTAGACCAGGGCCGCTATCTTACAGTCAGATAGCTCCTCAATTGTAATCACCAGGGCTCGGATGTTTAAGACCTAGCAATAGCCAAAATAAGCAAGCAAATATGACCTCAGATGTGACGAAATATGACGCGAAAATTACAAAATATAGCCCTAAAATGATAACTCTAATAGTGGCCATTTGAAAATAAATTACAAATCGAAACGGCAATTCCTTAGATACATATTTGTATTTATTCTTACTTTCGTATTGATTTTCTGAATATACAGCAGTTAGAAATTAGAAATTAAATCTACTTTTTAAAATATTTTGCAACGTTTAAGCCCAGAGTTCATTAATATTATCCAAATGCGTTAAACTTTAATTTGAGTACCACGAAACGAATTAAGTAGACGTCTTTCAATACATTACGAGAGGGCGGCAGGGAAAACTCACATACGTTTTTCATTCTTCTCCGCGGGTGGAATTGAAGTGTACGACAAGATTCATGTTTCGTGAACACTTGTGCATTCGGTAAGTAGAAGATGAATTTAAACAGCTACAGCTGTCAACAAACCGCCGAAATATGACTGAAGTATGACGTTTCTACGAACATAGCTCAAAATATGACCTTATGACGAAAAATAGCCAAAATATGCATTTATATAACAAATAAAGATCACTTAGTTGTGACCATATTCACCTGATTTGCACCAAAATCCAATCAGGCAAGAAAATAGAGACAAAGAGAAAATATGGCTTTTCTTAAACATCCGAGCCCTAGTAATCACGTAGGTTCAGTGGACCTCGAATCAGCTCTCAGATCAAGGTAAAAGTGTCTAGATTAGCCGGAAATCGAACCCAAGTTGTCCACGTAAGCGTTAGGCACATTATTATTATTATTATTATTATTATTATTTTTATTATTATTATTATTATTATTATTTACTATGGTTATTTGTTATTATTAACTAGGTATTCGTCGCAGTACCAGAATTTTCTCCTGATACGTGTTACATGAAACGTTCGAGAATTGCTTATCAGGTTCTTTCCCAATATCCATTGCCTTCTCCTTGCAGGATTACATGATCTATTTATTTTTGAAAATGATTTTTGATAAATTTGTTCTAAGCATTGTGCTGTATTGTGAATTTTCAAAACTCTAATGTAATTTACTTTTATTTTTCAGGTAAGTGATATTCATTTACGAATAAACTGGGAAGAAGATATTTTGCTAGATGTCTGTATGCCAGAAAAATGTTCCGATATTCACTCCACAAGGTCAGTATTTACGATAACATTTCAAGCTATCGTTGGTGATTTTAAAGTTTGATGTATGTTAACATTAAATAACTAGCAATATCATAAAGTTTAAAAAAATATGAAATTCAAAGACCAAACAATTTATGTGCTTAGCCAAACAAAATATTTTTTCAAGTAGACTGACGAATGAAAAACTGCCAATTAAAATGCTTGCCCATAGCAGTCATGCCTCATTTAGCGAATTAAACTTATGTTAACAGCTGTATTCTTTAAATATCGATAACAAGCAATAAAACACGTTGCATGGAAAAATACGAAGGTCGATATAAAAGGAAATTTTAGTTCCTGAACACCAACAGTTGGTAGGACAAGCCCCGCGCTTCTGCTATGCTTAGGCGTTAGGAGTGGGGAGAGCGTGCTGTTAGATATTTTCTGCCGTTTCGTCAGTAAGGCTCACGATGTTGGAGCAACAAGTGCATCCCTCCATTGCGCAACGCATAATTATAAAATGTATTGCTCTTGAAGGAGTTACAGAAGCGGAAATTTGCCAGAGATTGACCGCACAGTTCGGTGATCAAACATTGTCAAGGACACGTGTAAATGAAATGAAATGGCGTATGGCTTTTAGTGCCGGGAGTGTCCGAGGACATGTTCGGCTCGCCAAGTGCAGGTCTTTCGACTTGACGCCCGTAGGCGACCTGCACGTCGTGATGAGGATGAAATAATGATGAAGACAACACATACACCCAGCCCGCGTACCAGAGAAATTAACCAATGTTGGTTAAAATTCCCGACCCTGCCGGGAATCGAACCCGGGACCCCTGTGACCAAAGTCCAGCACGCTAACCATTTAGCTATGGAGCTGGACAAGGACACGTGTGTTTGGCTGGCATAAAAAAGTTCAAGGAAGGACAAGAACGTGTGGAGAATCAGCAACAAGTTTGCCGTCCTCGGACCAGCATTACAGACGAAATCATTCGTGCGGTTAAAGACAGTATTGACGACAATCGACGGGCGACAGTATCAGGAATTGCAGAACAAGTCGGAATCAGTTATGGGAGCTGTCAAGCAATCATCACAATGCGACAATGCGCGGCCTCATACTGCAGCTCTAACTGTCTCCTAGCTACAGGAAATACACTGGACTACACTTGATCATCCTCCTTACAGTCCGGACTTATCACCCTGCGATTTCCATTTGTTCGGACTGATTAAAGAAGCTCTAGGAGGGCAACGATTTGAAGATGACGAGAGTGTGGAAGACTTCGTGTGCAATTGGCTGGTGACACGACCATGTCCTTTTAACGATGAGGGCATCAATAAGCTGCCCGTAAGCTGGAACAAATGCATTTCCAAAGCAGGAAACTACGTGGAAAAAGAATTTGTAATTGCCTTATGTTTTTCAATAAATGAATTAAAACAAAAAATAAAATCTCGTTTATGTTTTATCCCCCTCGTAAGTTCATCGGGCTCTATGAAGAAAAAGTTTCAGACAATGTTTTTAATTGAAAACTAAGAATAAAATGCACACGTGAATGAAGATTTTCCTAATGCGGAAGGAGGTCTGGACCATCTATTGTATTTTCCCGTTCCTTTTTCTCATTTTTAAATAATTGCCATGCTTTTCATGACTGAATAGGGTTTTGTTGTTCCTTATCTCTTTAAACTGGAAGACATGCAGACTGTCACTATCACTATCAGCCATATTCAATCGTTTTTACGATGTGGCCTCTTTAAGTCCGAAGCAAGGTAGGTTTTCATGAGGTCTCTCCATCTGGGGCGGTCTTGAGCGATGTTCTGCCAATTGATCGGAGTAATCTTCCGGATGTCTTTATCCAATCTGTCCGGTGGTCTTCCCTTAGGTCTCAGATGATCTTTCGGACTCGACTCAAGCTTTGTCCATCTACCATCAGTTCTCTGAGCAAAATGGCCTGCCCACTGTCATTTTAGGGTAAATACCCTTTCTAAAATGTCACTGACCTTTGTGACTGACCTGATGTAACCTGCTCTCTTCCTGCCTTTCTTCGTGAAGCCTAGCATAAACCGTTCCATAGCTCTTTGGGTTGTTCTGAGTTTTTGCTTAACAAACTCTCTCCTAAATACAGCTCAAAACCACATTGAAGAATAATACTTCTAACACGTTATGTTACGTCGCAGTCGTGTAAATGAGTAACGGCTCAGTTCTTTATAGAACAGGAGGTAGGTAGGGAGTAAACCACTCGTTCTCACTTAGTGCAGAGGTTAGCAATTTTGGAAGCCTTTCGCTTTGCTTTGAGAGTCACATTTGCCATTTGTTTTTCTGCCTTCCGAAACGACATCGCGATCAAACCGCTGTGTTGGGCTGTATTTCATAAACGTTTACACAAATATTCTTGTAGAGAACTGTAAATATCACATACCTGCGTTTAAGCTATTTAACAGAAAAATATTTATTTATTTATTTATTTATTTATTTAGTTATTTATTTATTTATTTAAAAACCAAACCCCATGGGCCTTGAAGAGCCTAGGCCTACCAAGCAACCGCTGCTCATCCCAAAGGCCAGCAGATTACGAGGTGTCATATGGTCAGCACGACGAATCCTGTCGGCCGTTATTCTTAGCTTTCTAGACCCGGGCCGCTATCTCACAGTCAGATAGGTCCTAAATTCTAATCACGTAGGCTGAGTTGACCTCGAACCAGCCCTCAGATCCAGGTAAAAATCCCTGACCTTGCCGGGAATCGAGGCAGGCACGCTACTCCTACACCACGGGGCCGGCTGATTTATTTATTTATTTATTTATTTATTTATTTATTTATTTATTTATTTATTTATTTATTTATTTATTTATTTATTTATTTATTTATTTATTTATTTATTTATTTATTGTCTATAACAGAGGACATCTCCAATCACACAGGATTTACAGTACAATTTACAGTTAAAAATAAACGGTATTTTCAAAGTAAAGTACAGAAATGGAAAAAGGAAATAAATCCATATACATTTCAATAAAATAAATAACACTGGAAATCAAGCGAGATGGCCGTTCGGTTATGGTGGCGTGACTGTGAGCGTATATTCGGGAGATGGTGGATTCGAATCATCCTGTAGGCAGTCCTGCAGATAGTTTTCGGTGATTTCCGATTTTCTCAAAAGACACACGTTGGGTGTTGTACCTTAATTAAGGCTACGACCGCTACCTTCCCAGTCCTATCTCTTTCCCATCCTTCAAAGTGTTAACACTATGAAAACTAAAAGCACGAAAATAAAATTTAAAAGTTAAAACTAAAATGCAAATTAATTATTGAAATGTTCAAGGTCTACCGGCTTCCCGGATGATGCTAAGCTGTAATGTCTCGTACATTATTATTAAAGTTGAGTTATTATGTGCCTATGTGCCTGAACGGGTGTAGTAACGTGGTTGATGCACACGCAGATTGGACACTCTGACGCTGAAATGTATATTTTCCAGAAATTCTGCATTGTCGATAACACATTTATGAAAATAGTCAACGGTATTTTTTCCCTTCTGCGGATTTCAGGACTCGCATTTAAATTCATCCAGTAAGCACTTATAATATGATATTTTGTCCCAATATGAAGAACGCTTGTTTTTTAATTATTTTCAAAAAATTCCGTTATCGTTGAAAATGAGACTGCATCCGTTTTTCCCGCTTCATTACGCCAAAAGTAAAGGACCAGTTGAGTTAAAATGTGGTAGCTAGAAACTAAACTAATGAGCAAATTGATAGCACTATCACAAAATTATGTCCAGCATGTGCACTTGAAAATTCATTTTTGTACAAGAAAAAAGCGCTATGTATTTTCTTTGTAACTCTCCAGGAAGTTACGCGTTTACGCGTTAAAGCACGCGCTAAACATTACTCGTTGAAGTGTGCTGAGTCTCTTCTGCTGTCACTCATCTCCGCTATGTGCCAATCCTGTTGCATCTGTACAAATGACGGACACGTCATTTGGTTGCTAATATAAAATATTGCTGTCATTATTAATGATTTTAACGTCGGTCCTAAATACTAAAGGACTTTCGACAGACGCCTGAGTGTCGGAAGACAATGCTAAGGAGTTCTCTCATTCATGGGTGATTAAATGCGACTCATCTCTGTAAGGATTGGGGCTTGTTATTTTTGCAACAAGGCCAGTGATTAACAAATGGGAAATGTATTTAGATATCAATAGCTAATACAGATACACTGACTGACAGAGCAAATGCAACACCAAGAAGGAGTGGTTCGAAAGGGATGAAAGTTGGGGAAAAAACAGAGACGGCACGGACGAATAATTGATGTTTATTTCAAACCGATATGCAGGTTACACAATGCGCACGGCATCGACTCAGTAGGATGTAGGACCACCGCGAGCGGCGATGCACGCAGAAACACGTCGAGGTACAGAGTCAATAAGAGTGCGGATGGTGTCCAGAGGGATGGTTCTCCATTCTCTGTCAACCATTTGCCACAGTTGGTCGTCCGTACGAGGCTGGGGCAGAGTTTGCAAACGGCGTCCAATGAGATCCCACACGTGTTCGATTGGTGAGAGATCCGGAGAGTACGCTGGCCACGGAAGCATCTGTACACGTCGTAGAGCCTGTTGGGAGATGCGAGCAGTGTGTGGGTGGGCATTATCCTGCTGAAACAGAGCATTGGGCAGCCCCTGAAGGTACGGGAGTGCCACCGGCCGCAGCACATGCTGCACGTAGCGGTGGGCATTTAACGTGCCTTGAATACGCACTAGAGGTGACGTGGAATCATACGCAATAGCGCCCCAAACCATGATGCCGCGTTGTCTAGCGGTAAGGCGCTCCACAGTTACTGCCGGATTTGACCTTTCTCCACGCCGACGCCACACTCGCCTGCGGTGACTATCACTGACAGAACAGAAGCGTGACTCATCGGAGAACACGACGTTCCGCCATACCCTCATCCAAGTCGCTCTAACCCGGCACCATGCCAGGCGTGCACGTCTACGCTGTGGAGTCAATGGTAGTCTTCTGAGCGGACGCCGGGAGTGCAGGCCTCCTTCAACCAATCGACGGGAAATTGTTCTGGTCGATATTGGAACAGCCAGGGTGTCTTGCACATGCTGAAGAATGGCGGTTGACGTGGCGTGCGGGGCTGCCACCGCTTGGCGGCGGATGCGCCGATCCTCGCGTGCTGACGTCACTCGGGCTGCGCCTGGACCCCTCGCACGTGCCACATGTCCCTGCGCCAACAATCTTCGCCACAGGCGCTGCACCGTGGACACATCCCTATGGGTATCGGCTGCGATTTGACGAAGCGTCCAACCTGCCCTTCTCAGCCCGATCACCATACCCCTCGTAAAGTCGTCTGTCTGCTGGAAATGCCTCCGTTGACGGCGGCCTGGCAGTCTTAGCTATACACGTGTCCTGTGGCACACGACAACACGTTCTACAATGACTGTCGGCTGAGAAATCACGGTACGAAGTGGGCCATTCGCCAACGCCGTGTCCCATTTATCGTTCGCTACGTGCGCAGCACAGCGGCACATTTCACATCATGAGCATACCTCAGTGACGTCAGTCTACCCTGCAATTGGCATAAAGTTCTGACCACTCCTTCTTGGTGTTGCATTTGCTCTGTCAGTCAGTGTATTTCGATTAATATTCTGGTACTACTAAAGCCTCATCCATCTCAAATATTATATTTGATATCGCTGTTTTGATGTATTCTGTATTCCAGTGCTGGTCTGTTGGCTGCATCCCGTTAGAAGCTTCCTTATATTTTATTTCATATTGAGGTGCACGTGGTCCATTAGTCATGGAGGTGACTTATGGAAGTGTTCCCAACCCACTATCTTGAGCTGTTTCTGCAGATGGACCGATACGTCACTCATCTATTGAACCTCTGTGAAGAGACTGAACTCTTTGATTCCAATCACTCAACTGCTCCTGGAAGTACTTCGCCTACACACAAGAACTACAGCCTTTGTTACTCTTTTTTACGAAAGCTTCTCCTGTTGTGAAGTGGGATATTGCACTTGCATACCATCTGAGCTCTCAGATCAGAATTTCTTGAGAGAGACCGCTCTATAAATGTACATTTTTCTCTTAATGTCTGAAGGAATGAAATCCGATGTACCTGTAAAATAAAACATTGTAGGTTTTAATTAAATATATTCACAATTGTTCCCCATAGCAATCGTGAAATTCAGGCCTCCTACTCAACAGAAGGAGCAAATTTATACAGGTAACTTGGGAGCCGCATCCCGTAAGTTACAACTTGTAAATATTTTAACATAAAGAGAGAAATGGTTTTGATAAAATACAATTTTTACACTACTTCCTTCTAGACCGAGCGAGTTGGCTGTGCAGTTAGGGTCACATAGTTTCGACGTTGCATTTGGGAGATAGTGGGTTCGAATCCCACTGCCGGCAGCCCTACAGCGAGTTATTTTGTGTTTTCAAATTTTCACACTAGGCAAATGCTGGGGCTGTACCTTAATTAAGCATCTTGACCGAACTTATCAAGTTTTCATCCTAGTTTGTTAGATTTCGTAATCAAGTACTATCGGATACGGAGTAGCAACACTTCCGAAGATCACAAGTTTCAGTTTTGGACTTAATAATGACAACCTTTGATTATGATTTTTTAAGTGGAAACGATTTTTTTATAAGTTGCTTTACGTCGCACTGACACAGATAGGTCCTTTGGCGACGATAGGATAGGAGAGGGTTAGGAAAGGAAAGGAAAGGAAATGACCGTGGCTTTAATTAAGATACAGCCCCAGCCTCAGCCTAGTGTGAAAATGAGAAACTAGGGAAACCATCTTCAGGGCTGCCGACGGTGGGGGTCGAACCCACTATCTCCCGAACGCAAGGTCAAACCTGTACGCCCCTAACCGCACGGCCAACTCGCTGGGTTGGAGACTTTTAATCTACAGTGTAAACAGCAGCGTGTTACCACGGATTCTTTAGTTCTAATTGTGAGACGTGTGTTTTTCACGTGATTCCAATTTGATATATTTCCAACCTCTCTTGATCAGCTTAGCTTAGTTCAGTACTTGAATCACTGGCTCTTAAGGAGGATTGAAACTGGGAGTTGTGTGGCTTCGAATATTATTGATAGCCATTATGCGAATGAATTTCCATGACTTTTCAAATTAAATACTGGACAATTCTGGGATGAAAAATTATTTACAGGGTAATAGCAGAATTTATTATGAACTCACAGAGGCGGATCCAGGGAGGGGCTAAGGGGGTTTTAATGACCACCTTTTTATTTTAGAAGTTTAAAAATTTGTTTTTTGTTTAATGAAATTATACCTAACAATTTCGTTCCTGCATTAAATGCATGGGCTGTGTTATTAAAGTTCGTTCTAGCAGTGGCCGTGAACTGGCAACAATAGGCTGCATGTTGAAAGCGACCACCAAATCCAGGGCTTCACAAGTTACGACGAGCTAGGGGATGCGGTGCTTTAACATTCAGGAGAATGTGCTTCTCACTTCACAAATCATAGTAGAAATATTAGTTGGCAGAATAACTTACTATTGTCTATGCAATGAATAGCTAACCATAAATTTCTAGTATTTCAGTTTTATCGTTCTTTGAAAAGAATAAATTGAAGCGTTGGCATGATTACTACTGTTAGCAAAATGACCCCCTTTGGAACGGCTTATTCCCAGTCGTTTTTCTAACTTTTCAGTGACGAAATTATTAAAGCAGCAGAGATGTATGATGCAGATTGCACAGCAACAGATGCTGAGAGAGTTAAAATATCACTGTGGAGATATAATTGGACAGAGTCTCATTTAGAAGAAAATAGAAGGCCAAATATGTGCATATATTAGCTCCATATAAAGGAGATTTCTTTCGCAATATTAGTCTATTGCTACAAATGTTTGCCACTCTGCTAATCACAACAGCCTCTATAGAAAGAAGTTTCTCGGCCCTACGTAAGCGCTAAAAACCTACAAGTACAATGGGAAAGAACCAGATTAATGGCCTTGCATATTTATAACTGGTCAAATGTTGATTGACGTGAACTGCTAATACGTAACTGTACATAGCAAAAGTGATGTACCAGTAATACTTTCAACATTATGTACTGGAATTCTGTGGTGAAATAAATACCTTAACTAGCGTGTAATATATTATAGAAACTTCCTTAAAATACACTTGGGAAATGTAATCACTGCTGAAGCAAAATGTCCCAAATACTCGTTTTTTTTGTTTTTGTTTTTTTGGTACATTTTCAAGTTTACCCCCCACCCCCTCCCTTTAGGGAATCCTCGATCTGCCTTTGTGAACTCACACGCCATAACAGACAGCAAAGTAACATCAGGGACCGATAAAGCAACAAATCTTTATTGTAAAAGGCAACATTACAGCACTAAAATAGTGTTGAAACCAGAATCACTTAACAGATCCGAAACCCTGATCACTGGTGACGAATGCGAATAAAATTAATCGAAAAACAAGGGAGAGTAATTATCAGAAGAATTGTAGTAATAAAATTCAAAAGTGGAATTTGGATGAAAAAAACCTCTGGAAATATATCAAACCACAGATACAATTAGAAAAAAACGATTAGAATTTTACAATCACCTATAACAAATGGAAAACAATAGGCTAATGAAGAAATTTCTAAACATAGCACTATCCCTGAAAACCACAACAGTTTACATGTAGACATGAGCAAAGACCTAAAAGAAATTGGTGTTGTCGAAGAAACTATTTAAGTCAGAACAAAATTCAGGACACTAATGAACAAACTCAAATTTGCTGAAAGGCATTAACGGAAAGATTCAGGATGGACAGAAGAATGCAAAAGGGAATCCTTCGAACGTATGATGAGATACTAAGTAGGAGAGGAAACAATTTGCTAAATAAATTCAATGCACTCCCCTGTAGGGCGTAAAAATTATTATTATTATTATTATTATTATTATTATTATTATTATTATTATTATTATTATTATTATTATTTAAAATACGTTTTATTGCTATGGTTTTAACGAGACAGCGCGTGTCGGAGCTTCACCCCACTGGAATTCTTTCAGTTGTCGGAAGTAAACGACTCTGAGTTGTCACATTTATAACACTTCAAATGCCTTCAACCAGAATCGAATAGAAAAACGGTGACTAACCGAATGCGCCACTGAGGTCGACAATGCTTTCAGTTTCCCGCTCCTGTTTTGTGAAGTACATTGTTTATAATGTTATTTTCACTATCCGGCAAGGACGTGCAACATTTAAATACTCATTCTGCTTGTATGTATCACTTTGATATAATGGTTGGGAATATTGCTAGCGTACGTGTCCAGTCATTCTCAGCCACTGATCTCCAGCCTTCACGTGCACAGGGCACTTTATGTTATGTAGTTTTACTGGTATATTATACAACTGTTAAGGTGTTGCAAGTGCAACATAGACCATACATAAGTGACAGATAATATTTCATTTTCAACCCTCTCATGCATATGTCGAAGTATGAAAATGCATATTCAAGTAGTTCATACCGAGCTATTGAAATACCATGTCCGCTTCCATGGCTAACTGGTCATAATGCTGGCCTTTGTTCCAAGAGCTCCTGGGTTCGATTCCTGGTCGAAACGGGGCTTTAACCTTCATTGGTTATTTTCCTTGGCTCATAATCTAGGTGTTCGTGCCGTCTTCCAACAATAAATTTAATCCTAGAAAGACTGCAGCCGCTGCACTTGGCCGGCTGGTGGATCCCATAGATCGGCTGGTCTCCCGTTCTACATCAGGTTTGTTGGATCATCTGGGACATCAGGTTGGTTCGATCATCTGGGACATCAGAATTGGTTGGATGGTCAGTTGCACTCTCATCCCCAAGTCGGTCCACTGCAGATCTGGCAGCACATAATGTCGGACTTCATTCTTGCGCTAAGCTGTATAAAATATAAATATGATATGTATGAGTTCATATCGACGTCTTCAACAATTCAACAGTCTATTCGTATTTTTCTCATATGTCTGATAGCAGATATGACTGCTTTCAACTATGTTATATGAAGTTCGGTATTGCTCAAATATCAGTTCTGCTTTAAATCGATAGAAAATTCAGATTATATTTCGTTTTTCTGTCGTTCTTTCTCTGTTTATCTTCTTTCTTCTCGAAATTCTCTTCTTGTAATTATTCGGCAATCTTTTGCTTCGTCAGAAATCAGTCTGGTCCTTGTCTGACCATTTGCCTTGTCTGCGAAGTCTTTCCCTTCTTATTTTGAATTGTGCCACTGTTCTTTCGTAATAAATATGTAATATCCAGCTATATCCTCCTTTTTCAACAGTTACTTGCAGACTATCTTATCTGCATTTAGCCAACTTCGTTGCGATTCTCCGACGATGATGTCAATCTTTGCAGTTAGTTTTGTGATAATAATATATATTTTATCATGTTTTTTTTCTTCAAACAATCCACTTAGCAATTCAATGTTCTTACTTCTTATCTTCCACCGCCTTCGTGATTATGCTCTACTTCTCAGAGTTCGGCCCCCTGTGAACTTCTGAATCACAGTTTGGTTTGCATAAACTCCGTTTCGCATGGTCCATACATCTATTTTGACGCCATTTTATAACGCGGAAGAAAATGCAATGTCACAACAGGAGCTATTAATCTTCAGAATATTAGCTTTGTATTTGAAGTCCTGGGAGAAACCACCGAGTCGCGACATTTGACGGAATTGTTAACTCTGTTTCTATATTAATTACCCGCTTAAGGTGTTGCGAATTAATGCATCGTATTATTTCAATTGGTAGCTGTCGGAACTAAACATCAAGGCATCGCTTGCCTCTTTACTGTCGATGTAATCGTCGCCTTAAAATCCATTCTAGTTTCTTATACTGGAAGAGTGTTTCCTTCCTGCTCAAGGTAGGTCTCTTCTCCGTTGGACATCTCCGTATGGTTTGGAATAGCCTATGTTCTCCTCAATACAGTGTATGTGTTGGCCAGATTTTTCACTACGAGGTCATTTACTCTATCTTTTAAGCGAATACAGTATTACTATCATATGGTACGCTCTCACCGCGTTAACTATCCCTTTACCGGGCGAGTTAACCGTGCGGTTAGGGGAACGCCTCTGTGGATCAGTAGTAGAGTGTCGGCCTCTGGGTCCTAAGATAGGGGGTTCAAACCCGGCAGAGGTATTCGAATTCTTGAAGGACGGAAAAAAGTCCATTCGACACTCCATGGTGTACGATGTCGGCATGTAAAAGATCTCTGGTGA
Organism: Anabrus simplex; assembly: GCF_040414725.1. Lineage (NCBI taxonomy): Eukaryota > Metazoa > Arthropoda > Insecta > Orthoptera > Tettigoniidae > Anabrus > Anabrus simplex. The sequence goes on along the minus strand of NC_090268.1, from coordinate 277,471,865 downwards.
CACATTTGGCGTTTACCCGAAAACATTTATTAAGTCTCATCCATAGACGCCCAAGAGGGTTTCGGTTTACTCGGCCTGCCATCTAGTGGGCCTAGAGTAAAACGAAACGTCGAGATTGACGAGCAGACAGCCAGATGGCTTCAAATTGAAATGTCTGCACACAGTAGCTGAGGCCATAGATTATTATTATTATTATTATTATTATTATTATTATTATTATTATTATTATTATTATTATTATCATTAGGGGCTCTCAGCTGTGAGCTTGCATCCGGGAGATATTGAGTTCGTACCCCACTGTCGGCAGCCCTGAAGTTGGTTTTCATGGTTTTCCATTTTCACACCAGGCAAATGCTAAGGTTGCACCTTAATTAAGGCCACGACTGCTTCCTTCCCACTCTTAGCCCTTTCCTATCCCATCGTCGCCATAAGACCTATCTGTGTCGGTGAGACGTAAAGCAAGTTGTAAAAAAAAAAGCTATTCGTATCCTTGAACTCGATGTATAGTATGGCTTTATTGGAGTAATTACTTTTGATGTGAACAGCCCCTACAGTGAAAACCACCACTATCTAAAATATATCATCTTGTCAGTACAATGGAGTACAATGAAAGTGGGGAACTCCGAAAGCGGATTTCAATCTCCCTTCTGCCATGCGCAATGTCGTTTATTCGCCGTTTGTAAGTTCCACTCTAAATGTATGGTTGCTATTCTGGAACATCGGAGAATTTTTTCTTAAATTTTTCAAAAGGCTTAGTAATTTATATGTTAAATAAATTTAGTTCGATCCTCTATTATATTTAATGATTACTCTTGAAATCATATTGAAAATATGTCCGACTGTAATTAAAATCTAACAGAAAGGGAAGGAAAACTTTGCAGTTTCGAAATGTTGTTTTGTCAATGTACCTAGTCCATACTTTGCAAACACATTATTATTTCTTCATTGGACATGAAAATTGACAAATTGTTTGTCCAAAATTATTATCAACGTTTGTCTGTATGTTTCCTAGAATACTGTGAGACCAAGCGCAACCCTTTAAATACATCAAATCTGCAAATATTCATTTCCACCATTTAGGAAATAAATAGCTCAAATGAGACAGTGGAAGATACGCTTTGCTCAGGTCTATGCAAAAACATGGATGACAATTTTTGCATATATAAGGGAATGGTGGCATGCATATTCCTCTAGTGTGTGAATAACTAGACACAGATCTACAACAGACATATCCTAGTAGTTACGAACGCAGCAACGAATCCATTAATTCGGAATCCAGCGAAGACTACTGACATAAATACAAAAGTAGTGTCTTTGGTTCACGATATAGCAAGAGAAGGCAGTATCGAAAATCTGGCTGGGGGAGAAAAGCTTTCATCAGTACTCTTATTATAAGAATTTTTTGATAAATAGCTGAAGTACACTAGTGGAATCTCTCTAAGCGACGCTTATCACTTAACAGAGGTTAGAAGCCAGTGGATAAAGGAAATGATTAAACAACCATTGGTATCAATTCTAATCTATGAAGGTGTTAAGGGCTAAAATATACAGACCTATGGACTGCTAGACTGGGATAAACAATCTAGCTCCATTTACCTTGACATTTCTGTAGACTGATAGGAGGTGAACGTAAAGACTGAAAATGTCACTAATTGTACATCGGAATCTGAATCGGCCTCTCTTTAGCACAGACCCGGATACCTCATGACAGCGATGAGTCCTTCAGTGTGTTTACTCGACAAGCCATAGCAAACACATCCAAGAAAGGTTTCAACATAAGACGTACTTCTTAGATAGCTCGTCAGCTTTGATGATGAACAATGGACAAAACCCTTCAAGTTGCACGACTGACAGACAGGCAGAAAGAACGACCTCTTTCTCGCGGACAAAAGACAGCCAGCTAAAGCACCCACGTGGTTTCTTAAGTCACGAAGCCCGCACATAAATCGAACTTTCATAACGAGAGGACCATCAGCGATAAGAACAGTGAGATGGTTGTTCCGTGAGATTCCCGTACGATAGTGTTAATTGGATGGCATGAAAGAGATCACAAATTGCATCCGTATGCATGGTCTTGCAACGCACAAAATAATCCCGTGATATGAACATCTTAACTGTAATTTAGGTCCAGGAAATCAGTCTGTAACTTGAAGGCGAAAATCCAATCTTGAATATACAAAACTCCACTTGACACAAAGCATCCTTGAGATTTGAAATGGTTATGCTGACACTCTCGTCATGTAGCTACTTCAGTTGACAAGTTAAATGCGCGCCAGAAAGATCTGCTCGCAGATTACGTTCATAACCTCAATGGACTAAAATTTCGATTCTTTGAAATGAACAAAGTGATAAAATTCAGACTTTCTCCTTTTTCTTCCTTTCCTTTATTTCTTCAGTCTATTTACAAGAAAGCAAAGGCGCATTGTTTGGAAGAATAAAGATAGGATTAATAATCAACTAAACAGATCTCTTCATTCTCGTGATCTCAGCGACAGTCAGTCGGCTTCGGCTAAGGATGGTGGTATTTGAGGCTAAATGCAATAAATTTGTCCCGTTACTTTCGGTACATTTGTCCTGTGGGACAAAATCCCAACATACCAGCATATCATAATATCTGTAGGAATTGAAAGGACACTTACGAAATTACGAGAGATGCCTATCCGAGGCGACAAACGTGTGCTCAGCTTATCAGGAACATCATCAGTTCTGTTTACCATGAGAAAGTCAAACATTTTGGAAACAAGCCGTCCCCTTCTGGATAAGTGCTTGGCTATAGAATTCACTCATCCTGCTCAAGGAACAGTTAACTTCTGGGGGCGAAGGCGTTCGGACATGGAGCTGACCATTTTACATTTCTTGGCGCGGAAGTTACGAAAAGCGGAGGCCTTCACCTATTTTATCTCCGAGAGTTTCATGATCTTTACGCAACAAATTACGCAATTTAGGCCTATGTCCTACTTATTATGTGCTTAGGTAAGAAAAACACTGCTGAACATGAATTATGAAATAATGTAATGCATCTGCCTAGTGCCCATGTTCGTTAAGGTAATGATGATGATGCTTGTTTTTTAAAGGGGCCTAACATCTAGGTCATCGGCCCCTAATGGTACCAAATGAGACGAAATGTAATGACAATTTAAAAGTCCAAATTCATCCACGTGATGACGAAGAATGAATGGGTGAATATGCATTTAAAACAACAGGTGGATCCGACCCGCAACACTCCACATTCCCAGAAACTATCATAAAAATAGTATTACTGACCAAGGGACTATTTCTAAAGCACAGTCCTGAATCGATGATGCTTGTTGTCTAAAGGGGTCCAAAATCCAGGCTATCGGCCCCTCATAGTAAAGTAGAACCTTGTTATTTGTCATGTTGAAGTACTAATCAAAAGTAGCGTAGCCTCGCGGTATTCCACACAATATGGTACTACTCATAGGTGAAGTAATACGCGCATATAACGCAGACCTATGGTGTTTCTCACATTACGGCGCCACTTTCAGGCAACGCAAACCTATGGTGTTCCTCACATAGGTGTACTAATCACAGGGACTCGTACTATCCCGTGGGGTTCCTCACATAGGGGATACTAATCACAGGCAACGCAGACCCACGGTGTCGTTCATATATTGGTACTAATCACAGGCAACGCCCAGACCCGTGGTGTTTCTTACATAGTGGTACTAATTACAGGCAACGTAAGCCTGTGGTGTTCCGCATGTAGTGATAGCCTACTAATCACGGGTACTGTAAATCCCTCTCTGATTCACACTCTGTTGCTACTAATCACAAACCTATTGTGTACCTAACATAGTGGTACTACTTCCAAGTAAAGGCGACCCGTGGTGTTCCCTGCGTGATGTTGGTAATTACAAATAGTCTCATGGTTCTAATTCGATCATCCCTTGGTCGTCCCTTTTAGTCGCCTCTTACGACAGGCAGGGGATACCATGGTTGTATTCTTCTTCTGCGTCCCCCACCAACAGGGGGTTCTGTGTTTGGTCGGCGAGAGCTATTTTATTTCGTTCAAGTTCGCCGACAAGCCGACCAGGACCCCGCACCACTATCCGCCACGTGGGACGCGCCACGTGGGAGTATCACCTCTCCCCCTGCTACGCCGTAGTGGTGTTCGTTGAGGAGTAAAGTCTTTAAGATCTAACTTTCGTGGTTAGCTGGTTCAAGTCCCGTTGTTGGAAAACATATTCCACCTTCAGAATGTTGACCCGCATGATAGGAGAGGTGGTGGATGGTATAGAACTTATAATCACTAGATTGTGTGCCAGAAGCATGCGTTCAATACTAAATATCTCCGCAGTGTTAATACCGAGTGACCAGATGATGCTGTTGGTAGCAATTCCTCCGTCGGATGGAGTTGTTGTCTTCACTAAACTTCTTGGTGTTACTCGCCAGGAGTGTGCTATGTGCAGACATAGTGTTTCACTCTCTCCCTACCTCACTATCATCACACCCAGCTTACGTTTAAAATGAACAATTTTACATGGAATTACACACGCTGGGACATATCATCCTGTTTCAGAAATGCCACATGCATTTGTTCAGGATTGAACCATGACCACCTTGGTGCGAAGTTAATGAATGGATCACTGATTCTTAGAAATCACAACAGATGTAAATGCCATACCCTTTTCTGTAAAATTCAATCTTTTAAACGCTACTAATAATATATCATACTTCTTCAGTGACTTTTATTCCTCTCAGAGTTAAGTCTGGAAGTCTCTGAGAATTAATCAAACTCCTCCACAATAGTATATTTGCGACCAGCACTGTGACCTTGTTTAATTATACACCTCTTATCATTAAGTGATTATAAATGAATCTAACCATAGTCACCTTGGGCTCCTTCGCATACCCTCCATGACCGAGTCCCATTATTATCCTCCTTCATTCGCCTCACATGACCCAAGACGGCTCATATATCGAGATTCACCCATCGAGTTGATTCCTAACAGCATTTAATTTCTAATCACGAGAATAATAATAATAATAATAATAATAATAATAATAATAATAATAATAATAATAATAATAATAATAATAATAATAATAATAATAACCCAAATATAGGAAGACATTGAGGTCGGTTCGACATAGAGGTGAAATGTGAACTAACTGTCTAGAGGCTACAGATGGGAACTTCATTAATCTATATAAATAAAATTGTTTCTGTTTGTCTGTTTGTCTGTCTGTTTGTCTGTTCCACCATCACGTCGAAACGGCTGGATAGATCTCAACCAAACTTCATATTTAGAGTATACTGACCCCGGGGAAGGTTTCGATATGCATATCATTTTAAAATCTTTGAAAAGACGGGGGTTTTATAGGAAAAACGGTTTTCCTCCATTTTCTCTTATACTATTATAGGCAAAATATCGAATTTGTCGTATAAGGACGAGACAAAGCTCAATTTAATCCTCTTGACGCAAAGAACAAAACTCGGTAAGCCCTACGGGCCCGAAAACCATGTTTTAAGGCCCTAAAACCAACCGTTACGGAGATATTGGCACCACACTACCCCTGCTCTAGGAATCGGATAAAGAAATGAACTGCCGTAACCATGGCAACGTCAGCTCCAGGATTCTAGAGCAGTGAGATTATGCATGTACGTTTGGGCATAGCTGTCAACCAAAATAGGTACAAATAAGACTTAATATCTGGGAAAAAGATATACTGTTGTGTAAGGCACTCATAGGACTCCTTTGGGCGGGGATGGAAAGGGGGTGAAGAACGAGTGTAAAAATCTATATAAATAAAATTGTTTCTGTTTGTCTGTCTGTTTGTCTGTTCCACCATCACGTCGAAACGGCTGGATAGATCTCAACCAAACTTCATATTTAGGGTATACTCATCCCGGAGAAGGTTTTGATATGCATATCATTTTAAAATCCTTGAATAGACAGGGGGTTTATAGGAAAACCAGAATGGTTTTTCCACCCTCACGTCGAAACGGCTGGATAGATCTCAACCAAACTTCATATTTAGAGGATACTCATCGCCGGGAAGTTTTCCATATGCATATCATTTTAAAATATTTGAATATATGGGGGTTTATAGGAAAATCAGAATGGTTTTTCCACCATCACGTCGAAACGGCTGGATGGATCTTAACCAAACATTGTATTTAGAGTATACTAATCCCGGGAAAGGTTTAGATATGCATATCATTTTAAAATCCTTGAATAGACGGGGGGTTTATAGGAAAATCAGAGTGGTTTTCCCACCATCACGTCGAAACGGCTGGATAGATCTCAGCCAAACATTGTATTTAGAGTATACTCATCCCAGGAAAGGTTCCGATATGCATATAATTTTAAAATCTTTGAATAGACGGGGTGTTTATAGGAAAACCACAGTGGTTTTCCTCTATTTTCTCTTATACTATTGATTTTCTGTAAACTTCGTTTACCGTACGTGAAACGTCTCTTCATTATAAACAACTTTCGTTATGTTCATAATTTACCTTACTCTTCACATGACGGAGAAATTTACAATTTTCTGCTGGTATCATGCTCTGCATTTAGTGACCGACAGACCGACAACGAACCTACAGGTTACCATGGCAACGTCTCTGACTGCATGCCAGTAGGGAAGTAACGTATTGCCATTTTCCTCATCATGCTTTTAAATTCGTGGTTGTTCCTTGGGTAGATGGCAAGAGAGGCATCAATCGGCTCATCTGCGGGATATTGGCGGAATATCGTTGGAGGTTATAACCGCCCTCGAATAGATTAAGTAATAACACCATTAGTCATCTTCATATTTGTTTACCTAAGAATCACTGAACCTAAATTTCTCCTCTGTTAGCGCTTTATTATATCCATAACTCACGGCATTTATTTATTTGTCGTTATCCGGCTGTCCTCAGTTATAATCCATTTTCTATTAGTTTCAACATTCGTAACTGTATTATTTTCTTCCTTAATTACGCCGTATGTACGTGAATGCTAGAAACTACTGGATGCATTTCCACCAAGATTCGTATTTAGAATACACCTGTCCTTGATAGGTTTCAGGGCAAATATTGTTTCTAAATCCCTGAACTAACTGGGGGTTTATACGAAACCGAAACAGTGATTTTGCACTTCCAAAAAATATACACAACAAAAGTTTATGGAAGTCTACCTACCTTGGTAGAAATTAATGTCTAAACCTTTTTTTCTCATGTGCATCATTTCGATACGAGGATCAATAAGGGAGATATCATTAAAGGACCGTTTTTCTGTACAAGTCCCATCGGACTTAACTCACGAGCGGGTGCGTGTAAAGCGTATTCCTTACAACTTGAAAACTACTGAAGACATTCGAAACAAAATTTATATTTAGCATCCACCTGTCCAAAGGTAGGTTTTAAACGTAAATAACATTTCATGTTCCGGAATGGACTGGCGGTTTATAAGGAACCGAAATGGTGATTTTACTCTTCCACAATATATACAGAACAAGACCAACCTGACTGGAAATCGACCAAACCTGATGGAATTCCACCTCTAAACCTTTTTTTTCATGTGCATTTTTTCGTCAGGAGGATTAATAAGGGAGATATCATGAATGGTCACTTTTGCAGGTTAAGTCCAGCGGACATAGCCCAAAAGGTGTTTTACATGGAGCAGATTCCTTATCTATATAAATCAAATCGTAACGACTGTGTACCTCTACACTGACTATTTTGGCGAAATTTTCCTACAGCTTTCCGTTTAAGGGGTAATAATAACAATCTCCATAATTTTTGATTTCCTGAAAGTCCTAATTTTTACCCGCCTCGCCCAAAATCCACATTGTGGCATAATCTGCCAGAAGAATAAGAAGATAATTGAAATTTGACAAAATTATACGTTTTAGCCTGTAACGAATGAAAAATCCTATATCATTAAATTTTTCATTTTTTATCCCCGAAGAATATCGAAATATGCAGGCAATTTTAATGATGGTGCAGACCTTCGGAAATTCCTATCACGTAACGGATTGCACAATCTCCGTTCAATTTGGAATGATCTACAACCTTGGTCTTATGACTTTATGCCGTATCTGTATCCCTTTTACGTTTGATTTTTCTCTATTAATCGATGTTAAGTCAATTTGGAATTTTCACATGCATTATTCATACTTTCAATTACTTATATGAAATACAGAATCATCAAACTCTTCACGAAAATTGGCCCACTCAGTAGCCATATGTGAGCCAAATGCTACGTATGTAGCTGTCACATTATTATCCGAAAAGTAATGTAATGTGAGATGATCTTACAAAACCTTTACCCTGTTCCACGTTTCTAAATCTGACCCAAGAATAGATGACATATCATTGGACCAGCCATTTAGGCCACTAAATCCGGCGTGTCTTATGGTATAATCCTTTGTCGATATGACGTACGTTTAGTAGCAGTTAATCTGTAAATGAAGGTCTTCAATATTGTAAACACGCATATACTTTCGTATGTCGATCTATATATATTCACTGATGTCGATTTAGCGATCGAGAAAGGGTCTGTCTGCTATTGTAATCAGTACTCCCCACACCGACTTTGACTGGCAGTAGGAAAGGGTTCCTTCTCCAACTCCTGTGTAACAGTCATTAGTAAGGAAGGCCTACAATTGTAATGAATAGTTCCCTTCTCGATTTGACTTGCAGAAGGTAAGTGAGCATGCAGTTTTGTTTAAAACTCCCCTACCCGATTGTGTTTGGCAGTAGGCAAGGGTGCCCGCCATTATAAAGAAATGTACTCATCTAAAATGTGACTGGCATTAGGCATAGTGGCCTGCTATTTTGATGGAAACTCACCAACTTGGTGTGACTGGCAGTACGCTGGCTGGCAGTAGGAAAAGGGGCCTGTCATTATAATGATAACTGCACAACTCAATTTCGAGTGATAGTAGGGTAATTGCCTGCCATTATAATAAAAACTGTAATCTGTCTGGAGGTAGGAAAGGGGGCTGCCATTTTAACGAAAACTCCCCAAATCGATTCTGTCCGCATAGTAGGCAATGGGGCCTGCAATTATAATGTAAACTTCCCAACCTGATTGTGAATGCCAGTAGGCAAGTGAGCCTGCCGTTATATCACAAATCCGTAACAAACACTTTACATTGGAAACGTACGGGGACCTCCCCATGCTCTTTCTCGGATAACGCTAAGAGACATGCAATTTTAAAACTATCTTATTTACTGCATGTACACTATTTACTTCGATATTCGAATACAATGTAGAATACCGTAGCGAAGCACGGGTACATTCGCTAGTCTATATAAATAAAATTGTTTCTGTTTGTCTGTTTGTCTGTCTGTTTGTCTGTTCCACCATCACGTCGAAACGGCTGGATAGATCTCAACCAAACTTCATATTTAGAGTATACTGACCCCGGGGAAGGTTTCGATATGCATATCATTTTAAAATCTTTGAAAAGACGGGGGTTTTATAGGAAAAACGGTTTTCCTCCATTTTCTCTTATACTATTATAGGCAAAATATCGAATTTGTCGTATAAGGACGAGACAAAGCTCAATTTAATCCTCTTGACGCAAAGAACAAAACTCGGTAAGCCCTACGGGCCCGAAAACCATGTTTTAAGGCCCTAAAACCAACCGTTACGGAGATATTGGCACCACACTACCCCTGCTCTAGGAATCGGATAAAGAAATGAACTGCCGTAACCATGGCAACGTCAGCTCCAGGATTCTAGAGCAGTGAGATTATGGATGTACGTTTGGGCATAGCTGTCAACCAAAATAGGTACAAATAAGACTTAATATCTGGGAAAAAAATATACTGTTGTGTAAGGCACTCATAGGACTCCTTTGGGCGGGGATGGAAAGGGGGTGAAGAACGAGTGTAAAAATCTATATAAATAAAATTGTTTCTGTTTGTCTGTCTGTTTGTCTGTTCCACCATCACGTCGAAACGGCTGGATAGATCTCAACCAAACTTCATATTTAGGGTATACTCATCCCGGAGAAGGTTTTGATATGCATATCATTTTAAAATCCTTGAATAGACAGGGGGTTTATAGGAAAACCAGAATGGTTTTTCCACCATCACGTCGAAACGGCTGGATAGATCTCAACCAAACTTCATATTTAGAGGATACTCATCGCGGGGAAGTTTTCCATATGCATATCATTTTAAAATATTTGAATATATGGGGGGTTTATAGGAAAATCAGAATGGTTTTTCCACCATCACGTCGAAACGGCTGGATGGATCTCAACCAAACATTGTATTTAGAGTATACTAATCCGGGGGAAGGTTTAGATATGCATATCATTTTAAAATCCTTGAATAGACGGGGGGTTTATAGGAAAACCAGAGTGGTTTTCCCACCATCACGTCGAAACGGCTGGATAGATCTCAACCAAACTTCATATTTAGAGGATACTCATCGCGGGGAAGTTTTCCATATGCATATCATTTTTAAATATTTGAATATATGGGGGGTTTATAGGAAAATCAGAATGGTTTTTCCACCATCACGTCGAAACGGCTGGATGGATCTCAACCAAACATTGTATTTAGAGTATACTAATCCCGGGGAAGGTTTAGATATGCATATCATTTTAAAATCCTTGAATAGACGGGGGGTTTATAGGAAAACCAGAGTGGTTTTCCCACCATCACGTCGAAACGGCTGGATAGATCTCAGCCAAACTTCATATTTAGAGTATACTCATCCCAGGAAAGGTTCCGATATGCATATAATTTTAAAATCTTTGAATAGACGGGGTGTTTATAGGAAAACCACAGTGGTTTTCCTCTATTTTCTCTTATACTATTGATTTTCTGTAAACTTCGTTTACCGTACGTGAAACGTCTCTTCATTATAAACAACTTTCGTTATGTTCATAATTTACCTTACTCTTCACATGACGGAGAAATTTACAATTTTCTGCTGGTATCATGCTCTGCATTTAGTGACCGACAGACCGACAACGAACCTACAGGTTACCATGGCAACGTCTCTGACTGCATGCCAGTAGGGAAGTAACGTATTGCCATTTTCCTCATCATGCTTTTAAATTCGTGGTTGTTCCTTGGGTAGATGGCAAGAGAGGCATCAATCGGCTCATCTGCGGGATATTGGCGGAATATCGTTGGAGGTTATAACCGCCCTCGAATAGATTAAGTAATAACACCATTAGTCATCTTCATATTTGTTTACCTAAGAATCACTGAACCTAAATTTCTCCTCTGTTAGCGCTTTATTATATCCATAACTCACGGCATTTATTTATTTGTCGTTATCCGGCTGTCCTCAGTTATAATCCATTTTCTATTAGTTTCAACATTCTTAACTGTATTATTTTCTTCCTTAATTACGCCGTATGTACGTGAATGCTAGAAACTACTGGATGCATTTCCACCAAGATTCGTATTTAGAATACACCTGTCCTTGATAGTTTTCAGGGCAAATATTGTTTCTAAATCCCTGAACTAACTGGGGGTTTATACGAAACCGAAACAGTGATTTTGCACTTCCAAAAAATATACACAACAAAAGTTTATGGAAGTCTACCTACCTTGGTAGAAATTAATGTCTAAACCTTTTTTTCTCATGTGCATCATTTCGATACGAGGATCAATAAGGGAGATATCATTAAAGGACCGTTTTTCTGTACAAGTCCCATCGGACTTAACTCACGAGCGGGTGCGTGTAAAGCGTATTCCTTACAACTTGAAAACTACTGAAGACATTCGAAACAAAATTTATATTTAGCATCCACCTGTCCAAAGGTAGGTTTTAAACGTAAATAACATTTCATGTTCCGGAATGGACTGGCGGTTTATAAGGAACCGAAATGGTGATTTTACTCTTCCACAATATATACAGAACAAGACCAACCTGACTGGAAATCGACCAAACCTGATGGAATTCCACCTCTAAACCTTTTTTTTCATGTGCATTTTTTCGTCAGGAGGATTAATAAGGGAGATATCATGAATGGTCACTTTTGCAGGTTAAGTCCAGCGGACATAGCCCAAAAGGTGTTTTACATGGAGCAGATTCCTTATCTATATAAATCAAATCGTAACGACTGTGTACCTCTACACTGACTATTTTGGCGAAATTTTCCTACAGCTTTCCGTTTAAGGGGTAATAATAACAATCTCCATAATTTTTGATTTCCTGAAAGTCCTAATTTTTACCCGCCTCGCCCAAAATCCACATTGTGGCATAATCTGCCAGAAGAATAAGAAGATAATTGAAATTTGACAAAATTATACGTTTTAGCCTGTAACGAATGAAAAATCCTATATCATTAAATTTTTCATTTTTTATCCCCGAAGAATATCGAAATATGCAGGCAATTTTAATGATGGTGCAGACGTTCGGAAATTCCTATCACGTAACGGATTGCACAATCTCCGTTCAATTTGGAATGATCTACAACCTTGGTCTTATGACTTTATGCCGTATCTGTATCCCTTTTACGTTTGATTTTTCTCTATTAATCGATGTTAAGTCAATTTGGAATTTTCACATGCATTATTCATACTTTCAATTACTTATATGAAATACAGAATCATCAAACTCTTCACGAAAATTGGCCCACTCAGTAGCCATATGTGAGCCAAATGCTACGTATGTAGCTGTCACATTATTATCCGAAAAGTAATGTAATGTGAGATGATCTTACAAAACCTTTACCCTGTTCCACGTTTCTAAATCTGACCCAAGAATAGATGACATATCATTGGACCAGCCATTTAGGCCACTAAATCCGGCGTGTCTTATGGTATAATCCTTTGTCGATATGACGTACGTTTAGTAGCAGTTAATCTGTAAATGAAGGTCTTCAATATTGTAAACACGCATATCCTTTCGTATGTCGATCTATATATATTCACTGATGTCGATTTAGCGATCGAGAAAGGGTCGGTCTGCTATTGTAATCAGTACTCCCCACACCGACTTTGACTGGCAGTAGGAAAGGGTTCCTTCTCCAACTCCTGTGTAACTGTCATTAGTAAGGAAGGCCTACAATTGTAATGAATAGTTCCCTTCTCGATTTGACTTGCAGAAGGTAAGTGAGCATGCAGTTTTGTTTAAAACTCCCCTACCCGATTGTGTTTGGCAGTAGGCAAGGGTGCCCGCCATTATAAAGAAATGTACTCATCTAAAATGTGACTGGCATTAGGCATAGTGGCCTGCTATTTTGATGGAAACTCACCAACTTGGTGTGACTGGCAGTACGCTGGCTGGCAGTAGGAAAAGGGGCCTGTCATTATAATGATAACTGCACAACTCAATTTCGAGTGATAGTAGGGTAATTGCCTGCCATTATAATAAAAACTGTAATCTATCTGGAGGTAGGAAAGGGGGGCTGCCATTTTAACGAAAACTCCCCAAATCGATTCTGTCCGCATAGTAGGCAATGGGGCCTGCAATTATAATGTAAACTTCCCAACCTGATTGTGAATGCCAGTAGGCAAGTGAGCCTGCCGTTATATCACAAATCCGTAACAAACACTTTACATTGGAAACGTACGGGGACCTCCCCATGCTCTTTCTCGGATAACGCTAAGAGACATGCAATTTTAAAACTATCTTATTTACTGCATGTACACTATTTACTTCGATATTCGAATACAATGTAGAATACCGTAGCGAAGCACGGGTACATTCGCTAGTCTATCTATATAAATAAAATTGTTTCTGTTTGTCTGTCTGTTTGTCTGTTCCACCATCACGTCGAAACGGCTGGATAGATCTCAACCAAACTTCATATTTAGAGTATACTGACCCCGGGGAAGGTTTCGATATGCATATCATTTTAAAATCTTTGAAAAGACGGGGGTTTTATAGGAAAAACGGTTTTCCTCCATTTTCTCTTATACTATTATAGGCAAAATATCGAATTTGTCGTATAAGGACGAGACAAAGCTCAATTTAGTCCTCTTGACGCAAAGAACAAAACTCGGTAAGCCCTACGGGCCCGAAAACCATGTTTTAAGGCCCTAAAACCAACCGTTACGGAGATATTGGCACCACACTACCCCTGCTCTAGGAATCGGATAAAGAAATGAACTGCCGTAACCATGGCAACGTCAGCTCCAGGATTCTAGAGCAGTGAGATTATGCATGTACGTTTGGGCATAGCTGTCAACCAAAATAGGTACAAATAAGACTTAATATCTGGGAAAAAAATATACTGTTGTGTAAGGCACTCATAGGACTCCTTTGGGCGGGGATGGAAAGGGGGTGAAGAACGAGTGTAAAAATCTTACTATATATAGAAATGGAAGTGTGTGTGTAAATGACACATCTCCAACTAAACCACTGGAGCAATTTCAACCAAACTTGGTACACGAATCACTTACTATCGGGAGACGATCACTGTGGGGGGTAAGCCATCCCTAGCGCCCTTAAGGGAGAGGGTCAGGGGGGTGGTAGTTACAATAATAATCGAGAATAGTGTCGAATTCATAGTTTTCGGGGTCGCTGAGTTGAAAAGTGATACTCTAGAATTTTTTTAAAATCCAGCCCCCTTTTAGGTTGGGAGCAAAGGGTGGGGGGGTGGGGTGAGATATAGAAATAATTAAAAACAGTTTCGAATCCATAGATTTCAGGGTCTCTGAGATGAATAGTATTACTCCGGATTTTTTGCAAATCCAAGTGGGGAGCGAAGGGGGTGAGATATAAAATTAATCGAAAAACTACATATAAAAATATTATCTTCTTCTTCTTACTATATATAAAAATTGATGTATGTGTGTGCGTGGGTGTGTGGGTGTGGGTGTGTATATGACACATCTCCTCCTAAACCACTGGAGCAATTTCACCAAACGTGGTACACTTATCAATTAGTATCAGGAGACAAACCGCGTGAGGGTAAGACACCCCTAGCACCCTTTTGGCAGGGGGCGAGGGGAGTGGTATAAAAATAATCTTATAAATAAAGTTGTTCGTTTCTGTTTGTCTGTTTGTTTGTTTGTTTGTTTGTTTGTTTGTTTGTTTGTTTGGCTTAAGTGCGGCCAATATCCAGTATTCGGGAGATAGTAGGTTCGAACCCCACTGTCGGCAGCTCTGAAAATGGTTTTCCGTGGTTTCCCATTTTCACACCAGGCAAATGCTGGGTCTGTACCTTAATTAAGGCCACGGCCGATTCCTTCCAACTCCTATCCCTTCCCTGTCCCATCGTCGCCATAAGACCTATCTGTGTCGGTGCGACGTAAAGCAACTAGCAAAATAAAAAGAATAAAAATGTTTGTTTGTTCCACCATCACGTCGAAAGGGCTGGATAGATCTCAACCAAACTTCATATTTAGAGTATACTCACCCCGGGGAAGGTTTCGATATGCATATCATTTTAAAATCTTTGAAAAGACGGGGGTCTATAGGAAAACCACAACGGTCTTCCTCCATTTTCTCTTATACTATTGATTTTCTGCAAACTCTGTGGACCGTATGTGAAAGGCCTCTTCATCACAAACAACTTTCGTTGTGTTCATAATTTACCTTACTCTTCAAATGACGGAGAAATTTACTATTTTCTGCCGATACCATGCTCGGCATTGAGGGACCGACAGAGCGATAACGAATATATGGGTTACCATGGCAACGTCTCTGACTGCTTGCCAGCAGGGAAGTAACGTATTGTCATTTTCCTCATCATTCCTTTAAATTCGTTGTTGTTCCTTGGGTAGAAAGCAAGAGAGTCGTCAATCGGCCATTCTGCGGGATATTGGCGGAATATCATTGGAGGTTATAACCGTCCTCGAATAGCATAAGTAATAACACAAATATTCATCTTCTTATCTGATTACCTAAGAATCCCTGCGCCTAAATTTCTCTCCGATTACCGCTTTCTTATATCCATAACTCACTCCGGCATAATTTATTGAGGAGCATTTGATTTTCCAATACATTCACTTGGTATTTATATATTTGTCGTCATCCGGATGTCCTCTGTTATAATCTATTTTCTATTAATTTCAACTTACTAAACTGTATTACTTTCTTCCTTAATTACCACGTATGTATGCGAGTGCTAATCCCGAATGCTGTACACTCTTTCCTTTGAGGAAATATTCTAAGCTATGCAAATGTATAACTTCTGGCCCAGGAAAATTCCGAAATATGGATGCAATTTTAACGGCGGTGCAGACCTTCGTTTCGGGGTAATTGGTGGCTAATCAGTAAGTCGTATCAAAAGTCACAAAGCAAATTGCGTTTCATTTTGGAGAGATCTACAACTTTTGTCCTGTGACTTTTCGTCGTATTTCTATCCCTAATACATTAAACACAAGTTGATTTTGTACTTTTACACGTATATGTTATCATTTGGCACACTTATAGGAAAGGTAGAATCATGACATTCGGCACGCACATTGACATGACCATTGGCAATGTTATAGCCAAATTTTATGATTCTAGCTGTCACATGAGAATCAAAAATATAAAGTAGCATTCAAAAACTGTACAAGATTTCACCCCATTCAATGACTCTAACTCAATCTAACCCATAAATAAAGGAGATACTAGAAGATGTCATAGGACCAACCATGTAGAGCACTGAAAGGGGCGTCTGATGGTGAAGTCCGTTTGTAGATACGTCGTACAGTTGCAAAGCAGTAACTATCGAAATAAAGGTCTACACTTCTAGAGTATGTCTGTACATTGACAATTTTGGCGAAATTTCCGTACAGTTATCCGTTTCAGGTGTAATAATGACCATCTGCATATATTCTGTTTTGGTGTCTGTCTGTTTGTTTGTTTGTCTGTTTGTCTAAAACTTGGAAACTACTGGATATATTTCCACCAAACTTGATATTTAGAATCCATCTGTCCTTTGGTAGGTTTTAGGGCAAGTATTGTTTCTGAATCCCTGAATTGACTGGGGGATTATACGAAACCGAAACCGTCATTTTGCAACCAAACTTAATGTAAATTTAGCTGCCGTAATGGAAATTCATTTCTAGGCCTTTTTCCTCATGTGCATCATTTCAATACGAGGATTAATAAGGGAGATATCATTAACGGACCGTTTTCCGGTACAAGTCCCACCGGACTTAACTCAAGAGCGGGTGCGTGTAAAGCGTATGTTTTACAACTTGAAAACTACTGAAGATATTTGAGTCAAACTTTATATTAACATCCACCTGTCCAACGGTAGGTGTTAATCGTCAATAACATTTCATGTTCCCGGAATGGACTGGCGGTTTATAGGGAACCGAAATGGTGATTTTACTCTTCCAGAATATATACAGTACAAGACCAACCTGACTGGAAATCGACCAAACATGATGGAATTCCATCTCTAAAACTTTTTTTCATGTGCATTTTTTCGACAGGAGGATTAATAAGGGAGATATCATAAACGGTCCGTTTTTCCGGTTAAGTCCAGCGGATATAGCCCAAAAGGTGTTGTACGTGGAGCAGGTTCCTTATTTATCTATGTAAATAAAATCGTAACTACTGTGTGCCTGTACATAGACTATTTTGTCGAAATTTTCGTACAGCTACACGCTTAAGGGGTAATAATGATCATCTGCATATTTTTTGGTTTAGTATCTTGAAAGTTCTACTTTTTACACTTCTCACTGAAAACCCAGATTGCGGCATAATCTGCCAGTCGAGAAAGAAAACTGAAATTTGGCAAAATTTTACGACTTAGCCTGTAACGGGCGGAAAACTTCCAAGAGCTTTAAATTTTTCCCTTTCTATCCCGAAGAATATCGAAATATGGAGGCAATTTTAATGATGGTGCAGACCTTCGGGAAGTATCATCACATAACGGATGGCACAATCCCCGTTCAATTTGGAGTGATCTACAACCTTGGTCGTACGACTTTTTGTCGTATTTATATCCATTTTACGTTTGACTTTTCTCTATTTCTCGATCTTAAGTAAAGTAGTACTTTTCACATACATAATTCATACCTTCCATCACTTAGAGGAAAGATAGAATCATCATACTGTACACGAAAATTGGTCCACCCAGTAGCCATATGTGAGCCAAATGCTATGTATGTAGCTGTCAGTTAATTATCCGAAAAGCAATGCAATGTGAGATAATCTTACACAAATTTTACCCAAGTTTCTAACTCAATCTGACCCATGAATAGATGAGATATCATATGACCAGCAATTTAGGCCGCTAAATCCGGCGTCTTATGGTACAATCTTTTCTCGATATGATGTACCGTTTAGAAGCAGTTAATCTGTAAATGAAGGTCTGCAATATTGTAAACAAGCACATACTTTCGTATGTCGAACTATATATATTCACTGATGTCGATTTTGTAGCGATCGAGAAAGGGTGTGTCTGCTATTGTAATCAGTACTCCGCACACCGACTATGACTGGCAGTAGGAATGGAGTCCTTCTCCAATTCCTGTGTAACTGGCATTAATGAGGCAGGCCTACCATTGTAATGAATAATTCACTTCTCGATTTGACTTTCAGAAGGCAAGGGAGCATGCAGCATACAGTCTTTGGCTGTAGGCAAGCGTTCCCGCAGTTATAAACAGATGTACCCATCTAAAATGTGACTGGAATTAGGCATACTGGCCTGCTATTTTGATGGAAACTCATCAACTTGGTGTGACTGGCAGGAAGCTGGCTGGCAGTTGGAAAAGGGGCCTATCATTATAATGATAACTGCACAACTCAATTTTGACTGGTTGTAGGGAAGTTTCCTGCCATTATAATAAAAACTCTTCAATTTGTAATATGTCTGGAGGTAGGAAAGGGGGCCTGCAATTGTAACGGAAACTCCCCAAATAGATTGTGACCGCGCAGTAGGCAATGGGGCCTGCAATTATAATGTAAACTTCCCAACTCGATTGTGAATGGCAGTAGACAAGTGAGCCTGTCGTTATCATCACAAATCCGTAACAAGCACTTTACACTGGAAACAACGTATGGGGACCTCTGCATATTGTTTCTCGGATAACGCTAAGAGACATGCTATTTTAAAACAATCTTATTTACTGCATGTACAGTATTTACTTCAATATTCGTATACAATGCAGAATACCGTAGCGAAGCACGGGTACATTTGCTAGTACACTATAAAGCCATTCAGAATTACTTTGGCTATAAACAAGAATGGACTAAAGGTAGAAAGTATGACATCTCGTGCCTGAAACAAATGTGGTGTAACTGTTTTTAAGAACGAAAAACAGCAGCATGTTTCTAGACTTCTGGAAGGCGGGACTACGATGTTTACTGTCAATCCACTTAGGTATTTAAATATATTATGCAGCGTTGAATAGAACTAATGTAAATTACCATTGTCAACCTCAAGTGACGGAATGAGTTGCTTTCATAATTCATAAGAGAGCTGTGTGTACATTCTTAAGTCCTAATGTGTATAGGGAGACTTAAGTAAACACAGAGTTTTAAAACTGTAGACTGTATAGAGAAATCGCTTCACGACATTGAGGCCTAAAAGATAACCTCTCGATTTAATTTTAATTCTAGATAAAGGATACCTCATTTTGCTCTAAGGGAGAACATTGAAAATAGGTTTCGTCAGGATTTTTGTTATTTACCAGAGAATCCTGGTTAATCTTCTTTTACTGTGGGAATTTACTATTAATTTATTAACTAAGATTCGCCTTGTACGAAGGAACAACCTAGGGCACAGGCTGCGGAATAAAATGTGAGCGGTACAAGAAGAAGGATGCTATCATCTATTAATACTAACAGTGATGATAACGGGTTCAACGTAAAGCAAACAAGGATTATAAGCCTAGTTATCTTCAGAGCGGAAATATGCCTTCATGTTAAAAAACAGGAACATATTGCCCATTTCACTATAATAAAGTATAGCGGTAATAGTGTTACACTGACTGTTGTTAACTGCTATGTTCAATAGGACAATGCCTGCCAGCAGATCACTCCACTGCAAAATCGTTGAGGTGCCTGTTAATTATGATCTCCTCCCTCAGCAGTGGAGTTGTAGTTGTTTATTAACACACACACATTGTTCAGTGACAGTATATCCAGGTGCATGTGATCGATCCTGGCCGAGTTGGTGATTGCTAGTTCCTTCTGTGTACCGAGCTCGATAGCTGCAGTCGCTTAATTGCGGCCAGTATCCAGTATTCGGGAGATAGTAGGTTCGAACCCCACTATCGGCAGCCCTGAAAATGGTTTTCCGTGGTTTCTCATTTTCACACCAGGCAAATGCTGGGGCTGTACCTTAATTAAGGCCACGGCCGCTTCCTTCCCACTCCTAGCCATTTCCTGTCCCATCGTCGCCATAAGACCTATCTGTGTCGGTGCGACGTAAAGCAACTAGCAAAAAAAAAAAAGTTCCTTCTGTGATCAGTAGTAGGTTGTCGGCCTCCTGATCCCAAGTTCGAAGGTTCAAATGAAGATGATGCTTGTTGTTTAAAGGGGCCTAACATCTAGGTCATCCGCCCCTAATGGCACCAAATGAGACGAAATGTAATTGAAATTTAAAAGTTCAACATCATCCTCTGACCAGAATAAAAACGTGATGTCGAAGAATAAATGGATGGGTATGAATTTAAAACATTCAGTGGACCCGACCCGCAATGCCCCAACCTCCCAGAAACTGTCATAAACAGTAGTATTACTGACAAAGGGACTGCTTCAAAAGTACAATCCTGAATCGAGGATGCTTGTTGCCTAAAAGGGTCCAAAATCCAGGTCAACGGCCCCTCATTATGGTACTCATTGCTAGTAAAGTAGAACCATGGTTTTTTTAATGTTGCTGTGCTAATCAAAAGTAGCATAGGCTCACTGTGTTCCACACATTAAGGTATTACTCACAAGTATTGTACGTCGCAAATGTAATGCAGACCTATGGTGCTTCTGACATAATGGCGCCACACATATGCAACGCAAACCCATGGTGTTCCCCACGTAGGTGTACTAATCGCGGGCGCCGGTATTCCCGTGGTGTTCCTCATGGAGTGGGTACTAATCACAGGCAACGCCCAGACCCGTTGTGTTTCTTACAATGGTACTAATCACGGGTACTGGAAAACCCATACTGATTCACCCTCTGTTACTACTAATCACAAACATATTGTGTACCTAACATAGTGGTACGACTCGCAAGTAAAGGCGACCCATGGTTTTACCCACGTAATGGTACTAATCACAAGTAGTTTCGTGATTCGTATACAATCATCCCTTGGTTACCCCTTTTAGTCGCCTCTTATGACAGCAGGGGATACCGTGGGTGCATTCTTCATCTGCATCCGCCCCTCAGCGGGTGAAGGTTCAAACTCCGAGGAGGTGCTAGGATTCTGAAGGGCGGTAGAATGTTCTTTCGGATTAATCATGTCTTACGATGTCGCCATGTGAAAGATCTCCAGTGGCACATTTGGTACCCGACGAAATGAATTATAACTCAGCCTTAGATCGTCCAACAGAATTTCAGTTTCCATTTCATCTGGTAGAGTAAATAGCAACGTCGAAATTGATGCGCAGTAAGACTACATGACTTATAAGTTATAATCAATATAAAATGCACACTGTAGCTGAGGCATACGATAATTATTACTAGTCGATCGTTAAAAGACGACAAACTTTCTTTGCCAGTCTTTGTCACGGTTCTTCTTGTGTGATATTCTTTAACATGGCGGAAACCAACGATTGATTGATTGATTGATTGATTGATTGATTGATTGATTGATTGATTGATTGATTGATTGATTGATTGATTGATTGATTGAATTTTTGATTGACTGATTTATTTATTTATTTACTTATTTATTTATTTATTTATTTATTTATTTATTTATTTATTTATTTATTTATTTATTTATTTACGAAGCACAAGATACAGCTACGCTGAGCAAATTTCGCTTGCACTGTCAACAGACTATTTAACAAACGTAAACTTTCATAATAAAATATAACAAACATAACAAAATATAACAAGATCAGATATCGTACTTAAACACCTTCAAATGTCACCAACCTCCGCAGTAATCAAACCAAATACCTTGGAAACAGAAGACCAATGACTAATCGACTGCACCACTAAAGTGAGATGAGAGCATTTTGAATTACTGTATAGGGAACATTCGTTTTGTATTCTCACTGACAATTAAGCATATCTAAAGGAACATAATTATATTTTTTTACAGTCTGCTTTATGTCGCACCGACACAGATGGGTTTTATTGCAACGATTGGATAGGAAAGGGCTAGGAGTGAGAAGGAAGCGGCCATGGTCTTAATTAAGGTAAAGCAACAGCATCCTTATTATCTGAAAATGGGAAACCACGGAAAACCCCATTAGGGCTGCTGACAGTGGGGTTAGAACCCACTATCTCCCGAATGCAAGCTGGTAGTTACGTGACCCAAACCGCATTATTATTATTATTATTATTATTATTATTATTATTATTATTATTATTATTATTATTATTATTATTATTATTATTATTATTTATTATTATTATTATTTCCTATGTCGCAAATACTTCTCCCGTCGGGATCGGGATCTTTGGTGTATCAAATTCTGAAGTACGTTTTTAACTCTCACAAGTCTTTGGCAGGATCTCCTTCACATGTCCCTTGGTCTTTCTCATTTTACAGATTGTTTTTCGATACTTTCAGCTCTCTGAAGAAGGTTTGGACATGTCCATTTCAGCTGTTCTCTGTTCTTGCCATCAGTTTCCGCAGAGATTCAGTGATGTGATCCCGTGTAACACCCATTAACAAACGTAGCATTCTCTTTTCGGCTATGTGCAGTTTCTGATTATGCTTGGTTTGTTGGCCTATGACTTTACACTGTATGTGATTGTTGGTCTGATCACTGCTATACACCGTGCCTTTGATTTTCGCAGGCATTCTCTTATCAGACCTCATGCCGGTCAATGATCGCCATTTTAGCTAACGGACATTGATTCCGAGTCCAACATCAGCTCCCGCTGTTGAGTTGCTGTTGATAATGGATCAAAAGTACCTGAATTCATCTACCAAATTTAAGGGTTCATCGTCCAGGAAGATAGTACGTTGTGAGTCTGTGTATTGTGGATTGGAAAAGTTGACGTGGAACTCATTTTCAGTCCAACCGAGTTCGATAGCTGCAGTCGTTTATAAGTGCGGCTAGTATCCAGTAATCGGGAGATAGTGGGTTCGAGCCCCACTGTCGGCAGCCCTAAGGATGGTTTTCCTTAGTTTTCCATTTTCACAAAAGGCAAATGCCGGGGCTGTACCTTAATTTAGGCCACGATCACTTCCTCCCAATTCCTAGGCTTTTCCTATCCCATCGTCGCCATAAGACCTATCTGTGTCGGTGCGACGTAAAGCAAATAGCATTCTCAGTCCGTGACTCTCAAGAACTATATAAAAAAACAGATTATTACAGATTATTACCGCTTGGTGGAGCTGCGGCCATACAACTCACGAATGTCTTATTTGTTTACCTCTCAGGTCAGCTAGTTTATGTAATCGATAGTCTACTGGCAATGTGTTACATTATATTACGAAATAGTCAACATTACATTTTCCCCACACAATGTTATCAGAAACGTAAACTTTTCATATCGCCCATCAAAATGTCAAAGTTAGGAAATAAGCTTCTACAGAAGAAGAAGTTGGCGGCCATAGTCTGGAGAAAATATGGCCCTGTGGTTCACTCATAGT
Organism: Anabrus simplex; assembly: GCF_040414725.1. Taxonomy (NCBI): domain Eukaryota; kingdom Metazoa; phylum Arthropoda; class Insecta; order Orthoptera; family Tettigoniidae; genus Anabrus; species Anabrus simplex. The sequence goes on along the minus strand of NC_090268.1, from coordinate 277,448,272 downwards.
ACACTAAAAATGAGCACCAGTTTAATTTCTGAGGGCAAATGTAGCCGGAAATATAGCTAGCCACTTACCGAGTTAGTGCTGAAGTTATTGATAGTGGATGCCTTTACGGTCCACTCCTCCAAGAGCCTTCATGGCCTGTATGCAGATGGCTTTGCTTTGCTTCAGTATTTTTAGCATTTCCAAGAGTGGTAAAAGGAAATGAAACTCCATTTCAGGGATGGTCGCCATTCAAACCCGCTTGAGTATCGAGTTTTCGGATACCCACACATTTCGCTACGGTAAACAGGCAAGGAAGAGGCGTGCGATCCACTGTCTTGTTAGTTGCCCTTCTCCACTGCTACTCTACACGGGGAGGGAGAAAGAAACATGCAGTTTTTGTGTTCCGATTGGAAGATTGATGAATTTAGCTCGCAGGAGTGCTGCCAGTGCAGAGTAATGAACTAGCCATCCCACGGTTGTAGCTACACTGGTCGTGACACGCCAAGACATGGCAGTCAGCATGTCTAAGCTGACCCTTCCCGTGTAAACCAACACCAACAGATCGCTCGAATTAATACCAACAACGGTAGAACAGTGTAAGCACGTTCTAGAAAGCTTTGACCGTAATTGATCCTGTTATGTACCTACTGTAATTCTGAGGGTTGAATGACTGACATAGAAACTTATATAAAGGGTGTTCGGGAGACAAGTACAAATACTTCCCCTGCTGGTTATTGAAGGGTGCTGAATACAAATGACGTCAAAATAACGTTCTATTTCAAAAATAACATTTAAAAAATGGAAAATTTGATGTTTGGTGCTCAGGTAGTGTTTAATGATGAATGACTTAGGGCTTGGCTGACATACAGTACTTTCCAGTGTGAAAACGGTCGCTTCGTTTTCATACCACTCACGCAAGCATACTCCCTGAAGTCCGGCTCCATGGCTAAATTGTTAGCGTGCTGGCCTTTGGTCGCAAGGGTCCCGGGTTCGATTCCCGGCAGGGTCGGGAATTTTAACCATCATTGGTTAATTTCGTTGGCACGGGAGCTGGGTCTATGTGTTGTCTTCATCATCATTTCATCCTCATCACGACGCGTAGGTCGCCTTCGGGAGTCAGATCGAAAGACCTGCACCTGGCGAGCCGAACATGTCCTCGGACACTTCCGGCACTAAAATCCAAACGCCATTTCATTTACTCCCTGAAGTTGTAGTGCAGTGGTCTGCTTAGAACAGTTTATTGCATATTACTCTTGCACACGTCCTGAAACCGCAGTGAAGTGATGTATACAGCTGCACTGCAGTGGTATACTTAGAATTGTTTCTTACGCATTACGCATGCATACTACCTGAAGCATTGTCCGGCGAGTGATATAAGCCGAGGGGCAAACGAAGCTACTACCTACCTCACAATATCGTACTCTACTTCAAACGCTTCCCTTTGGACAAACCATTCGTTAAATTAAAAAAGAATCATGTTTTACGAACTGTGCATATTCATCCCTACCTTCCGTAAGGTTATTGTACATATCTCCCAAAGACCTAGTATACTGTATCTAAGCATCACTAATTGCTCCCAAATTATAGCTACAATATGGTTTCATAATTGTAAAATCAAGTATATTTCACTAGGAAGTTTGCTGGGTGGAAATTGGTTAGAAGTGGCATATGTTACTCGTTCGTACCGAGCTCGATAGCTGCAGTCGCTTAAGTGCGGCCAGTATCCAGTATTCGGGAGATAGTAGGTTCGAACCCCACTGTCGGCAGCCCTGAATGGTTTCCCATTTTCACACCAGGCAAATGCTGGGGCTGTACCTTAATTAAGGCCACGGCCGCTTCCTTCCCACTCCTAGCCCTTCCTTGTCCCATCGTCGCCATAAGACCTATCTGTGTCGGTGCGACATAAATCAAGTAGCAAAAAAAAAAAAACTCGTTCGTACTGCATCTCTATGTTTTTACTTTAAAAGGCGAAGAACTTTATGTTCGTTTCTGACACATTTCTTAAGATTGATGAGCATTCCAGAACAAATATATCACGTGATCTTAAAGTTGAGCCTGTGAGGTTTCACCTTCAAATTTGACGAAATATTTTCACTGCTTGAAGAGAAGTTTGGAAATGTGAACAGTTAATGAGCCGTATCAAATACGGTATTGGAAAACTTGTATCAGAAATGTCGTCAGTGTAAATAATTTCCGAAAAACTGTAAGTACAAGAATATATCATTTAAGAGGCTACTTGAAGCAGAATAACTGTAGGATCATTCTGTAAGGCTCCTTCAAAATTTTGTTGATATACGTGAGTTTTTTGTTTCCTCTACTATCTGATAAACATTTATTCTCTCCCAACCTCGATTATATTAGATTTATAAAGCCTCGAAAGTCTTTCATTTTCACACCCGTTCTTGGCCCCTTTCTTTTATCAATACATAACTTCTTTGTGATCTTCTGATCAAAGAGAGGTTGGTTATCTAGTTATACTTCCCCTTAAGACAATAACTACCATAAGAGCAAACAAACAACATTATCACAAAGGGGTAAGTATATTACATTTCATATTGAAGTGCACTTGGGTGTAACGACATAATTCGTCTCCCTAAACTTTCCAGATTAGTATCTTGATTTATATTCACGATAAAAAATTACGATTTTCAGGGATTTTATTTGGTTTACGAACAATAACTCCAAAAACGAAAAGATAAACGAAGGTACTTAAGATATCTTAAGATAATAATAATGCGGCTTGCTTTACGTCCCACTAACTACTTTTACAGTTTTCGGAGACACCGAGGTGTCGGAATTTAGTCCTACAGGAGTTCTTTTACGTGCCAGTAAATCTACCGACACGAGGATGACGCATTTCAGCCCCTGCAAATACCACCGGACTGAACCAGGATCGAACCTGCCAAGTTGGGGTCAGAAGGCCAGCACCTCAACCGTCTGAGCCATTCAACCCGGCAATGATTACAGATTCACTTCTTCTTCTGCCTTATTCACATAACAAATTCTCAGAAATTCCAAAAGAGTAACGCGGCAAGGAAGAGGAAGAGGATGAACTTTGATATTTAAAAAAATATGAGTTCTTAATTGAATGGGGAATCTTATTTCGGACATAACGAGACCATTGTGGAGACTAAGGTCAATTATGGTAGAAGTGACAATGTGTTTAGAAAATTACCAAATGTTTTAAATCATTATTATGTTTTGCATCTTTTTAAAAAATAGTATTGAACACGTCCATCATAAATCTCCTCAGACTTCAGTTTCATAAATTCTAACCGCACAGAATCATACCACTTACATAGGAGCTCGCGCTGATTGTTACGGAATAATACGGAATGGTACGGTTCTTGGATGCTTGAGATATAATATTATCCATCCATATCGCTAGGCGACCAGCCAGTTAAGTTAATTTGCCATAAATAACAATATTTTTATTCTTAGTTGGCAGCAGTTCTCCAAACAGACTCGACCTTGTGCCATTATCTTCAACTCCACATGCCATTGTCCGATGTAGTTCAGTCTAGGCCTTTTTTTTTCTTTACGTCGCACCGACACAGATAGGTCTTATGGCGATGATGGGACAGGAAAGGGCTAGGAGTGGGAAGGAAGCGGCCGTGTCCTTAATTAAGGTACAGCCCCATTTGCCTGGTGTGAAAATGGGAAACCACGGAAAACCATCTTCAGGGCTGCCGACAGTGGGGTTCGAACCTACTATCTCCCAAATACTGGATACTGGCCGCACTTAAGCGACTGCAGCTATCGAGCTCGGTGTCTAGGCCTTCCTCTACAGAAACCTCCTTTTTGGTGACCAGTAAACTCCTTGCCCGATTATGTGCCCAATACAGATGTCTTCTTTTCTTCATATATTTTGTAAGCATGGTATCTCTCCTATCCTTTTCAGAACTTTCTGGGTTGCTTACTCTGTCCAGGATATCTTCAGCATTCTTCTATAACACCATAACTGAAAGTTTCACCTCTTCTTCTGCCTGTCACCCCTAGTAGCCATGTTTCAGTTGTGTAGGGAAACACGCTCTACATGTACTGTATGTCCTGGCCAGTTGTTTACAGTCACAAAGGCAGAAATTGGTTTATCGGTTTTTATTGATTTTAGTCTTAAACACCATTACAGTGAATGGACTATCTAACGTGTCTTTCATTTCACCGCAAATCACACTTTCATCGCGTGATGAAGTCATCAGAACTTAACGAGAGAGCACCTACATTTTTTTATTCGTAACGTTACATAATTGACATTGCAAATACGAAATTCTTCCACTACGACTACATGCCTTAACGCACGTTGGAACTTCAGATCCTTTCATCGTTAACCACTTGCAATATTTGAAAATTCTAATCCGCAACACACTTATTTTCAGGATTGAATATCTTATATGAACTAGTTTCAACATTTTAGAATTTGCAGGTATTTCAGATAATTGTTGGAATGTGTCAGTTACGTCCTGCGAAATAATGTCTTCAGTTTCAGAACAAAATTGGAAACTAGAGCTATCTTGTTGATGATGACAGGAATACATTCCGTTACTGTCAGAAGTTAGTTATTTCACGCTCAGTATCAACCCTTTAATCCTTCAGCTCAGATTATTGCATCTAGAGTTTTAAGTTTAAAGGTTAATTGTTTAGTTTTTCAGGTAATTTAAAAATAATAATTTTTGGTTTTACGTTCCACTAACTACCATTCTGATTTCCTGTAACGCAAAAGTGCAAGAATTTTGTTACGTGCTGGTAAATCTACGAACACGGGACTGGCGTATTTTGGAATCCCTCGACGGTATATTAGCACCTTAATTTACCACTGGAGTGAGTGGAGATCGAACCCGGAAAGTTGGTCTCAGAAGACCAGCGATTTTACCACCTGAGCCACTCAGTCCGGCATTTACAGATAAATCAGAAATGTTAGATACCAGTAGGTGCTGCATAGATATATCTGTGGACGTGAACAGCCTTATTCGTCCTCTAACTTTAGTGTTTCGTTACCTCGTTTGAAAATTCACTTAGGTGGCATATTTCCACTGTCGATATCTCAATCGATGACATTATATTCTTTATACTGTACACTGACACCGAAGGGGCTTCCGCCATTTAATTATGAGGTGCAAATCCATTGAGGTCCATTTGATTCTGGCGTTGTTCACTATTGTGCAAGCTACTCTCTCCTGCCCGATCTCACTTTGTCAATTGTCCTAATCTTTTGATCCCGACAGAATCAATTTCTTGATAGCATGAGAGTATTTTAAAACTCACCTTACATGATCCATCCCTATTCTCGAAACGGAAGAATTAACTAGATTCGGCTAAAATCCCAAGCCCAGCCGAGGATCAAACCCAGGGCCCTCTACATTGAAGGTCACTGCGCTGACCATTCATCCAAGGGGCCGGACCTATAAAAAAAATAGTTGTTGTTGTTGTTGTTGATGATGTTGATGATGTTGCTTGTTGATTAAAGGGGCCTAAAATGTATGTCATCGGTGCCTAATGGTACGGGATGGAACGAAATGACATGATAATTCAAATTTTAAAGTGTATCCACTGACTAGAAAGTAAACAAATGAAAATAGAAAATTATTATGAATTTAAACTAATCAGCTTACAGCAAAAAAAATCAAATGTGCAAAACAGATCGCACCTGCGACCCTACAAGCATGTGAAAGCAGAAGAAGAAGAAGAAGAAGAAGAAGAAGAAGAAGAAGAAGAAGAAGAAATAAGTCTGGCTTTGCACTCCCCTCATATCCTTCCCTAGAGTTCAATAAAGTATATATACCTTACTCTCGACATTCTTCATTGGCACCTCGGCTCGAGGGGTGCTTCACCTCATTCCTTTTGTACTTACTCCTGGTAAAGGTTTAAGTGTCTGGATAGTGCTGCACACGAAGCAAGATATATTGCGCATTACCATGTGAACAGAGAGAGACCCAGGTGAAGTCGAACTTGAAGAAACACCCAACTCGAGAATACAAGATTTGTTATGTGCAGGATACAAGAACATAGTGCTATAAATTATAGTTTCTTGAGTGCATTGTTTGACTTTCTTTCCCGTATTTCATGTTCACCGTGTTACTGAACCAACCTGTCTGCGTGGTTAATACTAAATTAATAGAGGTTTACTCACAAGGTATTGAAATGTTCCTCACCATTGTAAACAGTGAGGTAGGTAGGGCGTATGCCTGTAATACACACAGCAACAATTGTCAATTCACCTGCACTGCGTGGGAGGAGGTGCGATAATTAGGTCTGCGTGTGTTTTCGTCTGTGCCGCTGTGTTACGCAAACAAATAGAAATCTCGCCAAAAGTGAAAACTGATGGTGTGAACACCAGCGTATACGAATTATACATGCATAATTAGCCCATAAGTCATAGCGAGGTGCAATTTTCCGCCCCTTCACAACTCTAGCTGGAGGCTTACAGTATGTATTTACGAGTATACTGCTGTGCGCTTGACTTCAATAACATCCGTAGATGAATGAAATATTATTTTTGAAAATAGTAATTGTAGTCCGATATCCATCAGCAGAGTTCAATGAACTCACTGTTTAAAAGGAATACCAACAAGTTAAGTGGAAATGTATTATTGAAGAAATTCACTTGCATTCCCTTGGAATACAGTGAATACAGTATTTTAATTGAAAAAACGAAGTTTATCTTGCGATGCATTATACTTGAAACGATGATGAAGATGATGCTTCTTGTTTAGAGGGGCCTAACATCTAGGTCATCGGCCCCTAATGGTACTAAATGAGACGAAATGCAATGAAAATTTAAAAGTACAAAATTCATCCACTGACCAGAATTTAAAACGTGATGATAAAGAATTAAGGAATATATATGAATTTAAAACAATCAATGGATCCGAACCGCAATGCCTCACCTGACCAGAAACAATATTACAGACCAAGGGACTGTTTCCAAAACACAATCCTGAATGGCTGATGCTTGTTGTCTAAAGGAGTTCAATATCCATATCAACGGTCCCTCATAATGGCACTTATCGCTAGTAAAGGTGAACCATAGTATTTCTCGGGTTGCGGTACTAATCAAAGGTAGCGTAAACTCACGGTGTTCGAAACATTACGTACTACTCACAAGTATTGTACGTCGTACAGGTAACGCAGACCTCTTATGTTTCTCACATAATGGCAACGCAAACCCATAGTGTTCCTCGCCTAGGTGTACTAATCACGGGCGCCGGTATTCCCGTGGTGTTCCGCATATAGTGGGTACTAATTATAAGTTACATTGACGAGATTAACATCCTTACAGAAGTGTTCCATATTTAAATAGCCTACTTACATTTTTAGTATATTTGTTTCTATTAGCAGTAGGCTACATATCTACGGCAAAGAAGCTGGATTTTGGTTCGTGGGAGATACTACCGAGAGTAACAGTCTCAGTTCGAATAACGAAGACACCTAACAGCCATCTACACGTAGCCTTTTACACCTTATGCATGACGCAAACCTTAAGAGAAGTTACTCCAGGAGGTAACCAATCGTCCGTCGAGGCAAATGACGCACTTGAACATTTGGCCGAGCCTGAAACATCATGCAGCAGGGAAGAATCTGAATTTTCCAAAACCTCTAAATGAAGATGATGATGATAATGAAGATGAAGATGGTGATTCTGATTTTATGTCCCACTAACTATATTTATGGATTTCGCAGACGCCGGGGTGCCGGAATTGTGTCTCGCAGAAATTTAATTACGGGTCCGTAAAGTAAATCAACCATGTGCTTGAAAAAGATTCAAGTTACATAATTTTTAACTCAATATTTACTGAACGTAAGTATATCAAAGTTTTCTTAAACTTGTCAATATATTAAATGACCGAGCTCGATAGCTGCAGTCGCTTAAGTGCGGCGAGTGTCCAGTATTCGGGAGATAGTAGGTTCGAACCCCACTGTCGGCAGCCCTGAAAATGGTTTTCCGTGGTTTCCCATTTTCACACCAGGCAAATGCTGGGGCTGTACCTTAATTATGGCCACGGCCGTTTCCTTCCCACTCCTAGCCCTTCCCTGTCCCATCGTCGCCATAAGACCTATCTGTGTCGGTGCGACGTAAAGCAACTAGCAATATATATATATATATATATATACACACTGACTGACAGAGCAAATGCAACACCAAGAAGGAGTGGTTCGAAAGGGATGAAAGTTGGAGAAAAAACAGAGACGGCACGGACGAATAATTGATGTTTATTTCAAACCGATATGCAGGTTACACAATGCGCACGGCATCGACTCAGTAGGATGTAGGACCACCGCGAGCGGCGATGCACGCAGAAACACGTCGAGGTACAGAGTCAATAAGAGTGCGGATGGTGTCCTGAGGGATGGTTCTCCATTCTCTGTCAACCATTTGCCACAGTAGGTCGTCCGTACGAGGCTGGGGCAGAGTTTGCAAACGGCGTCCAATGAGATCCCACACGTGTTCGATTGGTGAGAGATCCGGAGAGTACGCTGGCCACGGAAGCATCTGTACACCTCGTAGAGCCTGTTGGGAGATGCGAGCAGTGTGTGGGCGGGCATTATCCTGCTGAAACAGAGCATTGGGCAGCCCCTGAAGGTACGGGTGTGCCACCGGCCGCAGCACATGCTGCACGTAGCGGTGGGCATTTAAAGTGCCTTGTGTACGCACTAGAGGTGACGTGGAATCATACGCAATAGCGCCCCAAACCATGATGCCGCGTTGTCTAGCGGTAGGGCGCTCCACAGTTACTGCCGGATTTGACCTTTCTCCACGCCGACGCCACACTCGTCTGCGGTGACTATCACTGACAGAACAGAAGCGTGACTCATCGGAGAACACGACGTTCCGCCATTCCCTCATCCAAGTCGCTCTAGCCCGGCACCATGCCAGGCGTGCACGTCTATGCTGTGGAGTCAATGGTAGTCTTCTGAGCGGACGCCGGGAGTGCAGGCCTCCTTCAACCAATCGACGGGAAATTGTTCTGGTCGATATTGGAACAGCCAGGGTGTCTTGCACATGCTGAAGAATGGCGGTTGACGTGGCGTGCGGGGCTGCCACCGCTTGGCGGCGGATGCGCCGATCCTCGCGTGCTGACGTCACTCGGGCTGCGCCTGGACCCCTCGCACGTGCCACATGTCCCTGCGCCAACCATCTTCGCCACAGGCGCTGCACCGTGGACACATCCCTATGGGTATCGGCTGCGATTTGACGAAGCGACCAACCTGCCCTTCTCAGCCCGATCACCATACCCCTCGTAAAGTCGTCTGTCTGCTGGAAATGCCTCCGTTGACGGCGGCCTGGCATTCTTAGCTATACACGTGTCCTGTGGCACACGACAACACGTTCTACAATGACTGTCGGCTGAGAAATCACGGTACGAAGTGGGCCATTCGCCAACGCCGTGTCCCATTTATCGTTCGCTACGTGCGCAGCACAGCGGCGCATTTCACATCATGAGCATACCTCAGTGACGTCAGTCTACCCTGCAATTGGCATAAAGTTCTGACCACTCCTTCTTGGTGTTGCATTTGCTCTGTCAGTCAGTGTATATATATATTAAATGAATCTATAATAACATGAGTTGGAAAACGGAACATAGTGATCTTCATCTTTAGTAAACCACTAAAAGCAAAGCAAAGCAAAGCAAAGCAAAGCAAAGTCACCTCCGTACAGGCCATGAAGACCCTTGGAGGAGTGGAAGTTAAAGGCTTCCACCATTGTTAGCCTCGGCAGGTGATGGGGTAGAGTGGTTAGCTGTACGCCCGGCCGCCTTTGCACCTAGGAATTAACCTGGTACTCATTTTTGGTGTAGGCTGAGTGAACTTCAGGGCCATATGCACCTCCGGAAGTTTCTTAAATTTTACGACTTCCTGACGGGGATTCGAACCCACGTCCTTCCACGCCTCGTCCAGGTAGCCCCTTTTAGTAAACCCCTGCCATTTACAAATGACTTAAATTACGATGCGCATAACCAGTCATTATTTAATATTCATTTATGGAATCGAGGTTAATTTTTTTTTTTTTTTTTTTGCTAGTTGCTTTACGTCGCACCGACACAGATAGGTCTTATGGCGACGATGGGACAGGAAATGGCTAGGAGTGGGAAGGAAGCGGCCGTGACCTTAATTAAGGTACAGCCCCAGCATTTGCCTGGTGTGAAAATGGGAAACCACGGAAAACCATTTTCAGGGCTGCCGATAGTGGGGTTTGAACCTACTATCTCCCGAATACTGGATACTGGCCGCACAAGCGACTGCAGCTATCGAGCTCGGTAAAGGGGTTAATTTTACAGGGAATAAATTGCTAGGTAGTGTCATAGATATCCCTTGCTATTTTCAGTGGCATGTTGTATCAGTAAAATCCGCCACCTGTACGCAATCATTTGATACTCGTTCATGGAACTAAGTTTAATTTGCCAGAGAATAGATCGCTGGACTGTGTCATAGATATTCTTGATATTTTAAGTTATGCAAATCGTTCGTCCAGTCAATCCGTTAAGAGATTTGGCTTCAGAAATGACTTAACGCACAAAACCTTCTATCCGTATATCAAATATTGACATTATTTATGAAATCCTTGACGATATAACTACCTCTGCGTGCTCGTCCAACTCATTTATAGGATTGAGCTTAATTTTCCAGATAACAAATTGCTAGACTTTATCATAGAGCAAAACATAGCGAAGTACCAACGAATAATTTAATGCTGTACCTTTGTATGAGTTTTGACCATATTCCTTCCTATTCTATGTTCCGTCCAGGCTTTTATTCGTTGCTATTTTAAGTTCCATGCTTTTCGTGTGTCGTCCGAGCGCCGAATGGGCCTTGGTACTGATCAGGCGTGTCGATGTATAGCGAACAAACTAACTTCCTTTCGACTAATTCTAGAGATGTAAGGAGTAATCTGAACATAATTCGCTCACAATATGTGACTTATTGTTGTAATTCAATCTTAAACGTTGTTGAACATTTACTTACTCACTCTGATGCCCTATGGGCCTCTCGATTGCAAGACTGTGGGTTAAAATCCGACAGGGGAAATCGAATTTTTAAGTGCGTCAAGATGCCCATTCAGCATTTAATGGTGTACGATATCAGCATTTAACAATTCTCTGGTGATGACTTCGATGTTTAAAACGACATTTCAAATTATAAGCAATAGGTTTTCCAACATAATTTCGGTTTCTTTGCCACGCGTTAGTGTAAAACAGGATGTCGAGATGCACTTGTTGACAGCCGAAATGGTGACTGTCTATACTCGCAAGCAGTAGCAGATATGACATAATCTTGGGATTATGCTGTGTCAAGAAATTAAGGTGAAATGCTTTAAGTTTCGCAGAGAACTTTGCTCTGCGTCTTCAGAAGAAAATCTTGACTGTTCACGAGGAAGACTTCTCCAAGAATGAGGTTTGAATTTAGACGTTAATAATAGAAGTGGAAGTGGTCCGTTTATTCGTCACCAGATGGCTCACCGTATGCAGTACAGCGCTAGCACTCGAAGCGGAAGCTGACGGAACCATCAGAATCAGTCTGAGAGGGAGTCACATAACATAACAAGTGTACACAGACATGAAAACTCGTACGTTCTTCGTCACCAGATGTTTCATTCCAGGCTTGTGTCAATATCAAATTTTCTTAAGTGTGTACACCTGTTATCTTATGTGACGCTCTCCCGTTGGATAATAAGCATCATCCCAGTAATTAAGACATTGTGAATTGGATCCACTGATCGTTATTGTTTCACTATCATTTTCTCATCACCATTCGTTTTAGATTCTACTCAGTGGTTACATTTCGAAGTTTTAATTTTCATTTCGTTACACCTCGTACCATTTTGGGCCGATGACCTAGCTCTTAGGCTCTAAACAACAAACATCATCATCATCATCACCATCATCATCGAATATGATCTCTTTCCGGGAAGAAACAAGACCACGAGCTTCGAAGCACAGTCCTATGCAGAAAAGGTAAATTACCCGTCGTGTGAGAGGTGTGGCCGCACTGAGATTTATTCAAATGACGGTAGTAATAGGCCTACGTTCTGCACGGTGTTGAGTATGCTAGAACAGTGTGCATATCAAAGAACGTGGCGTATTTCTAGATTTGTTCGCAGCACCTTGTTTTGTTTACGTGTCAATGTAATGTACTGCATTATTATATGTCAGATACTGGTAAACGGCATAGAACATCTTTGTCAACTATCGACCAAAACAGCGTTGAAACATTTCAGTCTAAAAATTACACCAATTTTGACATACTGCATTGAAATCACATGGACCTTCCTGGAAAAAAGAAAAACCTAAAAGATAGTAAGCAAAGCAAAGCAAAGTCACCTCCGTACAGGCCATGAAGGCCCTTGGACGAGTGGAAGGTATAGGCTTCCACCATTGTTAACCTCGGCACGTGATGGGGTAGAGTGGTTAGCCCGGCCACCTTTGCCCCCAGGAATTAACCTAGTACTCATTTTTGGTGAAGGCTGAGTGAACCTCAGGGCCATATGCACCTCCGGAAGTGGAAATCTCGTTTCTTAAATTTTTACGACTTCCTGACGGGGATTCGAACCCACGTCCTTCCGGGCGAACCGAGCACGCCTTTAACGCCTCGGCCAGCCAGCCCCTCAGGAGATAGTAAGGGTAAAAGTAATTTTCCATAGAAGAGACAGAAATTTAGAGTGACTTTATATAACGGATGCAATGACAAGACAATTGGTGCCAAAGTTGCTTCGACCTCAGACATATGGTGACTCGTTCAGCGGTCCATGGTTTCCATCGTAAGGCATGTGTTGTACTTAGTTTTCACAAACCGAAACACGATTGTGTGTGTTGATGATGTGAAATGTTTTGTGCCCGTTACCACGTCCTAGAATGCCCGAAGAGGCCTTGTTCTCTGACAAAACATTGTAGCGAATAACTTTATATTCTTGCACATTGTGTGCCTTTCTATTTAATAAATCCTACTGACTTATAGTAGGAGGGACATTTTCTCTAGGACCGACAATACATCTCTAACATAGGCTATCTCAGACTGAGCCCGAATGCTGCGTCTTTTCCATTACTTTCCTCACTGGGTCATTAAGTACGATTGCAGCACGACTGACTCTACGAGTAGCATATTTTATAACACCTTTTAGACGCATCAGGCCAGGGAGATTCGGAGCAGTGAATGTGATGGTGGTAGTGATTATTGTTTTTTGTTTTTTTTGCTAGGGGCTTTACGTCGCACCGACACAGATAGGTCTTATGGCGACGATGGGATAGGAAAGGCCTAGGAGTTGGAAGGAAGCGGCCGTGGCCTTAATTAAGGTACAGCCCCAGCATTTGCCTGGTGTGAAAATGGGAAACCACGGAAAACCATTTTCAGGGCTGCCGATAGTGGGATTCGAACCTACTATCTCCCGGATGCAAGCTCACAGCCGCGCGCCTCTACACGCACGGCCAACTCGCCCGGTGATTATTGTTTTAAGAGGAAGTACAACAAGGCAACCATCCTCTATATAGCATTAATCAGAGAGATAAAATGGAAGGGGTCCGACACTTCGAAAAATGAAGGTATCGGCCAAAGGAAGACAAGTGCCACGAAGATTATGAATATGAAAGACTCCGAAGGCCTCCATACGTAATACCGTCGGGGTCGGAAAAGAACGAGAGTTGACCAAGAGAGGCTGGATAGGATAGAGGATAGATGAAAGTGAGGAGCCTGGCACAAGTAAGTGGAAGCAATACCAGGACCTGGCTAAGGGCCCCGTGGTCGCCAATCCACGCTCCCTGGGACCCCTTTTAGTCGTCTCTTACGACAGGCAGGGGATACCGTGGGCGTTATTCTGCTGCCCCCACCCACAGGGGTAAGTGAATGTGATATATAGAGACGGTGAATGGCTTGGTGGCCATGGTCTATAACTTACTAGGGTCTGTCCCGACAATTCGCTTTGGTGCAGGTGAATGGAAAACCACGGAAAATCATTCTCGGAACAGCCAACAGTGGGGATAGGGCGCTAACCTCTAAGAGACCCTCTGTACCTCATCAGGGTGCGGACTGAAAACGTTTGCAGTTAGTCAGTTTGTGCTATGAACGTCAAAACATGTGCGAATGAAAGAATAATGGTAAGGTAACTATTCGCCCCGGATACTTCTAGCATTGATATTACTTTAGCAGAAGATTCAGTGAGGAAATGTTTCCGAGGTGAACTTTTGGAGTTTGGATCTTGAAGCAGGCAAACCTAAGTTACAGTTCTCTTGTTAGAGACCTGTGCCACTTATCATAAGACCTTTAACATCATTCCCTTATTGGGATACACGTAGTCTGTAAGAGGAGATGGCCGTGGGAAACTTGTACTGAATATCAAAATGGGTTATACGCCCTTGTTGAAGAACGGGATGGAATCTACTGTATGTTTGTTTTTGCGCGTGGGTAGCTCAGGCTATATATCAGATAAGGTCAGCGAAGCCTTCTTACAGTGTTGTAGTTTCTGATGGGCATAACAAGACTTCAGTCCACTTTCTATGACTATTATGGAGCCACATAGCATTTGCTATGATAGTACATTCTAATCATAGTTTTTATTATGTGATCTGAGCAGGTAATTATAGACATGCTTAACAAACAACATTCAACTACCTTGTGACCTGAACCCCTGGTCTTTGAATTAATGACGTTGTGATGAGATTCCATCCACTCCAAGAAGGAAAGCATCAACAGTAATCTACTACTACTAGGCCACTGTTTTTATGTCCTACTAACTACTGTTACGGATTTCAGGGACGCTAATGTACTGGAATTATTTTCCGCATGTGTTCCTTTAAGTGCCGATAAATCTAGAGACTCGAAATTGACATATCTGAGCACTTAAAAATATCACTGGTCTAATCTGGGATTGAACCCACTAAACCTCAGAAGGCCAGCGCTGAATCGTATGAGCTGCTAAGCCTGGCACCCTTAAACTAAGAAAGTAGACTGTAGTCTAACGTGATTTTGACCTAACGCTAGGCACCAACCGTCAAACTGGATTATAAATCATAAGTCCACGTCTATTGTAAGTTTTATTTGTGTACTAGCAGGCCAATAGTTGGTGATGTCACTCACTTCCTTGTTTATCCTTCGTTGACGTGCAGTATATAAGCGGAAACTTTTGCTATGCGCTCTTTTTTTTTTTTTTTTTTTTGCTAGGGGCTTTACGTCGCACCGACACAGATAGGTCTTATGGCGACGATGGGATAGGAAAGGCCTAGGAGTTGGAAGGAAGCGGCCGTGGCCTTAATTAAGGTACAGCCCCAGCATTTGCCTGGTGTGAAAATGGGAAACCACGGAAAACCATTTTCAGGGCTGCCGATAGTGGGATTCGAACCTATGCGCTCTTAATTAGCAGGATCTACCACGAACCGGCGAAATAATCGGTGGTTACAACGCTCGGCCAGCAGCTGGTCAGGAACCCGTGGTTTTAACACACAATAGCTGAATTCCCTGGATAACCATTACAGTTAAAAGGACAATAAATATTACATTCCTTTTTGTAGGAAAATGAATTTGTTGTACACTTACTGGGCTTTATTTAGTGATAATACTAACGATTTGTCCATTTTTAAAGCTTAAGGCGGGTAAAATATGCTCAAGTTCAGAAAATATCTATATAATAATGACCGCCATATAGACAATATAGGAAACAATTTTCAGGGCTGCAGATGGTGGGATTAGAACCACCATCTCCCGAATGCAAGCTTTCAGTTGCAGGACCTCAACCGCACGGCCAACTCACTCGGTTTTATTATTATTAATAATATTATTAGGTGCCGTAGATGTTGGGCGTTTTGAGAAAAGAATTATAATCATTATTTCAGAAATTCCGACGCATTGGTCGGGATTCGAACAACAGACAACTGGGTGAGAGTCGAAGACATTGTTTTCTTGAGACTATTCTTATTATTTAAGCAGTGGATATTGGCATTCTTACTGCAGCATGACTTACGTTTCCATATCCTCTTCATTCATGTTAACCAAATCATTGTTATAAAATTTAAAATATTAGAATGCCTACAGCAATACTTTTCGTAAACTTTACTACGTGATACAATCTTAATTATGTCTCCATATAACGCAAAATACGAGTTTCTGATCTCGTGGTCCCCGGGAAGTAAGAGGCATGCTTATAAAATGATATTCAGCTAGAATATTAATGAATGTTTAATAGTGAGTTTGGGCTAACACAATGGTGGTCTGTAGCGTGTTGGAGATTTTAAAAGTGCGCGGAGATTAGAGCCGAACAATACTGATAATTACTGACATTAAATACATCCATTTAATATGAGTCCCGTTAATGAAAATTAAACACGTGCCGCCCGCTCGATATCAGGTTATAATACACACGCCTGTGCGCCCACGATAGTGTCATAAAACAATAGGACACAACGGAATTGAGCTGCCACGTACAAAATATGACATGGGTTCCATTACAAACATCGAGTGTTGCATCATAGTCCAGGAGAGAGAATACCCTGAAATGACACGCTGTTTATAGTGAAGAATTTTATTGTAGTTACGAACGTATACGATGGGGGGAGAATTCTTAATAATAATGAAATGAAATGTCGTGTGTCCTCCGGAGAGGCCGTGTGCAGGTCTTTTGATTTGACACCCGTAGGCGACCTGTGCGTCGTGATGAGGATGAAATGATGATAAAGGCGGCACATACACCCAGTACCCGTGCCAGGGGAATTTAACCAATTATGGTTAAAATTCCAGACCCTGCCGGGAATCAAACCCACGACCCCTGTGACCAAAGGCCAGCACGATAACCATTTAACCATGGAGCCGTATCTTATAATAATAATAATAATAATAATAATAATAATAATAATAATAATAATAATAATAATAACAATAATGTGCTTAACGTCCTTCAAGGCACGTTTGTAGCCATACGTGGCTGTTATATCGTAATCATAGCAATAAGACTTTAGTTTACATGAAATTCGAACAAGGGGACGCAACTTTCAAAATTACCACTTGGTTAGGGTTCGAACCTCGAACGTTTTGATGAGAAGCCAATGACGATGCCACTGGACTATCGCGCACCGAGAGCATCCCTTCTATATGAACGGCGTAGTGCCGAAATCATGCTCTTGGAAGATTTTCTTTAACTTGCCAGTAAATTTGACATAAGTCTTGCACAATATTTACCTAGTACTCTTAGAGCTCTTACGATAGGGGAAAATCTGCAAGTTTGTATCCAATCTTCTCCCTATGTTTTCAAAGCTTTTTGAAAAGTTTAGTAGTTGACTGTTCCTTGTTGCCTTCCGTTATACTCCTTGAGCGTTCAACTACTATGATTCGTAGAAGAATAACGAGTTGAAGGAAATATAGTTATGACGTTCTCACTTAATTGTAGTGATTATTGGGTTAGCGAGTGATACGGGCGATTGCCAAACACGTGTTTGCATCCGCGGATGGGTATGTTAGTACCCGAAATGAGGCATGAAGTGCGATCAATCGTGTTTTTATCCATGTCGGAAGACGAATGCAGTGTCAGTTATGCTTCCTGTGCGTGCTAACAAGAAGTGTGTGTGTTTTAAAAGTGTTTGTTCAATAATAATTATGCTGTTATATTTCTTTCCTGGTTGCCCGCCAAAGTACTTCAAATGTCGATTCTTTTTCGGGGCAAGGAAATCTGTACCGAGACTTTTAAGTTCACAAATCTGCCCGCAAACGGATACATGTAGACAAAGAGTACAGTACTAAATTTTAGTTAATTTTCTGTATCTAATATCTTGCATACGTTGTAAAATTACGTCAATAATCTCCTTTATGAATTACCACTATTGCTGTAAAATAATGAAAGACGTTAGCCAGCGGACCTATATGAAATGGCGCATGGCTTTTAGTGCCGGGAAATCCCAGGACGGGTTCGGCTCGCCAGGTGCAGGTCTTTTGATTCACACACGTAAGCGACCTGCGCGTCGTGATGAGGATGAAATGATGATGAAGACAACACATACACCCAGTCCCCGTGCCAGGAAAATTAACAAATGGTGGTTAAAATTCCCGACTTTGCCGGGAATCGAACCCGGGACCCCTGTGGCCAAAGGCCAGCACGCTAACCATTTAGCCATGGAACCGGATAGCGGACCTACATGAAGTTCACTGACAGCTTGTAGGAGATTTTCTCGAGGTGGTGCATGACAAACGGTCGTTAAGGCCTTGAAATATAACATTCATTATGCAATTGATCCGGAAATATATCCACAAATATTGTAATTCGAATATGTGGAACATTTATTACAATAGTCGTATGAAATGAATTCTATTCGAATGCAAAATCTGACTTATCTGACTATTATGTGTTCAGAGCTTCAGAAATATATAGTTGTACACTTTCCTTGGTCATGGGTCTGTAAAAGTTAAGGAGTCTGTTGCAAGGCATAGGAGAACTCATTTCTCTGAGCAAATTGGCCGTGCGGTAAGGGTCTCATAGCTGTGAGCTTGCATTCCGGAGATGGTGGGTTTAAATCCCACCATCGGCAGCCCTGAAGATAGTTTCCGTGGTTTCCCATTTTCACACCAGGCAAATACTGTGGCTGTACCTTAGGCTAATTAAGGCCACGGCTGCTACCTTTTATATCCTCGCCCTTTTCCATCTTTCCGGCGCAGAAAACCTTTGGTGTGTAAGTGCGACGTTAAACCGCTAACAAAAAGAAAATAATATTCCCGTCATTGATGCTCTTCCCTTCCTTCAGCAGATATCGTCATTTCGGCACGTATCGGAACTTGTCGATTTCCTCCTTCAAAAGAAGCTAATGGCCTCATAATCAGTCATAAACTATTCTAGTTGTAAAAGGATGGGTACCCGTCCAAAGCAAAGTCAAGTCAAAAAGCATGATGGCACAACATTTCAAGAAACATACCCCAGGGGGTAAATCTTCGGATAAATCCCTCGTCGTGAACGCCACGGCGCACGAGTCTCGTTCGGATTCTGGGGGAGACTCGACATCGTGCAAGAGACGAGTCGGAGCGTCTCGGTGTACCCCGAAGAGTCAAAAACTCAGGCCAAAATCTAAAACCTTTCTAGCAACTTTCAACATAAATTCACTTACATAAACTGGCAAGCTGAAAACCCTCACCAAAGCTCTTCACGAAAATCAGATATCCACAGTGGCCCTACAGGAAACAAGGTATCCAGATGAAGAGATTTTTGAATCTGAAGGCTACCGATTTTTCAAGAGCAAAGCGCAAAGAGGAATCCTCAATGGAGTTGTGATGCTTGGAACCGCGTTTGCTGTTAGAACCAAGATCCTTAAATCGGTTGCAAATTTCGAACCTGTGAATGACAGATTGTCTATACTCACAATTAAATGCGCGAACAAAACCTACTCCCTAGTTAAGGCACATGCTCCTACAAACGATAAGAACAAGTCTGATCCAGACGAAGTTGATAATTTCTGGGACTTACTTTATGAAAAATTGAACAAAATCCCCAAACACCATTTCAAGCTTCTTTTGGGTGACTTCTATGCCCAACTAGGTCGTGAGCAGAAGTACAAGAAAGTTATAGGAAATTACCCTGCTCACAAAAGAACCAATTCCAACGGCAAAAGACTGGTGACCATTTGCGAAAATCACAACCTGCAGGTCATGTCGACCCACTTTCGCCATCTACCCAGAAAGCATATGACTTGGCGTTCTCCCGTCCAAGCTCTCGGGGAGTTCCAAATTGATCATGTTGCGATCTCCAGGAGAAACAGCCCTGAGATTATGAATGTCAAGGTAAAGAAAGGCATCAATGTGGCCTCAGATCATTATATGTCTCTTATCAAATTCAAACCAATTCCCGCAAACACAAGGAAGACAACCAAAGAGATCACACGCTTCGACAATGATAAACTTCGGCAAAGGGTCGAGAAGTTCCAGGAGAAGGCTAGACCAAATGACTGTGACTTTAACAACGCCAAAAGTCTCCTTGTTGAGGCCGCCAAAGACGTTGCAGAAATCAAGAGAAGCAAAAAGCATGCCTGGTGGAATAGTACCTGCGAATCAGTCCTCCAAGAAAGACTCAATGCGTGGAAACAGTACAACTCTACGAAATCAGAAAATGATTGGGAAACCTACAAAACCCAACGTGCCCAAGCAGCTAGGGAGTTCAGAACTGAGAAACGTAAATACGAAAAATCTCTCATTGAAAAGATAGAACAAAACTTTAGGAAGAATGAAAGCAGAGAGTACTACAGAGCCTTCAAACGCAAACTCACTGGCTATAAACCATCATCTCTGTGCTTTGAGCGAACGGACGGCACACTGGCGACGTCAAATGAAGAAAATTGCAGCATTCTGGCAGATTACTTCAAGAATTTACTTAATTGCTCTAAACCGCAAAACGCCATTGAGACCAAGGAACCCTTACTCAGGTACCCAGATTCCAGACCACCCGACAGAGATGAAATCAAGCGCCACATTGCCCGTCTCAAAAATAACAAAGCGCCGGGTGAAGACTCAGTAGTAGCAGAACTATGGAAATATGCCCCAGAAGAATCACTTGATATCTTGCAAAAGCAAATAAAAGAAATTTGGAACAAGGAGACCCTACCCGAAGATTGGAAAATAGCTTTGATCCATCCATTACACAAAAAAGGCAGCATGAAGAACATCAACTACTACAGAGGAATATCTTTGCTACCCGTGGCTTACAAAATTCTATCACTTGCCATCCTGGAGCGTTTGGAAGCACAAGTCGAACATCAAATAGGTCAATACCAAGGAGGGTTCAGAAAAGGTCGCTCAACAGCTGAACAGATCCAAAATCTCAAAAAGATCATCAGATATTGTACACTAAGGTCCAAGCAGTATGTGTCTGTCTTTGTGGACTTTAAGAAAGCGTATGACTCCATTGACCGGGAAGTCCTGCTAAACATCTTAAATGAATTTGGAGTTGATTTGAAACTGCTGGCATTAATTAGAGCCACCCTGACCGATACAAAATCCAAGGTGAAGTTCCACGGATGTCTCTCACATTCCTTTGACATCAAAACAGGAGTCCGACAAGGTGATAGGCTATCCCCGATACTCTTCAACTGTGTTCTTGAAAAGATCATCAGAACCTGGCGGGTGAGATTACAGGAAACCAACTACAGTCCATTGAGAATAGGAACCAAATCCAAGGGGATCGCAACAGACTGCTTAGCATTTGCCGATGATATTGCTGTTCTCTCAACCGACATAGAAACCGCTAGAGCTCAAGTTGAAATTTTAAAGGAAATTGCCGAACAAACTGGTTTGCAGATATCGTTTGAGAAAACAGAAGTAATGACTAACATCAAAGAGGCTCCACCAAAACTCCATACAAAATACGGGGACATCACCCGAGTAGACAAATTCAAATACCTGGGTGAGATCATCATGAAAAATGGACTGGACAAAGAAGCACTTCAGGAGCGAGTACGCAAACTGGAAATAGCTTACCAAACATCCCGCACAATCTACAACACAAAATGCCTTTCCCAAAACACCAAGATACGTCACTATGAAACAGTTCTGAAGCCAGTAGTTCTATATGCAGCCGAAACCCTGCCTCTAAATGCCAACAAAGGACTCCTTGAAGAACTGGAGAATAGAGAACGCAAAATTGTGGGGGGAATCTTGGGATCAAAGTACAGAAATGGAATCCATCAAAAGAGATCCAACAAGGAAGTCTACAGCAAAATAGAGAAAATTACCGACACAATCAGAAAAAGACGGGCACGATTTTACGGTCATGTGA
The DNA here is from genome assembly GCF_040414725.1 of Anabrus simplex. Taxonomy (NCBI): domain Eukaryota; kingdom Metazoa; phylum Arthropoda; class Insecta; order Orthoptera; family Tettigoniidae; genus Anabrus; species Anabrus simplex. Next base: position 277,426,575 of record NC_090268.1, on the reverse strand, counting down.
AAAGAATACGAGGGAAGAAAGTTAACTAATGAAATCTTTCACTTTTTTTCTTTAAACCCCAAAACCACAATTCCCTGGTTTAGAAATACCAAAGAAGACCTGCAAATGCTACATATCTCAGCTGAAGACGCCTTTAACACAGATCTCTTCCGCAAGAAAATATTGACGAACGGGCTAAACCGAGACGAGCAACCGAAGAGAAGACACGGTGCCCCTTGGACAGAGGAGCGTAAGCAGGCCCACTCACAAAGAATGAGGGAAATTTGGGCTCTAAAGAAGGCCAAGTTCAGTGTCAAATGCAACAAGACTTAACGTGGTCCTTGATGGCCCCAGCGAATTATATATAATAATAATAATAATAATAATAACAATAATAATAATAATAATAATAATAATAATAATAATAATAATAATTGTTGTTATTATTGTTTCAGCATCCATTCTTCTACTGTCGATTTTAAGTTTGGAAAGAAGTGGTTCTTTGTAGTGCCGGAAGGCAACGGTGCGAAATTGTCGCGTTTATATAATCATCAAATTTTACCAACTTCATCCGGGATCAAACCCCAGAAACAGAAAACTACGGCTCAATTAAATGATTTTTCTAAGATGTGTTGTCCCGGAGTGATTTATTACAACCGCTAACTGGAAATTTACTGAACAGTTTAGCTTAATACGTTGCGGCACGGCCATTTATGCTCGCTATATTTGTACTCAGCCGGCCCCGTGGTGTAGGGGTAGCGTGCCTGCCTCTTACCCGGAGGCCCCGGGTTCGATTCCCGGCCAGGTCAGGGATTTTTACTTGGAGCTGAGGGCTGTTTCGAGGTCCACTCAGCCTACGTGATTAGAATTGAAGAGCTATCTGACGGTGAGATAGCGGCCCCGGTCTAGAAAGCCAAGAATAACGGCCGAGAGGATTCGTCGTGCTGACCACACGACACCTCGTAATCTGCAGGCCTTCAGTCTGAACAGCGGTCGCGTGGTAGGCCAAGGCCCTTCAAGGGCTGTAGTGCCATGGGGTTTGGTGTTTGGTTTTATTTGTACTCAGAAGACAGGTGCGTCCGACTGCTCCATCGAACATCCTCGAAATATGACTCCCTGGTTTCCCATTTCGAACTCCATGCAAATGCCTCAGTGGTCCCTTTCTGCTGCTGCTGCTATTTGCTTTACGTCGCACCGACACAGATATGTTTTACAGCGACGATCGGATAGGAAACGGCCGTGGCCTTAATTAAGGTACAGCCCCAGCATTTGCCTGGTGTGAAAATGAGAAACCACGGAAAACCATATTCAGGGCTGCCGACAGTGGTGCTCGAACCCACTATCTCCCGATTACTGGATACTGACCACAATTAAGCGACTGCAGCTATCGAGCTCGGTGGTCCCTTTCTCAAGGCCACTGTCGGTTTCTTGCCATTCCTCATCCATACATTTACACTTGCATCCACAAACATCCTTTTACATAGTAGTACATGTAGTCGCCCTCATGGGGTGTTCTGTGAGAAACAACTACAAAACTGGCGAGCAGAACATATCCTCGAACACTCCCGGCACTTAATTTAACATGCTAAAAATCTGTAAAACTTAATGCAAGTACGTACGTACTGCATGACATTTTGACACTGGTACTTTCTATTTAAATTTATTGTCATCATTTTGTTTTTCACAACGTTGTCTAACTAAGGAGCGTGATTGAACATATTTAGCAGGTGAATTTGGCTCTTTTCAACCCAGAATCTCTTCACCCTGTTATATTCTTTTTTCTTCCGTTCTTCCGTACATGAAGTGGTGGTTCTCATAAATGAACTATAGGAATAATAACATTTTCATTTTTACGGACAGCCAAGCGGCCATTAATGCACTAGAGGCAGTCCGGATAATATCCAGAATTGTCTGATATTGTCACTCACTTCTCCTGAAGCTCTCAAAGCACAACATTGTCAAAATAATATGGGTACCAGGGCATGCAGGTATAGAAGGAAATGGAAAGGCGGACAAACTGGCTCAGAACCTGTATGCGGGATTTCCTATGGACGAGCCTGACACTACATAGGAAAATAGGTACAAAAGAAACAAATGGAAAACTGGAAAATATACTCCAGGATGCAGGCTTGCAAAGAAACTGATAAAAGTACCAAACAAGAAGCATACTAAAGAACTGTTGAAACTCAGCAGGAAAAATATAAGACGGGTAGTAGGACTGTTGACAGGACACTGCCATCTGAAAAAAAAAACCTGCATAGAATTGGAGTAATAAGAGACAACAAATGTAGGAAATGCAATTGAAGCAGAGGAATCAGCTGAACACTACTTTTCGAATGTGAGGCACTGGGTAGAATCAGACTCCCCACTCTAGAACTACCAGGTGAAGAGAGAGAAACAATCCAACCTGCAGCTTTGTGAAGGGAGCAGGTATATCAAAGTGGGAATGGAGGAAAAACATGGTAGCAAAAGATCTTAGAGGTCGACGCTAATTAGGAACTAATATTTACAGGGCCCATAAAGAAGAAGAAGAAGAAGAAGAAGAAGAAGAAGAAGAAGTGGTTCTCATCTTCGGGTTTTCAGCAAAATGATGTTTGTTCACTCACGTTCTAAAACTATGCCTGTCCCATATAATTTCACCTGTTATGCTGATTTTTTAAAGGTATTTTTATATTTCTATTATCCAATGATTCTTGACTTTTAGTGAGGAGGCATTATTAAATATCCTTTTAGTGTCCTTCATTGTCCATTCTTGGAATATGGCCATAAAATTTCAGTTGCCTTTTTCTAATAGTGTCTGTTATTTTCTCGGAATCCCGGTATAATTCAGGACACCTCCTTTCATCCACAGCCCTTCTATACATACCGGGCCAAAGACTTTCCTGATGATTTTCCCTTCTTGTTTTTCTAAAACTTTAGTTAGTGATATGCCTCCAATAATCAAGGATTATTATTATTATTATTATTATTATTATTATTATTATTATTACTACTATTATTATTATTATTACTTTCGTTTGTTCGTTAGTAATCTGTTTACCATCCAGGGTCGGGTTTTCCCTCGGACTCAGCGAGGGATCCCACCTCTACCACCTCAAGGGCAGTGTCGTGGAGCTTCAGACTCTGGGTTGGGGGATACAACTGGGGAGGATGACCAGTACTTAGACCAGGCGGCCTCACCTGTTATGCTGAACCAGGGCCTTGTGGGGGATGGGAAGTTTGGAAGGGATAGACAAGGAAGATGGAAGTGGCCGTGGCCTTAAGTTAGGTACCATCCCGGCATTTGCCTGGAGGAGAAGTGGGAAACCACGAAAGACCACTTCCAGGATGGCTGAGGAGGGAATCGAGCCCCCCTCTACTCAGTTGACCTCCCGAGGCTGAGTGGAGCCCGTTCCAACCCTCATAGCACTTTTTAAATTTCGTGGCAGAGCCGGGAATGGAACCCGGACCTCGAGGGGTGGCAGCTAATCACACTAACCACTACACCGCAGAGGCGGATTATTATTACTTAAGGAAATATATTATTATTATTATTATTATTATTGTTATTATTATTATTATTATTATTATTATTCTTTTCCTACCGCTTTTCTGGCACCTGTGGGGTTGCGGGTGCGAACTGCGTTGTGCATGTGGATTTGGCTGTGTTTTACGACCGGATGCCCTTCCTGACGCCAACCCTATATAGAGGGATGTAATCACTATTGCGTGTTTCTATGGTGGTTGGTAGTGTGGTGCGTTGTCTGAGTATGAAAAGGAGAGTGTTGGGAAGGACACAAATACCCATTCCCCGAGCCAGAAGAATTAATCGGAAGCGACTAAAATCCCCGACCCGGCCGGGAATCGAACCCGGGACCCTCTTAACCGAATGCCAATACGCTGACCATTCAGCCAACGAGTCGGACAACGAATTATATAATATTATCATTATATATATATATATATTTACCTTCCTTCATCATAATCTACTTAACCAAATATGAGACTATAAAGAAACTGACCTTCAACTCCCTGTATTGTCAGTCTTCAGGTGACAGTTAGTTGTCACATAATGGATAACTGCCATGATCTCATCCACCTATCAAGGGCGACCTCATGAACGACATTCCGCCAAACATGATGTCATGCTTGTCTGTAAGAATAATGTGAAACAGCCGATAGAAACAACCAGTTCACTATAAGATTTCATTGGGAGCTTACGTACAGGAGCTTGGTGAACATACTAAGTCACCAGCGCCAAAGTCGTTTTCAACGTAATTGTTCATATTTATTTATTTATTTATTTATTTATTTATTTATTTATTTATTTGGGAAACCAAAACAGCGAGAAGCCGAATTACAGAGTTCCGCAATGAAAAACATTTACAATGGAGTAGCACAAGGCAAACATAAAAAATAAGTGGAAGAACAATGACGGAAAAACATCTAATGATAAAAATAGAGGAAAAAATTAAAACTAACAAAATAACTGTAGAGACACAACAAATAACAACAAAACATAAAGGCTAAAGAAACAACGAGAAAAATTGAAGATTGAACGTAAAACGAAGAGAAGAACTTATAGCTAGGCACAGTAAGATAAATACAGATATAACACTTAAGTAACGGTATAGTACAGTAAGAATAAATAAATAAATAAATATTATATTATGTACAAAAGTGAGGACAGCAATAAGAAGAGAAAAAAGGAATATGAAGAAAATGAACTAGGTTAAGTTAAGGAGGAATCGATTAAAGGAGGCATGCGAAGAAAAAACGTCCAAGTTCCTGTCAGAAGATAAAGAGTTAAGGAGGGTTGGTATGCGGATAAATAAGCTTCTTTGAACGAGAGAGAGGCGGGAATACGGAATATGAAGGGGCGGATTAATTCTGGTTTTGCGAGTTGGAACATGTAAGGAAAAGAAGGATGCAGGTTCAGGAGAACGAAATAAACCGTTAACAGCGTTATATAGGAATCTAATATCGGCTACTTTCCTGCGACTAGATAACGGGTGAAGGTTTAACTTGTCTAGTATCTGATTACTGCTCAAGTTTCGACAATCAGATACTCTGGCTCTAACACTGGCACAGAAGAATGACTGCACGCGGTCAATATGATTCAGATCAGTGGGTGAAGAGGTAGACCAAATGGGAGCCGCGAATTCAATAATTGGTAGGATGCAAGATACATAGTAGGCTCGGAGGGCGTGGATATCGGTGATGTCAGAAAATCTATACAACAAACCGAGAAGTGACATTGCTCGTGCGGTTATCTTTTGTATATGGGGGACAAATAACAATTTACTGTCAAACATCACTCCTAAGTCATTTTGTTCTGTTAGAGTTCGGAACGGGTTACCGAGGAGGGAATATTTACTGAGAATAGGGGATTTACGAAGCGTGATCGAAATAGAGGAACACTTGGCAGGATTAGGCTTAAGACGCCATGTGGAGCACCATTCAGAGAGTGAATTAAGCCCACTCTGTAAGGAGTTTACGTCTGATAAAGAATCGATTTGTTTGAATATTTTACAGTCATCTGCAAATAGTAGATTTTCACAAGAAACGGAGGATATAGAATTAATGAGATCGTCAATAAATAAGACAAAAAGAAGCGGACCTAGGACACTGCCCTGTGGGACGCCAGAATGTACAAGAGTCGAACTGAACCCATCAAGAACCACACGCTGAGTTCTGGTATTGAACTGCAGGAGAGTTAGGAAGCGACCATGGATATTAAAACGTTCTGAGAGTTTATAGGAAAGAAGTGCGTGGTCTACGGTATCAGAAGCCTTTGCAATATCAATGTAGCACACGTCCAGCTGAGAACCAGCGTTAAGAGCAGAGGTTGCACGATGGAGAAGAACAGCCAGATTAGTCAGGCAGGAGCTACCAGGAAGAAAACCATGCTGCTGGGACGATATATAAGGAAGTGTGAAAGAAAGAAGACGCTGGTGGATAATCTTTTCACAGATGAGTGACAGAGTGGGTAATATAGAAATCGGACGATAGTTTCTGACATCAGACCTCTTTCCACTTTTAAAAACCGGAGTGATGTTAGCGATTTTCCAGTCATCAGGAAAGTAGCCGGCTAAGAAGCAACGGTTAAATATAACAGCAATAGGATGGACAAGAGTCGTAGCGGTATTCTTCAGGAAGACAGGACTGACACCATCCGGACCAGTAGGTTTATTTTCTGGCAGGGAGGAAAGTAAAGAATAGACTTCTGACTCAGAGGTGGAACGATTACTGAGACTACGAGAAGGAACAGAATCAATTCATGTAGGAGTTTTGGCCATATTGGCCTTCATTTCCGCAATCTGTGCTAATTCTAATAAGGAAATGTGCCGAGGTGTCGTCCACCGATTTTGCTGCATTTTGGATGTGTCTTAGTGAGTGAGGCAGCAAGACTGTATGTGATTTTCTCTTCTGCAAAAATCGTATTAAAGGATAGTAATGTGAAAATGTCATTTTTAGTTGCACATTGGACGCAATCATTTCGAAGAAAAGCAATTGAAAAATTTGATATCGATATACATGAAAAATTCGCTCTAGCCATTTTGCTATTCGATTCGATAAGGTTTAAATAGTCTCATTTGTACAGCTCACCGAGACGAAATACAATGATCACTTCTGAAAGAATATTTGTTACATTTTCTTTTAAATAAAAATCTATGTTTTTTCACTCTTCTCGAAAAACGTCCTGCAAATTGATGAATTCACTGATTTTGTCACACTATCAAAAGCAGCCATAGGCATCTTGTCAATTTTAGGGAAGTGCGCTTTCATATGTATTGGTAAATAATAAGTCGCCGCCATATCTCGCACCTAATAGGCCTATTCATTTGCCTGTTTAGTTGTACTGTCCCACTAATTGATTCCTGGTGCCGAGGGCGCGGCATCTCACCAGGGCGAACCTGCTGTCTGCGCCCACCATGCGAGGGGGCGAACGACCACTTCGGCTTTCAATTTGACATTATTACCTGTCATTACATTGCACCTCCCTGCCTCCCTCCCTTTAGGTGACTATGATCCGTCATGAGACTCCATTAGTACTGTACCATTGTTTGTTACTTCATTTTAATATAGTTGTGAAAATTTATAGCCTAGAGAGATAATGATACTCATTTGTTCCACAGGAATGTGTTGGGATGAGACGGTACAAATGTTAGAAGGTACCACTCATTTAATCACTACTGCACTTGATATCCGCTCCTAATTCATTCATCGGGGTTATTTATTCATTTTCCGTGTCTTGTTACATTCTAGATTTCCAAGGAAGTATCTATTGCTATGGCCCTATCATTAAGTATAACAATGTCTTCCTTTGTTCAACGATCATCCATTACTGGTCATTGCAACAGATGCTTCAAATAATGAGTAATACCGCGCTCGTATAGCACAAGTCATGTAGTCGTGTCGCATATAAAGACTGCTATGTGATAATGTTATTGGAGAAATACTGACCCGCAGTACATTTGTTACCAACAATGGGATTTCTTAGAACATACAATATGAATCTTAGATGTCAAAACCTTTCCGTCCAGAATTCTGAGCTGAAATATTTCACATCGCGCATCATCTTGATACTTCTGCTGTTAAACGATTCATCGTTCTCCAAACTGTATACTGCTGATCATTGAAAAGACCTGGTACATCCGTAAACTTAATGCCCATAGAGTGAGTGTCAGATGTGTCTTCTGCTGATTTTTCTCATATATTCCTTCCTTCCTTCCTGGAATTAAAGTGTACAGTTTCTGGACTGCACAATTTCATTCGTCACATGTATACCTGTTACGAACCTATAGATGTGCCCAATACTTCTGAGACTTACAGTAATTTGCAGTAGATTTCATAAGGGTGCCCATCAAACAGGGATGAGAAAGGAGATGTGAATGATGCTGTGTATGACGTAACGATGTATTATGGCTGCTCTATAAATGATCTTCCTGTTGCCAAAGTGACTTCATCTTAAGACACAGAGAATTCAAATACTGCTATTTAAACTGCCCAGGTTACTGACCATCAGAAGCACAGGACTAAGCTATTCCATTTCCTCTCCGCTCTTAGGTTAGCAAAACGAAATGCCAATCAGGAGGACTCTGGTTCAATCTTCAACTGTGTCAGAAATTTTAATTACTCCCTTCGTAGATTTACACAATGATTCATATTTCTAGCGGCGAATGTTATCCTTCACGGTCAGTGGTGTAACCCGAATTTGTTGAGAAAACGGAGGTTCTGTAGTAAGAAAATTTTCCTTGCATGCCCGGATTCCAGATGTAATTCCTCTTTCACATAGAGTACCATAGCATCATTAATGACTCCAGTACGAAGCCCCGTCTGTTGATCCCGTATCCACTCCCCCGTTTCCAGTACGTCTCGCCCTCTGCTGTGGCACACTGTTTCGCTATTAGCCTACGAAAAATGGTATAGGAGATTTAGCTTTAGTAATGCTTGTTATTTCGATTAGTTTCATAATGACAGTGATACAAGCGATATTTCTCTCTTCAAGTCTAGTTATTCCTCTCAACCCCTTTCCCTTCAATACGACCCCCTGTGGGTGGGGGACGCAGACGAAGAATACACTCACGGTATCCCCTGCCTGTCATAAGAGGTGACTAGCGCGACCAAGGGATGATCAAATTAGAACCATGAGACTACTTGTGAATAGTATCACCACGCGGGGAACACCATGGGTCGCTTTTACTTGGGCGTAGTACCACTATGTTAAGTACAAAATAGGTTTGTGATTAGTACCGACAGTGTATGGCTCAGGGTGCATTTTACAGTACCTGTGATTCGTACCCCTACATGAGCAACACCATGGTTCACAATAAATTCCAAACTTGATAAATAATATTAAATACTGCAAATATATTTTACTCTGGCCTGCCTATGCATAGTATCCACTATGTGAGGAACACCACGGAATAGTGTGGGTCCTTATGGTTAGTCCTCTTACGTGAGAAACGCCATAGGTTTGCGTTGCCTGTAAATAGCGTCACAGTGTGCGAAACACCATAGGTATGTGTTACATGTGCGAATATCATTACCTGTGAGTAGTACCATAATGTGTGGAATACCGCGAGTCTACGCTACTCTTAAATAGTACCGCAACATGACAAATAGCATGGTTCTATTTTCCTAGCGATAAGTACCATTATGAAGGGCCGATTACCTAGATTTTGGGCCCGTTTCGATTGCAAGCAGCATCGAAGCAGTATTGTGCTTTAGATGCAGTCCCTTGGTCAATAATACGATTATTTAACGTTAGTGTCTGGTAATGTGGGGCATTGCGGGTCGGATCCAGTTATTGTTTTAACTTCATATCCATCCATTCATTCTTCGTCCTCACGTTTTCGAATCTGGTCAGTGGAAGATTCTGGATTTTTAAACAGTCATAACTTTCCGTCTCATTTTGTACCATTAGGGGCCGATGACCTAGATGTTAGACCCCTTTAAACAACAAGCGTTATAATGATCACCATCAATATGAATTACGAAATGAGTAGGCAAGATCCTAGCGGGCTTTACACATAACCCTCCCCATGTTTCATGAAATTCCACCCATCGATGTTCTCGTGATTCTACAGTAGCTATACAAACGAATAAACATAAATCCAAACCCGACATCGGTCATTGCCCGCTCTGTCCAATATAAAAACCAAGTACATCATAATTTTATCCTCATCACGACGCGCAAGTCGCCTACAGGAGTCAAATCAAAAGACCTGTACCTGGCGAGCCGAGGATGTCCTCGGACACTCTCGGCACTAAAAGCCGTATGCCATTTCATACCGACGTAGTGCGTTCCGTTCTGGTTGCGGTCGGTGCCAATTAACTTTATGGTGCTACAGTCATTGGCCTTTGAAACATTCGTGGCCCAGTCTTCTCTACACCTCCATATCCCAAGCCCTTCGAATTGGATACTGTCTTCCACATCATGTAGATATTCGGACTTTCCCTCAAACGGCGTTTTCCTTTAACTACATTTTTCACAGCCTCTGTTATCCGACAACCTCGGTGGATCAGTGATAGAGTGTCAAACTCTTAATTCCAAGCTTACATGCTCGATCCCATCGAATTTTGAAAGTCCGTCAAAAATCTTTGGATTTTCCTCTCATTGATAGTGAAATCTTAAAATGTTCTGGTGAAACTCCATATCATTGTTGTTGGTATGTTGAAGTTCTCTGCTGGCACTCCGTGTCATTGTCGTGGGCATGTTGAAGATTTCCCGTGGCCCTCCATGTTATTGTTGTAGGCATGTTGAAGATTTCTGGTAGCACTCCAAGCCATTGTTGATGGCATTTTGAATATTTCTGGTAGTACTCCATGTCATTGTTAATATCGCTCTTGGCAGTGAGACCATCGCTAAAGTGCATCAAAAACAGTAGCTAGGATGTTACCTCAACGAGCATTGGGACCGCAGCCAAGAAATTCGTGTTAATACTGAACGTGCAAGAAGCATCTCCATCATGCAGATGAGGAAATTGCTCACCAACGGCAACCTACAAGTGAACCTAAAGCTCCGTTAAGTCCACGTCCACATCTTTCCCAATTCACTCTATGGAATGGAAGGATTAAAAGGATGAACACAAACTCAGGCTCTTTGCAAGTGACTGGAGGCATTCGAAATATGGGTGCATAGAGGGATGGTTTGCATTTTCTGGACGGACATTATCCCGAATTCTGAGGTGATGGATCAACTGGGAAAGAAGACTGAATCATATTCACCATAAAGGAGCTGAAGCTGGAATACGTCGGCCATATAATGCGGAATGATAAGTAAAAAAAAATCCTCCAAATTTTCATAGGAAGAAAAATAGAAGGACGTAGGAGACCTGGCAGACGGGTTAAGCACGATATCCCTGTTCCGGATTGCTGCATCCGAATTCAAGATCACCATGTTGATCATCAACCTTTGCTATAAGATGGCACATCAATAAGATGAAGGCATAATAAAAGTCCAGTAGATTACCACATTCGTTGTTAGACAGCAGTTTAATCAGAACGTCAGAATTGGTAGGCAGGGCACCTGGATGGCACTGCTTCACAAGTCCTGCAACTCTGTTGCTGCAGCCGTCGTCGTCTTCTCCTTTTTCTTCTTCTTCTTCTTCTTCTTCTTATTATTATTATTATTGTGCCGGGAGGTACACCTCAACCAAGCATATTTAAAATAAGCGCCTTGAGGAACACTATCTGTCGAACAAAACTTAAAACAGCTAATGCATAAAGTTGGGCTATTGATCAGAAGATGTCACTACTAAATAAGAGTAATATGTTATGTTAAAGTTTCCTAAACTGACTGGATTTCTTTGTTTTGTTTTGGTGTACATCAAGAAATTCTCTATTTTCTACATAGATGTATCTACAAGAAACTGATGCCATGCACTCTGGTGCAAGGTGGAAAAATCAGTGATTTAAAGAAGTTTCGTGTTCATAGGTTTTCTCAACAATTAATTTTCATTTATTTTGATACTTCAAGGTTTTGCAACATTTCATTCTCCTCCCGCCAGCTTTGAGTCTGGCCAATAACAAATTTTCTGCATTTATTTTTCAGCCAATCATATGCTTCTTGTAGTTTTTGTTAAGCCAATAAAAATGAGAGGGTGTGTCCGGATTTAGTCCAGAGCCTTCTCGAACCCTCCTCTCGGGTATAAAAGCTGCGGCTTTTCCAAGTTACCTTGTCTTATTGATCGTCGAATTTCTGAGTGTGTGTGTACGTGTCAAGACAGGAGGCGGATGCCTCATTCTTCGGCAGGCAGAACATCAGCTCAGGTAATCGCCACCAGTTTTCTATCTCTGTAGCTATCTCCGCAAACTGACCCGAGGGGAAGGTTCGGATCTTTATGTAACCGTCTGTTTTCTAAAGTGTAAACTGCTTCTTCTCATGTAAAAATTCATAAAGGCTTAAACTGTAATGCGGGGATAGAGAGTGCGTTACCCTCTCGAATTCCCCTTCAATTTATCTTGAGTTGACTACGATTTTGTAACTGTTTCGCTTCCTGTAAATCTTTAATTTACCTTTCTTTCTAATCACCTCAGTATTGTGGGATTAGCCTCGGCATCGCCACAAGCCCAAGTAGAGTTTTAAACTTGGTTTTCAAGGAACGCTAGTGTACGCCTCCATACATTTTGAGTTTGGGCCCAGTAACTTAACCTGTTCTTCCTTTTCACGTAGGCCCAGTAGTATGGGTATTAGATACCACTGTGTTATGTAAATTGTAAGTTGTAGGTTGTGCCTAGAGAGTATATTAATGGAAATTATTATGTAAAGTTGCCTTGAGTAGGCTGTAAGGAATTGGGAGCCAGTCTCCTTGGGTGAATTCGGAGAGCATGCAAGCTCTTTTCTGGTATTTGTGTAATATCGAGTGGCGTCCTTTGGAAAGCCGTAAATTGTTACTGTGGGAGCCAAGTGCTCTTAAATTGTGTATTGGGAGAAATCTCTCCTTATCTAACTAAACGCAATATTAGCGACGATGCAAACTTGTAAATTTGGAGCTTGAAGCTCAACACTTGTAAATTACCTCTCCTTGGGTTTTCTAGCCTTGTACCAAAATTACTATTTTACCTGATACCTTGTTCTTTCGCAAAGTGAACCATTTTCTTTGTTAACAATTTAATTTTCTGAAAAGAAATATAACCTTTATTTCAAAGTTTTAAATGAATCTTTGACTTTCGTAGATAGACCCATTCAGCCTGCACCTTCTTTCGCCTCCCTGCGTTCCACAGATAAACCCGGAACAATTATTATTATTATTATTATTATTATTATTATTATTATTATTATTATTATTATTATTACGGAGATACCGTGGTGGACAGAGGTGAAAGAAGGTTATGATAATGCTTGTTGTTTTAAGGGGCCTAACATCTAGGTCATCGGCCACTGATGGTGCGAAATGAAATGACAAATTAAAAGTTTTAAATCATCCACTGACAAAAATAAAAAATGGCATAAAGAATGAATGGATGGATATGAATTTCAAACAATCAGTGGATCTACCCAAACACTACCATAAAATTTAGTATTACTGATCAAGAGACCACTGCTAAAGCACAATCCTGAATCGAGGATGCTTATTGTCTAAAGGGGTACAAAATACAGGTCAGCGGCCCCTCATAGTGGTACTTATCGTAGTAAAGTAGAACCAGGGTGTTTGTCTTCTTGGGGTACTAATCAAAAGTAGCGTAGACTCACGGTGTTCCGCACATGATGGTACTACTCACAAGTATTGTACTTCGTACAGGTAACGCAGACCTATGGTGTTTCTCACACAATGGTGCCACTCATTAGCCAACGCAAACCGATGAGGTTCCTCACCTAGGTGTACTAGTCACGGGTGCCGGTATTCCCGTTGTGTTCCTCACATAGTGGGTAATAATCACAGGCAACGCAAACCCACGGTGTCGCTCATATAGTGGTACAACTCACAGGCAACGTTCAGACCCGCGGTGTTGCTCACATGGGTACCACTCACGTGTACTGGAAACCCACAGGAGAACCAACTCCTTGCTGCTACTAACCACAAACCTATTTCGTACCTAATATAGTGGTACTACTCGCAAGTACAGGCAACCCATGGTGTTCCCCGCGTGATGGTACGAATCAAAAGTAGTTTCATGGTTCTAATTCAATCATCCCTTGGTGGCCCCTTTTAGTCGCCTCTCACGACAGGCAGGGGATATCGTGGGTGTATTATTCGTCTGCGTCCCCCACCTGCAGGGGGTAAAGAGACAGAGGAAAGAAGAAGAAAGAAGGGATCCGTCACTTCGAAAGATGAAGTAACGGACGAAGAAAGGCAAGGGCCACGAAGGGTGTGCAAATGAAAGACTCCCTAGGCCTCGAATGCTCTAATACCGTCCGGGTCGGAAAAGAACAAGAGTTGACCAAGGGAGGTCGGACCGGATAGACGAAAGTGAGGAGCCTGGTTAAGTGGAACAATGCCAAGGCACAGCTAAGGGCCCCGTGATCGCCAATCCACACTCCCAACTTGAGAGCCCCTTTCAGTCGCCTCTTACGACAGGCAGGGGATACCGCGGGTGTATTCTACATATGCGTCCCCCACCCGCAAGGGGTAGTGTGTAGAGTACTAAGTTCGTGGGGTGAAAGAAGGTGGGGGCATGAATGGGTAGATATTAGCCAGTCAAAAGATTAATTTAAAACTTTACAATTAGAGTTCCTTTTCCTTTTTTGTTTATTTCAAAGTTAAACTCTACTGTTTCAGGTACCAAAGTTTGCTTACCAGTTAGGCGACAATTAATGAACTAACAAGTGCAATTGCATTAAATTCCTTCAATGTAGTCACGCGCAAAATCGATTACCTTTTGCCAAATGTCGGGATGTCGTTGGGGAACGTTGGTCAGGCGTTCCCTGCTGATGACAGTGACGGAGCGCCATAGTGCGTGGAGTAAAGATACCACGCCGGGAAATCGGCGGACTCGAAGGGGTTCGTTCAACTGCGGAAACAAGTCGAATTCACAAGGAGGGTGTTGCAAGATCTCCGATTTGCCACCGTTGTAATAAGAGCTTGACATTGTTTGCGACATGACAACGCTGGCAATAAACATGGACGTCTGCGCTGCATGGTCGGACGCACATGCCGCTCCAGAAATCGGAAATAGTAGTCATTGTTGATCAACAGGTATTGACTCCGGTGACTTACGTATAATCAGTAACCTGGACTGGAATCAGTTTGCAAATGTCAAAACTGATCAAGGAACTTCAGAAACTGCTTCGATCAGGAAGGGCGTCCGCCAGGGTTGTGTACTGTCACCTCTGTTGTTTAACATTTACTCAGAGGCAATCTTTAAAGAAACATTGGAAGACTATGGTGGGATCAAAATTAACGGGAAAATCATCAACAACATCAGATATGCAGATGATACTGTTGTCATAGCTGATGACATGCCTGCCCTTCAGTGCATGATAAACTCCTTAGTTCAGCACAGTGAAGAGTTTGGATTATATGTTAACCCCTCAAAGACGAAACTGATGGTGTTCTCTAAGAAGACAGTTCGGACAAATCTCACAATAAATGTTAAAATAGTTGAGCAAGTGTCTTCTCTCAAATATCTGCGTACCATCTTGGATGACCAATGTAACTCCAAACGGGAGATAATATCTAGAATTGAGCAGGCCAGGAAACAATTCATTACCATGAAGAGATTCCTTGTGAGGTCAGATCTCAGTCTCCAACTACGAATTCGTATGATCCGCTGCTATATATTTTCTGTTCTCCTATATGGATGTGAAAGCTGGACTCTGGATCCAATCATAGAAAAACGTATTGATGCCTTCGAAATGTTCCTGTATCGCCGTCTCTTGCGGATGTCCTGGGTAATGAAAATCTCAAATGCCGAGGTCCTTCGTCGGATGAAAAAGCAAAAAGAGCTACTGCTCACCATAAAACAGAGGAAAACGCAATATCTAGGACATATCATGAGAGGTGAGAGGTATCAGTTATTACAGCTTATTATTGAAGGGAAGATACAGGGGAAGAGATCTGTTTGGGAGAAGAAGAAATTCATGGCTGAAAGACCTTCGAAGATGGCACTGCTGTACTTCAGAAATGGCATTCCATTCTGCGCTGTCAAGATCAGAGCTAGTTACGTGGATCGCCAACCTCCGCTCGGAGACGGCGTCTTAAAGAAGAAGAAGAAGAAGTTGATGGTTTGTTCCCCAGGCACAGCATGCATAAGAATAACACCCTCGTAATCGTATGCCACAATCAACATAAGCTTCATCCGACTGGGTTTCTGTCGAAATTTCTGTGGACGTGGCGAACCTGGGCGACGTCATTCATTCAACTGACTCTTTCAGGCTCATAGGCTCGTGCTCACGTCTCATCAATGGCGACAATACGCTGCAGAAATGCGTCTCCTTCCTTGCGGTATTTGACCAGGTGGGCGCCAACCAGTGCATACCGGTGACTGACATCTGTTCGTCGGTGAGTTGATGTGGAACCCAACGGGACACAACTTTCCTCTTGTTAATACATTTCGTCAGTGTGTGCTACACGGTTTGATGACTGAGATCAACCTCTATCGATAATTCCCGGACAGTTCATCGATGGCCAATGGAAACGAGACCACTCACGATGGCAATCTGATCTTGAGGAATGGACGGCCGAATACTTGTGCGATGCAAATCCACAGTCGCATTCCGACCCGCTCGAAACACCTTGACTCATCGTACTATTGAGTAATACATGATTGATTGATTGATTAATTGATTGATTGTTTTATGTTTGTTGTTTAAAGGGACCTAATATCGAGATCATCGGTCCCTAATGGTACGAAATGAGACAAAATGAAACGACAAAGTCCAATATCCTCCACTGACCAGAAATCAAAGCATGAGGATGAAGAATGAATGGATGGACGGATATGAATTTAAAACGATCAGTGGATCCGACCCACAGTGCCTCACATGCACAGAAGCTGACTCAAAACAATAATATTACTGACCAAAAGACTGCTTCTATAGCACGATGCTGAATCGATTATGCTTATATTCGAAACGGGACCAAAATCCAGGTCATCAGCCCCTCATAATGGTATTTATCGCTAGGAAAGTAGAACCATGCTATGTGTAATGTTGCGGTACTAATCAAAAGTAGCGGAGACTCGCGGTATTCCACACAGTATGGTACTATTCACAGGTAGTGTAATGCGCACATGTAACACAGACCTATGGTCTTTCGCACATTGCGGCGCTATTTGCAGGCAACGCAAACCTATGGCGTTCCTCACATAAGTGGACTAACCACAGGGACTCGTACTATCCCGTGGAATTCATTACATAGTGGGAACTGAGCATAGGTAAGGCAGAACCATGGTGTCGCTAATCCCATGGTATCGCTCATATACGGGTACGAATCACAGGTAGTGTAGGACCCACCTCCAGATTCACACACTGTCGCTACTAATCACAAACCTATTATGTACCTAACATAGTGGTACTACGCGCAAGTAAATGCAACCCATGGTTTTCCCTGCGTGATGGTACTAATTACAAGTAGTTTCATGGTTCCAATTGGATCATCCCTTGGTCGCCCCTTTTAGTCGCCTCTTACATCAGGCAGGGGATACCGTGGGTGAATTCTTCGTCTGCCTCTCCCACCCACAGGGGGGGGGTGTGTTTAGTCCGCGAGAGGTATCTTATTTCCCTCAAGTCCGCCGGCAAGCTGGTTAGGACCCCCCTATCCGCCACCTGGGACGCGCCACGTGGGAGTATCACCTCTCCCCCTGCTACGCCTGCGTAGCAGGTCTGTGGATAGGGTAATACATTTTCGCCGCAAGCTTCACGTAACCATTTATAACATTCTGATGCATTCATGCCTCGGGCAATGTCGATTTTAGTCTACGAGCGCTGATTACCTTCTGAAAACATGATTTAAAGCGGTGAAATGGACACACTCAACTTCAACGCCGCACAGCAACAACAGTTGTAACTGGATGCCCGTCAAATGCACACTACACATTGACAACAGCGCTCCCATAACCTATTTGCCTACGCCCGCTGCAAGTATCGCGAATAATGTATAAATACCTGGAGAAGCTACATAGCGCACCCAAGATGTGTCACTTGTGTCTTGCTTCAAATGAAATTAGGTTTATTGTAGAGGCCGCCCTGTCTGAAGCAAATTAAGTGGAGCGTTATCTCACTTCCCCACCCAGATGACGACAAATATGTGACGACTGCTTTGTACAGTCAACAGAAAAAGGCGTAGACTCGGGGATCATTTTAGTTATACTGGCAAGAGAATACAGTTATCATTAGGCATGATTTATTCCTATATCTTTTAGGTCCTTTTCAACTTCGAATCCGCATTATTATTTTCGTCCGACTGGAGTACGTGTTCTGGGGTGCGGAAAGGATAGCGCCTCACTCTCTATCTAAAGTCGCTGTAATTTCTGACTAAGTTTGAGAAATCTCTGTTGAGTAAATATTTAGGAGTAGTTTTAGCAACAGCAGCAGTATTGCCGTACCAAAAGGCCATGAAGATAATTGGAGTGGCGCTTGTTTAGTGTGACGGCATCCACAGTCTTATTGCTTGGGTTTCCTGACTGAGTCCGCCGCCTCCCGTATCATCAGTTTCCATTTGATCTCACGAGACTGAGTAAACCCCACTCAAGCCTTCAGTACAAATTTAAAATCCCTGGTACTGGCCTTAAATCGAACCCTTCAATTCGGAGTAAGTCAGGCACGCTCCATCAACATCGTCGGACTAGCGAGGTAAACTATAGCTTACATCAAATTCAGGATCTCGAGATAAAGATATCGCCTCCTTTATTTGCTGTGAAACGATCCCTGAGACTTGTAAATAATCTATGATTTAAGAAGTGTGGAAAGGACAATAAAATCGTATTTCACACGATTTTCTGTATGGAAATGTAGTTGATTAATTTCATTTTCCTCTCATCTGAATCACAGGAAACTCCAGCTATAGCGAACCTCTACGGACTCAAATATTTGGTTCTCTATAGCCGAAGTTCGGTACGACCGTTCATCATCTTCCGGACTGAATTACGTAAGCAAGTGAGACAACATTGATTTCTTAAAAAATGTACTGTAGAAACAGCTCTGTAGAAACTTTTTTGCTAATGATATACTGTAACCTACACTGTTCAATAAGAAGAAAGCGACAATAATAATAATAATAATTCAGTTCGTTCCCTGTTTTCTTCGAAAGCGTAGCCAATTCCATAGGCAAAATCGAAGATGGTTTGTGTCCCTAGCTAGAGCTAAAAAGAGGACTTGATTATTCTTTCTTCAACTTGAATGATTATTTTAAGAATAAGCATATAATTAAACTTCTGAGCAGTCACTTAGTTGCTCCAAAAATGAATACATACTGCATTGCGTTACATTGTAACATTGAAAGAGAAACAGCAGCATTCGTGAGTATTGTAGCCTCTTGTTTCAGGGAAGTTCCCCTCACAGGGTTTCCAATTAAAGACGAGCAGGGAATGGGATGTTTTTAAGGTGAAGGGCAACAGTAAATTATACTAGGGCATAGAAATGACCACCCAGTCACTTAATTGATTTGTCTGTTGTACCTTTCAACATAGTGTGTTAGTACAGTCACTTCACGGAAAAGGACCCTCTCTTCTTTTAACAAGGCTGCATTCTTCCATGCGAGATGGAAATTTTAGCTCTTGTATGAATTTCACCTGCCCATAGTGATAATAGTGATAGGTACAATATTTTAAATATACTCCTGTCTACAACCTGTGTCACCAATACTTCAGCCATTGTTCAAGAATATTCCTGTCTACTTTACCAGATTTTCAACTCTAATACAGAGTGTGTCAAAATTATAGGTACAAAATATAGGAGTGTAAACAGGGCAATAAAACAAGGAGAAATTCCTAATAATAAACATAGGCCCGCAAACAAACCGTTTCTGAGTTAGGATGTTATCAGTGTTATCATATTTGCAACTGTCACAACATAAAAATGTTGTAAACACTTTCGTGGCGATATAGTTTATGTGTACTAAATCTTTCGGTACATCACAGCATACTGAAAATGTAAAAAAAAAAAAAAAAAAAAAAAAAAAAAAAAAAAAATTACCTTTGTGACAGGTTTTGGCTTCTGGCTAGTTTGAGGTCTTCATCTGACAACGCAGCTATGAAGCCATGAAACTACGTCACAAGACAAAGCTTGCCAGTTCTATTTTATTTATGCACTCATGCTCAATCTTTCCTGACTCTGTCCATTTAGCAAAAAGTACAGCAAAGTCAGATTCATTACAGTTCATAGGTTTCTCGTACAGTCTTATAACCGGTGAACTTATATGTAATGTGACAAGGAAGCGATGAAGTACGAACACACATTCGCAGCCCGGCGCTCGTACTGAGCAGTCCTGTCAGCACCAGGCTCTGGCATGTGAGAGTCTAGCACCCTGAACGCTAGCATTACTGCCGCGTATGTGAAACATTAATTACTTCGCCAGCCACAGACTTAGTGGATAATCATACGAGCTCCATTTAACCGCATTAATAACTTCGAATCAATAATTAACTTATTCACAACCGCACTCACAAATTTAAGCAACATCTGGCATGGTCACACACTGGATGGGTGACCAATGACCACAATTATTTATCACTCATTAAATAGGTGCCTCACAAATAACATTAACACCCAACATACAAACTCAATAATTAAGTTCACTTTTCTAAATTTTAATTTCCACTAAACAGCTGCGTGAGGAGCATAGTAATGCACCGGTACCAGCAAATCTAACCAAACTATCCTATGGGCGCCCATGCGTAGTACCGTTGATATCGCAATATACACAGAGAGATGGCATGTCGCACAATAATTACAACGATTATAAATGGATAATAGTCCGCCTCTGTGGTGTAGTGGTTAGCGTGATTAGCTGCCACCCCCGGAGGTCCGGGTTCGATTCCCGGCTCTGCCACGAAATTTGAAAAGTGGTACGAGGGCTGGAACGGGGTCCACTCAGCCTCGGGAGGTCAACTGAGTAGAGGTGGGTTCGATTCCCACCTCAGCCATCCTGGAAGTGGTTTTCCGTGGTTTCCCACTTCTCCTCCAGGCGAATGCCGGGATGGTACCTAACTTAAGGCCACGGCCGCTTCCTTCCCTCTTCCTTGCCTATCCCTTCCAATCTTCCCATCCCTCCACCAGGCCCCTGTTCAGCATAGCAGGTGAGGCCGCCTGGGCGAGGTACTGGTCATACTCCCCAGTTGTATCCCCCGACCAAGAGTCTGAAGCTCCAGGACACTGCCCTTGAGGCGGTAGAGGTGGGATCCCTCGCTAAGTCCGAGGGAAAAGCCGAACCTGGAGGGTAAACAGATGATGATGATGATGATAAATGGATAATATAGTGCCCATTATTTGTAGAAACTGAAGGTGTTAAACTGCGAACAGCTTGTTATTAGTTTCTACCACGTTACAGAACTCCTGCGGGAGACACATTGATAGTAATTGAAAGAAAATAAAAGGTATAAAGTTATTTCCACCTAGTTATTGAGGAAACGGAGTGGGGTAACTGTGGACTGGGCGGAAGTCTGGCGAACACGAGTGGACCTGCGGAATGGAATGCTGCTTGGCTTTGGACCTGCTCTCTTCCTGTGTGGGAAGACCCAATCGGAGTCCAAAGGTTCCCGGCTGACTAATAATTCCTTATTTATTATTCAGAGTACAAGTTTTGTTGTTGCCGCTCGTGATTAGGACAACGGATTCTTCAGCCATATTTAGGGTATGTAAGGCGGTTTTGGTAGGCGTTAGTCGTATATAACATTACCTATTACTCGGGTAATAATAAATTTGATTCAATGTACAATAAATTGTCAACTCTCTTTCTCGACAATTATAAAGCCAGGAAATGAAATAGATTCCATTGTCCGTTGCAGTCAGGGAGTAATTTCACTTTTAAGGATTTATTTCGATTGTCTATGAAAATGCAGCTGAGTTAAATGTTTCAAAGTATTAAAGTTTGACGGCATCATATCACAGCACAGTATGAAAAGCTTTGAGTAGCGTATGTCTGTAACGGACAAATTTATCTTTGCATTAAGTATTCATTGTCAATCAGATTCGATTCCTTCCTTGTTTAATGAATTAATTAACGTTTCATAACACTAATCACAAGTAATCTCATGGTTCTAATGCCATCATCCCTTGGTCGCCCCTCTTAGTCGCTTCTTAGGACAGGCAGGGGATACCGTGGGAGTAATCTTGGTCTGCGTCTCCCACCCACAGGGGTAGTGAGAGAGAGAGAGAGAGAGAGAGAGAGAAAGAGAAAAAAGAAAAAGAAGGGACCCGGCAGTTCGAAAAATGAAGTACTGGAAAAAGAAAGCGAAACGCCACTTAGAGCATGAAAATGAAAGACTCCCTAGGTCTCGAATGCTCTAATACCGTCGGGGTCGGAAGAAACAAGAATTGACCAAGGGAGATCGGACAGCATAGATGAATCTGAGGAGCCTGGCACAAGTAAGAAGAATCAATGCCAGGACTCAGCTAAGGGCCCAGTGGTCTCCAACCCAAGCTCCCAAGTTGAGAGCCCTTGGGGCTCCTTTTGGTCGCCCCTTACGACTGGCAGGGGATACCGTGGATATATTCATCTGCATTCTCCCCCCCACAGGGGGTATATCTGGTATTTAACTTGATCTTATTCCTATCGATTATTATATCGACCATGTACCTTAAAGCTCGTGACCAATCCGGTATAATGGTATTGGAACTCCAACCAATCAACAGTTGCAATTCGCGAGAAAATTATCGATTTCGTATATTCTTTGCTATTATTCCCTCAAACATATAAATAGCTCCTTTGCTGTAAAATCATGCATCAGTTTTTTTCTGAATTACAATTATATAACTGTGTTATTCTCATGAAGCCGACAACTGACGCGTTTTTTGACTGCAGTCCGAAGAATTCAAATGAAAAAATGAAAGAGTGCATTTCCACTCTGAAAATGTTGTTCTCTGTATAGGTTATGGGTACCTATTTATTTCATATCCATGCACCTCCATTAACATTAACAGAGCGAGTTGGCTCTGCGGTTAGGGGCATGCAATTGCGAGTTTGCATTCGGGGCATAGTGGGTTCGAACCCCACTGTCGGCAGCCCTGCAGACGGTTTTCAGTGGTTTCCCATTTTAAAACCATTCAAATGCTTTCCTATCGCATCGTCACCATAAGACCTATATCCGTGTCGGTTCGGTAGGACGCAATGCATATTTGTATTTTTTGTATTATTTTGTATTATTTGTATTTTTGTTATTCGCTAAATAGTCAAAATCAATACAATTCGGGTTCCAGAGTTTCTCTAGATAAATTTTGTAGTTCCTGTTATATTACTACAATTAATCTGCCTGTCCAGCTGTTCGGCTGTATTGTCAGCATAGTGACCTTCAGTCCGGAAGGCCTTGGATTCGTTTCCCAACCTGCCGGAGATTTAACCTAGTGTGCTTAATTATTCCAACTTGGTGACTAGATTTTTGTGTTTGTTGTAATACACATCCTCAATTATACTTAATCCATCACACTGCAATCACCACAGTAGTACGGAATAGTTGGATAAATCCTGCCTTCAGGAAGGGCCGCCAGCCGTGAAACTGGGTCTATCTACAGCAGCGTGTGGGACAAATGGCGGAAGAAGGGCAAGATATCGATCATTTATCAACAAATACTGATTCTTCGATCTTTGGCATAGATTTGCTTGGAATATGAAATTGGGATGAACAATTGCAGAGGAACTGGTTAGTTACATAAAAATATTTACTTACAATACATTTTTATATCAGCATGTGCACAACTCATATAGTCTATGCATACTTCTATGGGTTATTTTTAGTACTGGGCCGATGACCTTGATGTTAGGCCCCTTTAAACACCAAGCATCATCATCATCATCATTTTTAGTACGTAAAAATCTATCATCTCACTCATTAAATGTTGATCGTAATGACCAAGGGTATTTCCACAGTTTGAAAAGACAACTTTGATATTCGTTAAATTTCACATAAACATGAAGTTATATGATACTTTGTAGATATTTTTAGTGACGACTGAATTCGGTACTTTACTACGTCAATGTGTGATTTTAATTAAGTCAAATTTTCTGTTAATTTTGTTTATAATGAACCGTTTGGACAATAAATCGTAACCCACGGGTCGTGGCAGTCGGTCCACATATTGCAGGAATGCGGAGATATGAAATGAGTCGCACACATTGTAGATCATATCCCGCAGCGAAGGGGACTGTATAACGAACGAGTTAGGATGGTGTAATTGGTCAAGCAGGCGGCTAGCCTCATCTCGAGTTACAGGCCTGACAGCTCCCTTTAAACACAATGGTGCCATTCCCGGAGGAATGCAATCCATTTCTTGACACGCCCACTCGAGTCCTTGCCTTACTTTATTGCTTACCTGAGATCTGTAATTGTGGGTTACCTACGTGGACCCTATATCACTCGTCTTCTCCCCAAACGATGGACGGTCCAAATTGGCGCGCTAAATGAATTCGTTCTTTTCCTCCACACCTAGCGTTCTCCTGGCTGATTTATGGGTTGTGCTCTCAGAAATGTAGGCAATGTTGGGCGATGGTCAATGTCTGCACTTCACTTCTTGCTCAATGAATTTCTTTCCTTCCTAATTTATTGGATCGTTACAACTTTCTCAACCATTGTCTTGTTTTATAAATCATGAAGCCTTTGTGGGAGAATAGTAGTTGTGGTCTGGTCGGCCATGAGGGTTGCTAGATAAAAACTCTGACTCACGCCAAGATTCAGTATTTACCGTTACTGTGTCACTGTACCTTAGTTCCGTCACTTAAACCACGGTCTTCTGAATCAGAATTAGCTGTCTAGAACATTACAGGCACTTCTTATTTCCCTTCATTTTGTTCATTTTCCTTTGTCCTTACTACTAATATTCATTTTCATGTTTTCTTCTTCTTTTCGGTCACTGCGTACCGTTGTTGGATACGGGTTCTGTGTTGCAGGTTGATGGATCACATTCCAGTAAAGTAACAGTATTTAAGTGTGGGAGATTCAGAAGATACGCTAACCCTTTTTTAACAACCAACCGCTATTTAATCCCGATGGCGATTAGAGGGTCGTTAAAGGCGCAAACAAATTTCAAGTTCTATGTGATCACGTATCTAGTTGTCAGTAGTCACAATACCTACTGTACGGTTGTACGTGGAAATCGAATAACAGAGGCATAGCTTTAGCATGCATCGACTGGAATTTGAACTACATTCTCCATGGTAAGGAGACACAGACAATATTAATAAGCTGTAACGCCTACCGACCGTAATAGTATATTATCATTATTATTATTATTATTATTATTATTATTATTATTATTATTATTATTATTATTATTATTATTATTATTATTTCGGAAAGAATCAATATTCTTCTCCTACACAAGTGATGACGTGGTTAGTACACACCAAAGTTAATGAACAATGTTAACGAAAACATTTCTCAAGATGTTGATAAACTTTTGTTAACAAACCTCTTTAACATTGTGTCCACACCAAATAAACTTTTGTTAACAAACTTCTTGAACATTAACACCAAAATATCTGTTTGTGAGGTTACAATGGATAGGGTCAGGAAGAAGAAAATACAGTTGCAGCGTTCATTATTTTAATGAGTGCAATTATAGAAAAATGCAGACGCAAAGTGTGGCAAAGAAAAATATTGGAAAAGCGTTTAGAATTAAGTTTGGAGAGGACACTTAGGCCTATGTCAGAACTTTCAATTCATGATGCAGCAGGCTTTCAAAACTTTCTGAGAATGTCCCCACAAGACTTTCAGTTCTTGTTGACAGTAATTGAGTCTGAAATTGCAAGAAATGATACAAATTTATCGGAATGTCATCTGCATTAATGTTAGACTAAGTATAACTTTGAAGATTCCTAGCGACTGGTAACTCCTACTGAGGATCATGTAAGAGTGTAAGAGAAATACTCCTACACTTCACTTATGTATTTGTATGGTGTATATGAGTTGCTTGCGATTCAACAGTCGATTTCGAAAAATAAATAAAAAGTATTGTATTCCGCGCTACGAATTTGCGTGTTCTAATTGCGTCTTTGCGCATGTGCGAACCGAAATGTTAACAAAAACACGAAATGTTAATGAAAAGTTTCATTCACAAAAGTTAAAGAAATTTTGTTTATCAACATGCTCGAAAAGTTAATGAGCACGCTATTTTGTTTATTAACAGACATAAATGTTCATGAACATTGTTCATTAACAATGTTTATTAACAAAATTAACGAAAACATCTTGGTGTGGACGCACCTTTACGCGACGTTTGTAAATCATTTGTTAGTGAATCATTGTCTTATTGATGAGAAGTAAGTGACGCACGTCGGGCGCCATGTACTAACGTCTAAACATTCTCCTCTTCATATCTGTAATCACTTGAAGATAATGTAATATTCACGTACGTTATACAATGTCTTCTTTGATCGTAATACGAAGAAAATATCCGTTTACACGCAGTATTTCTCTCACCTAGTCTAGCTCCATGGATAAATGGTTAGCGTACTGGCCTTTGCTCGCAGGAGTCCCGGGTTCTATTCCCGGCAGGATCGGGAATTTTAACACCATTGGTTAATTTTGCTAACACAGGATCGTATGTGTCATCACCATCATCATCATCATCATCATCGTCATTTCACCCTCATCATGACGCGCAGGTCACCTACGGGAGAAAAATCTAAGGACCTGCACCTGGCGAGCCGAACATGTCTTCGGACACTCACGGCACTAAAAGCCATACGCCATTTCATTTCTCTCACCTAAATTCGTTATCAGATGTCCGTAATTACCTGTATTGTGTATTACCTCTCACGAGCTGTTTGTGCTACTAATGCTGTGTTCAGTCAGTGAACAGTAGTATCTCTCATGTATTCGAACCGATTTGTACAATACAGTGGCTAGGAAATGTGTTTACAGTCTCAGATCTTTTGAATAAGGATACCCTGGTGTATACTCATGCACAGAAATAGTGTCCAATATAAACAAAGCATGGTATCCGGCGGTCCCGTTATTTAACGCATTGCAGCTTCAAGGCTTTGTTGTGATTGAAATGGACACAATGGTGGATGTTAAGCAGCACACACTGTGCCTTCAGCAATGTCGGGACACCATTTCTGTGCAAGAGTGTACACTTGTCCATAAATTCATCAATATGCTTGAAAGTTTTACTGTGACTGAGCGGAGGCGATCGCTGAATAGCTGTGAAATTTTGAAATTACCCTACCTTTTGTAATATTTGATACGGGCCAACGAAATTCTGCGTGCACATATTCACAACTGACATTTTTACTGGCGTCATAACCTTCCAGCCAGTGTTTATTCTTTTCACTGATACCACTACTCGAGTAATGCCCTTTTACACCATGAGAGATATCACTTATACATGATTTATGACATTAGAATCTTCATTAAGTGGAAGATATTCTTTGTGTTTTAATTAGATGAATTTTAACAGATTTTGTTCTTTTTTTGCCATATAAATACCACTACCAGTTAGTGACTACCAAGAAATATCAAGGAAAGCTTCCACTGAAATACATATTACCTACTGTAGAATATAGGTACCCAATTTCATTAACATTATGTAAATATTCCTTGATAAATGTACAATGTTTACAAACTCTTTGTTCATAATGTGTTTTAAAATAAAATAGAATACGCACTGAAGTAGCACCCTTTTACTACCTAATGTTTACGCATAGCATTATATCTTAATATCCATTAGCTTCAAAGCCAATATCTAAGCCACGTGCAACTATTATTGTTATACAAAACTTGCATGCTTTTCTGCTAAAGTTTTAGCAAGCATTTTTGCTTCCCCGCTAGAGTGCTCAAGCATTCTTATCTGGCAAAGCATACTGACTTCATAATTTAGCCTCCAGAATTCAGTTTATTAATTGTGTTTCTCTTTACTTCACAGGCGTGACACATGTAAAAAATGAAAAACACATTCAACAGTATCTCCTATCATAATGTACTTAGAAAGCAAGTGGATTTCCCCTTCACATGCTATGTTTCAAACTTACCTTTGCGTTACACCTCCAAAACATTCAGGCAAGCTCTCCCCGTCACCATACCACACTATACTCGAAAGAAAAGTGCTTAGACCCCGAGTACGCTAAAACGTGGGATGCGTGTGCTGCGTGTGGAAAACTATGTGTATGTGTGTATCTCCCGACCAAGAATTACAAAATCCTGAATATTTATGTCACCTTAGTTTATAAGCATCCTGGTTCCTACGTTGACCACCAAGGCCCGCCACGCACTCGAGTGGCAAAACGTTTATTCAATTTTTCCACCAGAATGCATCTCAAACGCTTTTCCAGCGTTCACACACTAACAACATTTAAGCAAGACTGCTCCAATACCATCACCACATTCACACAACACCAACATCAGGTTGACCAAACCTATGCAGCTCTCGTTTCCACATCTACCACCAGAGTTCACCACAGATAACTCCACGTGCTACTGACAGACGTCAGAGGAAGCCAGAACTATCACCGTTTGTCCCTATGCTTAGCTGCCAGCAATTTCGTTTAAGGTAAGTCTAGAGTGTTATAAGCATCGAATTCGCGTCTCTAAGGTTGGCAATCCCTCTGTCAGGTTGGCAAATAGCCACCATCTTGTCTAGTTAGATTAAGCCCTAGATCGAACCCGCCGCGTGCTACTGACAGACGTCAAACACCTCTGACAGCTCGCCAAACATTCAAATTACCCACGCAAACACACTTCAGGTTGGCCAACATAACCATAATCGTTTCTACATCGACCACCACGGTCTGTTACACACAGCTCCACGTGGGAAAAAGTTAGCTCATTTTTTCCACCAGAATGCAGCTCAAACCTCTTTCCAGTGCTCACACAATGACATCATTTAAACACACTGCTCCAGTACCATCACCATATTCATACAACAACTTAATAAAAACACCATCAGGCTGGCTAAACGTATGCACCCCTGGCTTCCACAACTACCACCACACAAACAGCTCAAACGTCCTAATGACAAACGTCAAACACCTCTGACAGTCCGCCAAACATTCAAATTACCGGCGGACCACATTTCAAATTTCCGCCACACGCCCAACAGCCGCTCAGAAGCCTTCCCGGCTTAAATTGACCAATCAGAAGCCGATGTGATCTGGATATCCCACAGCCTAACTACTGTTCTTAACTGTGATGTGCTCTCTCTCTCTCTCTCTCTCTCTCTCACACACACACACACACACACACACACACACACACACACACACACACTCTCTCTTTTCGGCTATGCTCAGACGGTAATGTGCTGGCCTTCTAAGCTCAATAAACTATGTCAGCCGTGTGTCGGTAGATTTACTGGCACGTAAAAGAACTCCTGGGGGACTAAATTCCGGTACCTCGGCGTCTCCAAAATTCATAAAACTAGTGAGTGGAATTTAAAACCAATAACTTTATCAGCATCATCATCATTATTATATGCCGGGCTGAGTGGTTCAGACGGTTGAGGAACTGGTCTTCTAAGCCCAACTTGGTAGGCTCAATCCTGGCTCAGTCCGGTGGTATTCGACGGTGCTCAAATACGTCAGCCTCGTGTCGGTAGATTTACTGGCACGTAAAAGAACTCCTGGGGGACTAAATTCCGGTACCTCGGCGTCTCCGAAAAATCGTAAAAGTACTTAGTGCGGTGTAAAGCAAGTAACATCATTATTATTACCGAGTGAGTTGGCCTTGCGCAGCTGTGAGCTTACATCCGGGAGATACTGGGTTCGAACTCCACTGTCGGCAGCCCTGAAGATGGTTTTCCGTGGTTTCCCATTTTCACACCTGGCAAATGCTGGGATTGTTCCTTAATATTAAGGCCACGGCCAATTCCTTCCCACTCCTAGACCTTCCTATCCCGTCGTCGCCATAAGACCTATCTGTGTCGGTGCGACGTAAAGCAAATTCCAATTATTATTATTATTATTATCTTCGGTTACCACTTATCTACGCTTGATGTACTTACTGCTTTAATTGTACAAAATAACCCCCGCTGAGAAGGGTTCAGCAGTTAGTTCGTTATGTGCACGATATTTTATTTCTTAATTTTACATATTCCTGAGTTTGTTAATCTTCATAATAGACCATAGTACCTCTCAGCGTCTCTGTGATTTAACTATGCACGTCCAACTAGGTCTGTGGCTTCGTTTAGTTTTGCACCGCTTATCTTTAAATGATCAACTCTGAGTCTACAATAACAATTTTTACAGGGCCCTGGCCCATCTTCTCTCAATATCACCTGGATATTATCATCGAGATAAACAACGTGAAGACCAGTCATGGCTGGTGAGTTCTATATTCTTAATAATGACCTAGGCTATTTTCCTTCTTCTTTCAATTGACTCGGGAATGAACCATTCACTGTTTCTTTCTGGTTGACTCCTTATAAGGTTTATAGATCTATAGACGAAGGAAAATATTTCTAGAGTTAGAAAAATGTTCTTTTCCTCTTAAACACAATCATAGAACGATTTAACCCTTTTAGACCTTTGTATTAACAACTACATTTTAAAAAGATTATGACATATTCAATCACTGAGTATGCCACTCCGTTTCACGTTTAGTGCACAGAGATTTGTGAAACAAGTCAGCTATTTTCTTGGCTTTGTGATAATCTAATACCAACTTTATGTTCTAAATTCCTAATAAAAACAAAGAAAAGATCCACAGTTCTGGCAAGCAACTCAGTGTTGAAAACATCCTTGGGATATGAGCTACCAATTTTAGGTAAATACAATATGATGATAATACTGATTGTTGTTTAAAGGGGCCTAACAGCTAAGTCATCAGCCTCTAATGGTACGAGATGTAACGAAACGATAAGATAATTAACATTTTAAAATATATCCACTGACTAGAATTTAAAATAAATTATGATGACAAATGATTATGAGATTAAAATAATCAGTGGATCTAATTCGAAAAGCCTTTTTCTAATACAATTATATAAATTATAGATTACAATGGAATAAGCCATTGCCTTTATGTACAGAGATATACGTATATCATTCAAAGTAGAAGTTTAACATATTAACACGAATTAAAATAGTGTCAATGAGACAAAAGCATAGTTAACAAACAAATACACTAATACAAAATTCATTATTAACACGATAAAAAAGGCCACCATCCCTCATAAAACAGATGACGAAGTCTGCTGACTGCTCATCATCTCGAAGGATGAGGGAAATGGCATTCGAAAGTTGTAGACTACGGCGCAGATAGGCCAGATCCACCTACGCCGTAAGGATGTATACCTCGATTAGATGACCGCCGCAAGTACACACCGGGGGGGCGTTCAACCTTCAGTAGGTAAGAGTGCGTTACCATGCAATGGCCAACCCGAAGACGACATAATACCAATGCCTCTCTGCGAAAAGCCCGAAGCGAAGTCTTCCATAGCTTCGTACTTTTATCGCTCTCAGCGTATTTGGGAGAGCGTTGGCCTGCCACTCCATCTCCCAATGGGACATAACCAGATGACTCTGCTGAGAGCGAATGTACCTGGCAGGAACTCTCTAAGGCAACAAGGGCAAGGTAACAGCCTCCTTGGCAGCCTTGTTAGCTAACTCGTTACCCTCCATACCCACGTGGCTGGGGAGCCACATAAACGTAATTCCGGTGCCGGCATCCGAACACCCGGCCAGCAGGTCCTGGATCCGCTGCACCAGAGGGTGCCGAGGGAAACATGTATTTATAGAGTGTAGCGTGCTCAAGGAGTCGGTGAACAGCAGAATTTGCCGGTGCTCATCGGACAGTGTGTACCGCAGAGCTTCACAGATGGCATAGAACTCTGCTTTGAACACACCACAGATATCCGGTAGTGTAAAAAGAAACCTGTTAGTGTCAACAACAAACGGACAGCCTACTCCCGCTTCTGCCCTCGAACCATCCGTGTAAGCCACTACCGAATCAGGGTAACGGACAACAACGTACAGGAAGTGTCTCCAGAAAATAGAGGGGTCCGTGTTTTCCTTCGGGCCGGTGTGCAATTCTATAATGATTTCAGGTCGTTGTACTATCCAAGAAGGTACCCTACTTAGTCGGCTGTAAAGAAAAGGAAATGAAGGTACATCAAATAATCTGCGACTGCTATACAAGCGTATTCCAACCGGCTGCGTTGCTCGAGGGAAAGCAGCGTACAGCCAAGGGTTTCTATTGTGGAAGCCGCAAGGAGAGCTCGGGTGAAGTGCATCTGTCGTAAATTTGCAGCATAGGATAGAAGCATTTACAGGCGCCTCAGGTGTAAATGCGGCACACAAGATTCAGCGAACAGGCTAGCAATGGGGTTTGTACGACAAGCTCCCGTCGCTAACCAAACCCGGCTATGGTGGATGCTATTCAATTTCGCAAGGATGCTTTGCCTTGCTGAGCCATATGCTGCACTGCCGTAGTTTAACCTGTATAAAATATGTGCCCGATAAAATCGTAGGAGCACCGTGCAGTAAGCCCCCCAAGTAGTACTGCCAAGAAACTTCAAGATATTTAAATTCTTGGTGCATTACACTTTTAACTGCCGCACATGTGGCTCCCACGATAATTTGCTATCGATAAAGAGCCCAAGAAAATGGTTAGTGTCAACCACCGGAAGAGCGACCGTCCCTAAATAAAGCTCAGGGTGGGAGTGAAGAGTGCGCTTTCGGCAGAAGAGTACAACAGAGTTCTTTGCAGCTGAAAACCGAAAGCCATGTTCTAAGGTCCACTGTTCCAATCGCCTAATTGCTTGCTGTAATTGTCGCTCAGCGACGGCCATATTTTGTGAGCTATAATGCAGAGTAAATTCATCTACATATAGCGACGGTATTACTGCTGAACCAGCAGCAGCGACAATACCATTTATGGCATCGCGAACAGAGTGACATTAAGAACCGATCTCTGTGGGAATCCATTTTCGTGAACTTGGTATTGCAAATTTGCCCTTCCTACTAGGACATGGAATAGACGGAGAGACAAAATATTCGCAATAATTACCGGCAAGTGACCTCGGAAATTCCATTGATGCAGGACTGAAAGGATGCCGTAACGCAATGTTGTGTCATAGGCCTTTTCTAAGTCAAAGAAAACAGACACCAAATGCTGTTTTCGGAGAAAAGCGTTCTGGATAGAACTCGCCGGGCGTAGCAAGTGGTCAGTGGTCGGACTGGAGGCTCGACAAACACATTGCTTTTCGGTCAAAAGTCCTCTTTTATCCAGGCAACACACAATTCGGTGATTCAACATCCGCTCGAAAAGATTACACATGCAGTTTGAAGGAAAAAATGGTCTGTACCTTCCTGCATATTTATAATTTTTGTCAGGCTTGAGGACAGCAGTTACTATGCCCTCACGCCACTGTGACGCAAACACCCTCTACCCAGATTCAGCTGAACACGCGAAAGAGATATAGAAGTATCCACTCATTAAGGCGTTTCAACATCTGGTTGTGGACATCATCTGGTCCGGGAGGCGTGTCCTTGCAAAGCGCCAAGGCGCAGCGGAGTTCCCAGTCTATAAACGGCAAGTTATAGTCCTCTGATGCTTGAGTGGCAAAACTGAGTTGATGACGTTCTGCCCCCCCCCCCTTGCTTCAGAGCTAAGAAAGTCACGATTCTAATTCCCGTAACCAGACACCTCTGCGAAATGACTGTCTAGATGATTAGCAATTTAAGGTGTATCTGTGACGATATTACCTGCATTGAAAATTCCCGGTACTAAAGATGGTCGTAGTATACCGGAAATACTTCTAAGTTTGGTCCAAGCTTGACATGACGGAGTATGTGACGTCTTTGAAGACATATTTCTCTACTACGAAGCTTTCTTACTCTGTCAAATAATTACTCGCGCCGTAGCGCGGAGTTTTTAAAATGTTACCAAGTTGGCCACAGTAGGCTGCCTACGATAGTGTTTATGAGCGCGACGGCGTTCTTTTATAGCTGCTGAAAATTTTTCGTTCCATGAAGGAACGATGTTTCGGCGAGGTGTCCTTCAAAAGAATGGAATAGACTCTTCAGCAGCAGCTAGAATAACCTGCGTTATGGAAGCGAAATCGCCGTCTACAGTCCGGCCAGTTGCGTAGGTAAAGGTAGCGAGTGCTGTGAATTTTGGGCAATCTGCAAGTTTGATTGATTGATTGATTGATTGATTGATTGATTGATTGATTGATTGATTGAAGAATCCATCGAGGAGGAGCCTCGATAGCTTTTTGATAAAAAAGTAACAATAATAGGGAAATGGTCACTGTCAAAGAGATCGGCGTGTACATTCCACCGAAGCACAGGAACCAGCGCTCGGCTGCATACACTAAGGTCTATGCGAGAGTATACGCCGTAACGTACCCTGAAATGAATTGGGTCACTAGTATTCTAAATACATAAATCCAGCTCTATTTCTAATATTTCCAACTCCCTTCCCCATATAGGGTTATGGGCGTTAAAATGAACCAATAACACTAATGGAGGTGGAAGTTGATCTATAAGATCAGTGACATCATTAATGTTAAGAGGCTGGCCTGGTGGAAAATAAACGTTACACACTGTTGTTATGACAGGCAGCGGTACCCGCACCGCAATAGCTTCCAGTCGGGTTCTTAGAGAAATCTCTTCGCTGTAGGTATCAGAACAAACAAAAATACCAACGCCACCGGACGCCCGGTAAGCATAATATCGTTCTGTCGAGTAGAGTCTGAAATTTCTCAAGAACGTAGGATGACCTGGTCTGAGATTGGTTTCCTGCTTACAGACTATACTCGCCGCGAACTCACTAATGAGCTGGCGCAGATCAGTAAGATTCCTGTCATAACCGTTGCAATTCCACTGTAACAGTGCCATAGTGTGGACTAAAAGAGAAAGTTAGGTTATGAGCGACAAGATGCTTTTAAATCTAAACACTATCAATATCAACATCTACATCCGTAGAAGTAGATGACAGTTCGATGTCCATCCCGTCATCAACAGACGGTGGGACTGCCGCCCAGAACTTCGACTTATATTTGGGTCAGAATTTCGTCCTACGAGGGGAGCGTGCAGGTTTAGGAGCAGGAGCACCTGATGGCGCTGATTCATACCCTCCAGATGGAGGGCATGATTTCCCCTTCGCAGTAGAAGTGCGGGAGCGTCCGGTAAGACCGTTCCTCTCCTCCGCCTCCTTTTCGAGTTTGGACGGGCTGGGAGATAATTTCCCAGCCCTGATCGACGATGTCACCACCGCCGACGTGGGGACGGCTTTCGACGATTTCTTTGTGGGGGAAGGTTTGGCCTCCCCCCACCCTGCTGCACCGGCTAAGGATTCCCAGCCGGCACAGACTTCTTTGTGATCTAAGGTGCGGTGCTCCCCCCCCCCCTTCGAGTTTTTACTCTTTGCGACTTTGCTCGCAGGGGCATCAGCTGCCTTGGGCGCAGCGATCGCAACAGGTTTAAAAGACATGAGCGAAAAACCTGGAAGACTCTGTGCTATCTTCGTGTATTCTAACTTCTTGACGGTTGCGTTCATAGAATTGAACTTACGGCACGCTTTCTGGTAGGAAATACTATCCAGGTCTTGATCTCCTGGATCTCCTTCTCACCGAAATATGCCGGGCAGTTCCGATCTCGGGCGAATGAAGACCAGGGTAATTAGTGCACCTGTAAGGAGATGTGCACTCCTCCGCGCCGTGAGCTCCTCTGCCACATGTACCACATACAGACTGATTCGAGCAACGAGATACCATGTGCCCGAACCTGTGGCATTGATAACAGCGCATGGGAGGCGGGATGTACGGCCTCACATCGTAGCGATAGGTTGTTACGACTTTTTCTGTTAACACTGACAATTTGAAAGAGACACTGAACGCACCCGTGGCAAAGTCTTTGCCGTTGACTTTGCGCATAATGCGCCGGACATGTGTCACGCCATGGCGATTCGTGTCTTCTATCAACTCATCGTTAGTTTTCAAGATGAGATCGCGCTGGAAGATAACTCTACGAACCAGATTCAAGGTTTTGTTCTCCTCCACTGTGACGGGATTATCGCCAAAGTGGTCGCACTTGAGCGTCTCTAGCAACAAACTACCATTGAGCATTTTCTTAAGATCTTCCAGTTCACCGTAGACACCTTCTATTCTATGCGCTTACTAAACAAAATGGACTTTATCAGCTTGAAGTCACTCCCATCAGCTCTGGTAGCAACCAGAAACGTAAGGAAGCTGGATCCTATTCCTTCACGCTGCGCTTGTTACCAAGGGGTTGAACCCTTCAAGTAATCAAACGTTAAAGACTTCGGTAGGGACCACCTTGCGGAGGCTGAAAACGTTTCCAAGCCATGCCCGCAATCACCCTCCCCGAATGCCACCTACTCCGATCAGAGGCCTCTGTAGCTGAACCAAGCAGCCTGGTCGTAGCAGGTATTGCCCGGTGTTCGATGTTGGACGATGCCTAATACGGAATGATTGAGGCAATCAGCACTATTACATCCTTCCTCCAGTCACCTGCAATATCATGTAACTATAACGTGTACAAAGTACTAAATGTAGAGAAAATATTATAATAAATAAAATATAATAGAGTATGAGAATATATTATTTATAAATTCCAAAAATTACACTCCTTTTGTTAATCATCGTTATCTGGTCGATTATATTAGCAGTTTATTACAAAAATTGCACCTTAATTTATCTGCAAAAAATGTTTTTAACTTGAAAATTTTTCAACACCATGACATAAAACAGTTTTAAAATTGTAGAAGTATTTCGTCGCCAACAGGTTTGCTATCTCCATCATTTCGTGTAATTGCTATCCAGCTCTTCTCCGTGCCATCCCACTGTCTTTTGTAGCCTAAGTGGAATCAGCTGCATAATTTGTTCTAGGTTTGTTCCGTCGACTTAGAATCCGTCACTGTTCTGCATAAACAAATAAATCAATTTCGGTGTCGTAGGTGTGTAGGAGGTATGCTCAGACCTCGCGTGGGTTTACCGGAGTTTGCGAGCAAACGAAGGTGGGCTCTTGCACTAGATAGTTCAGAAAGGGACATTGAAGAACGGACGCTGGACACATGCTGGCTGGTGGTTGGACGCTCTGATAAATAGAGTAAGGAGACGGGACATAGTGTACTACAAGCCGACAACTACACCAACATGTTTCCACAAGAGCATGGCGTACCGCCTACATTAGTACACACTGTACGCAGGATACTGGTCAGTTGGAACTTGGCTCTTCATTAATGGTTTTGTCAATCAATCGATATTCTAAAGGCTAATGCCTTGTCGATGCAACCACTCTTTTCTTTCATCGGCTGTTCGTTTCAGTTCCATGTAATTGTCACAACCTAACCTCTTCTTGATGTCCAAATACTTCATCCTAGGTCTTCCTCTCCCTTTCTTTCCCATCACTTTCCCTTCAAGTATGTTAGTGATGAAAGTATTGTGTCTGATGACATGTCCAATAAATATTATTTTCCTGTTTTCCATTTCCTTTAAGAATTTTCTCTCTTCTTTAACTTCCCTTAAGACTTCCATGTGCCATGGTTCTGTGTATAGTATAAAAAGTGCTTTAGAGAGTTCCTTTTCTGTTTAGTTTACACCGTTAATAAGGCCATTATGAGTTCTACATCCAATAATATCTCCATTTTCTTTCTATGGGAAGAGTTGTGATAGCCGAATGATTTCATCGATGGCTTTTCACCGAAGCTGATACGGTTCATGCCGGTCAGTCTGTATGGGATTTTAAATGGAAAGTCTCTTCAGTGCGGTTTAGTTTCAAGTTGTCCGACTCCATGGCTAAATGGTTAGCGTGCTGGCCTTTGGTCACAGGGGTCACAGGCTCGATTCCCGGCAGGGTAGGGAATTTTAACCTTAATTGGTTAATTTCGCTGGTACGGTGGCTGGGTGTGTGTGTCGTCTTCATCATTTCATCCTCATCACGACGTGCAGGTCGCCTAAGGGAGTCAAATCAAAAGACTTGCATCCGGAGAGCCGAACTTGTCCTCGGACACTCCCGGCAATAACAGCCGTACGCCATTTGATTTAACTTTTTTCAGTTTCAAGTTCAAACTAGAGGTCCTGAAGCTAAAATTATCTATTAACATAAAACAACAAACTTGATGCTTGTAGCTCCATTCTCGGACAAAAGGGTTATATAGGCCTACTACCTAAGAATGTGTGCGATTTACCTGAAAGAAATGCGAGTAATCTATACACGAATTTTAATTACGTGTGTACATTTAACATTGTTGCGTCATTTAAAGGCCAGACAAATACCTAAGATATGCTGAATAATATTGTTACTTTTTATTCTGTGTACAAGTTGCTTTACGTCGCATGGACGCAGATAGGTCTTACGGCGACGATGGGATGGGAAATGACATGGAGTGGGAAGGATGCGGCCGTGACTAGAGTGAGAAAGTGGCACACCATGGAAAACCACCTACAGGGCTGCCGATACCCACCAGCTCACAGCTGCGCGCCACTAACCGCACGGCGAACTCACCCGGTATTTTATTTATTTATTTATTTATTTATTTATTTATTTATTTATTTATTTATTTATTGATTTATTTATTTATTTATTTATTTATTTCGCAAATCGGCCAGATAGGGACCACATTAATTTTCATCATACATTCTGGCCTTTACTCAGTTTTCGAATGATCCAGTAAGTTTTCATTAGCTCGTTGTTTCTAGCAGGGCGTTCATCCAACCACTTTGCACCAGCTGTCCACTTCACATCTCGAAAATTACCGAAAGTCACAATGCTTGTTCTGAAAAGGTCTCGTTTGTGGACGTCATCTGAACCTAGGCCCATTTCTTGACGTTAACATTCCAGGGAACTGTTGTTTTGGTTTCGAGATGAAATGGTTAAAAATACGTTATGTCCATCGAGAATCGTCTATCCGTCGTAGGTAACCGTAGAAGCGTACCCTGCGTTTGTGCATTATGTCCGTGATCTTCTTCATCTTAAAGTCGATTTCTTGTCTGGATTTTCTTATGTACATACAGTTTCTTTCTGTCCGACTCGTTGTCTGAACGGTCAGCGTAGTAGCCTTCGTTCAGAGGGTCCCGGGTTCGATTCCCGACTGGGTCGGGGATTTTAACCTTAATTGGTTAATTCCTACGGCACGGGGGCTGGGTGTATGTGTTGTCTTCATCATCATTTCATCACGACGCGCAGGTCGCCTACGGGAGTCAGAAAGATCTGCATCTGGCGAGCCGAACCCGTCCTGGGATATCCCGGCACTAAAAGCCGTACGACATTTCATTTCAGTTTCTTTCTAGTTTGGGCCAAGAATGCTGTGGAGAATCTTTTTCTCTTTTTGCTCTAACTTAGCGAAGGCAAATTTCTAAGAGAGGATAAGGCATTCTGACGCATAGAGAGATACCGGCTTGAGGACAGTGTTATAATGGTGATTATAATTATTGATATTAAGCTATAAAAGTTTTGGGAGTTATAAGAATCTCCATTATTCCATCGATATTACATTAATTGTCAAAATTTATCGCAAAATGGACCTAGATATAACACTACAATGAACATAGAACATTGAAGAAGTTGTTCAGAAATAGCATGGAATGAATACAGATGAGAAACATTTTCCATTGCCCCTAAAGCACATTCTCAGGGCGTAGTCTGTAGCACACGAAATACGCAGTCACTTACTGTGTTCATTTGACAAGTCGCCCACTCATTGTCCTCCTTGCTATCAGCTTCTAAGAGATGCATGTTAACACTACCATCAAATAGCGCGCGTTTAATGGCTTCAGCATAGTATGGCTCCAAAGTAAAGTAGCTACTGGAGTTTGTTCGAGAGATTTTTCAGTTTTTTTTTCTTTTAATGTTCATTGACGTATGACAGACACGCGTAATTGAACGATACTCTTCAGAAATTAAAATTATCATAATGAGCTGAACTGACTCGTAGCACATGATGTGTAAACCGCCTTGAGTAATGCTTTGTGAGGAACGTCCGGCTCTATGGCTAAATCGTTAGCGTGCTGGCCTTTGGTCACAAGGGGTCCCGAGTTCAATTTCCGACAGGGTCGGGAATTTTTACCATCATTGGCTAATTTCGCTGCCACGGGGGCTGGATGTATGTATCGTCTTCATCAACATTGCATCATCACGACGCGCAGGTCGCCTACGGGAGTCAAATCAAATGACCTGCACCTGGCGAGCCGAACATGTCATCGGACACTCCCGGCACTAAAAGCCATACGCCATTTTCATTTGTGTGGAACAATTTGTTGTCAAGATTTGTCCTTTTTACAATCAACTGCGTATGATGGAAGTTAAGCAACCAGCCCCTCTTTCTCATGGTCATAAGATGAAATCCCCGTACATTGTTTTTGAATTTAAAAAGTGAGTACATGCGAACCCAACTGGTCAGTTGAGTTACTGACTTGTTGAGCAACCCATGACGAGAGTAAAACTCCGATAATAGTTGTTCTTTCTGACATTTTCCTCAGTTTTTTGGGGAGAAAGGCTGAGTGGCTCACACGATTGAAGCGATGCCCTTCTGACTCCAACTTGGCAGGCTCGATCACAGTTAAGTCCGGTGGTATTTAAAGATATTCAGATAAGTCAGCCTTTACTGGCACGTAAAAGAACTCGTGCGGAACTAAATTCCGGTAGCCGGCGTCTCCGAGAACTGTAAAGTAGTTAGTGGGACACCACGCATCGATCACCTGAAATTTGAGACGCTCCCGGTAAGCCTTTCGACTTCGATTGATAATTGATGTTTGTTGTTTAAAGGGGCCTAACATCGAGGTCATCGGCCCCTAATGGTACGAAATGAGACGAAATGAGATGATAAATTAAAAGTCCAAAATCCTCCACTGACCAGAATTCAAAGCGTGAGGACTAGGATGAATGAACGAATGGATTGATACGAAGTTAAAACGATCAGTGGATCCAACCCACAGTGCTTCACATGTACAGAAACTGGCACAAAACAATAGTAGTACGGACCAAGGGACTGCTTCTATAGCACGATGCTGAATCGATTATGCTTATAGTCGAAATGGATCCAAAAACCAGGTCGTCGGCCCTCATAATGGTATTTATCGCTAGAAAAAATAGAACCATGGTATTTCCCATGTTGCGCTACTAATGAAGAGTAGCGTAGACTCGCTGTATTCTATACATTATGGTACGACTCACAGGTAATGAAATTCGCACACGTATTACAGACCTAATGTGTTTCGCACATTGCGGCGCCCTTGACAGGCAACGCAAACCTATGGTGTTCATTACCTAAGTGTACTAATCACAGGGACTCGTACTATCCCATAGTGTTCCTCATATAGTGGGTACTAATCATAGGCAAGCCAGAACCATGGGTTCCTTCTTTCCATGATGTCGCTCATATAGTGCTATTAATCACAGGTACTGTAAAAGCCGTCGTGCCCACGTTTGCTACTAATCACAAACCTATTTGGTATCCAACATACCGGGCGAGTTGGCTGTGCGCGTAGAGGCGCTCGGCTGTGAGCTTGCATCCGGGAGATAGTAGGTTCGAATCCCACTATCGGCAGCCCTGAAAATGGTTTTCCATGGTTTCCCATTTTCACACCAGGCAAATGCTGGGGCTGTACCTTAATTAAGGCCACGGACGCTTCCTTCCAACTCCTTAGCCTTTCCTCTCCCATCGTCGCCATAAGACCTATCTGTGTCGGTGCGACGTAAAGCCCCTAGGAAAAAAAAAAGGTATCCAACATAGTGGTACTACGCGCAAGTAAAAACGACCCATGGTGTTCCCCGCATAGTGGTACTAATCACAAGCAGTTTCATGGTTGTAATTTGATCATCCCTTGGTCGCCCTTTTTAGTCGCCTCCTACGACAACAGAGGATACCGTGGGTGTATTCTTCGTCTGCGTCCCCCACCCACAGGGGGTAGTAAAGAGGAAAAAGAAGAAAAAGTAATGATCCGTCACTTCGAAAATTGATGTAACGGACAAAGAAAGGCTAGGGCCACGAAGGGCGTGAAAATGAAACTCCCTCGCTTCAAATACGCTAATACCGTCGAGGTCGGAAAAGAACAAGAGTTGACCAAGGGAGGTCAGACAGGATAGACGAAGGTAAGGAACCTGGCACAAATAAGTGGAAGCAATACCAGGACTCAGCAAAGGGACCCGTGGTCGCCAACCCACACTTCCAAGTTGAGAGCCCCTTGGGCCCTTTTGACTTCGGACGGTTTGGAATTCTGACGAACCATTCAATTCTTTCGAATGCGTCTTGATCATTTTGATGCTACTTGTTGTCGACATGTCGCGCGACACTTGGTGAAAGAAAATTCTTCGCCACATTTCCCCCCCAAATATTCTCTATTTGACTGTTTTCGTCCAGGACTCGCCGAGACAACTCACAAGACGTCCTACCATGCCGAAGTCCAGAGCTCACTAACTGTTAGCCGCGCGGCACGGCGGCTTTAGTACCTCAAGATGTCATATCGAAGTCATACTGTTGTTAGATACATTGGTTCCTCCTCACTAAAATAAGATACTGAACGCAGTCTTCGCCTGTGTTGTCTAAAAATTACTTCAATTTTAAAACTTTCTTTCTTTGTAGTACTCACCAGGAAAGGTTCTGACGTATTCTTCTGTTCAAGAAATATCCTTCTGGAGCCAAGTTAGGTCTGTTCACGCAATATGATGGAGATGATTGTGGTTTGTGGGTTAAACTACCGAGTTCAGGGAACACTCGCTCATGAAGTAGGACTTAGCCTGGATTTGCGTTGGTCGGTATATATAGGCTACGTATTTCAAATAATTTAATAGTATAACATGTTAGGTGAAGAAAAAATATAAATGTGAAATCTATATATTAAAAAAAATTATGAACACTAAAGTCAGTCAGTCCGGCCATTCTATCTGGTCGATTTCCTTCATTATTTTTTAACTGAAAGGTATGTATGCACAGATTTGTCATCATGTACTATAAATCACTTAACTTCCACCTTCCTCAAATTATTTGATTTTTTCAATTTTTTGTCTCTTGGAAGCAATCATATCTTTGTTTCTAATTCAGGTACGGAGTTCGTTTTGGCCTAAGAACACTCAGTGGATCAAGCTCTTTCATTTCAGCTCTTAACTATTCAACTTGGTAGATTCTGAGAAAAGTTATGAGTACATTTGTCTCCATGATGAAGATCTTTGAAGGACTTCATAACAGTTCGGTGCGTAGTGTTGTTCCAAGGAACTTTTACTTCAATTTCTTTGTGAGATGTATTTTCAAGTATTTTGTTGACGTAATATTACATTCTATTACCACAGCAGATCATGAGCTTTATTTCAATAACTCGAAACTTTGCAAATACATCCGTGAGGATAGTAATGAACAAAACCCTACTTTGTACATTGCGGGCGGAGCCAGCGGGAAATTGCTAGTTAAATATTCATCTTAATGTGTAGATAACTTATGTGATCGTTGTTAATGGTTAAGGGTATCATTTGCAGGTAAGAAAATGTAGCTCTTAGTCAAAGTAGCTAACTGCAAGATAAGGAAACTGTTATTACTACTGGAATTCCATTAGTCTTTTGGTAATGGTAGTAAATGAGGCGTCTCCTAAAACCGTAACAAGTATTTACGGGACGTAAAACCAATAAAATTATTATTAGTTGCAGTAAATGAGGCTGAGATATCATAAATTAGAATGTGTAATAAAAGTTTTACTTACACTATAGCGAAGACAGAAGTTATCGAGACAACTTCACAAGCCCATATTCGTCTAGCATGATTATTCCACCATTCCTATACACCCCTTCTAGGAAGTGATCCTTGTTCTGTAATTTTAAACTCTTGCAAAGCTCTCCCGCAATGTTCAGTAACTTGATATCATGAGAGTGAACCACAATCTGCAATGAGCTGAATCTTAGCCAAGTCATCCTTCCATGTAGGCCTACCATCATAACAACTTCACTCCAATACATTTTAGAATATTTTGATTGGTCAGCAGTGTTTTGCTTATGCATTCGTTAAAATCATTATTTTCTTGTTGATTATTCCGATATGGCATGTTTCTCTACAGTCAATCTCTTTCTCTTTTGCAGACGCGTGCCAAAATATTATATTAAACATCTGTAGAACAAGGACTTGTCCGCCTCTGTGGTGTAGTGGTTAGCGTGATTAGCTGCCACCTCCGGAGGTCCGGGTTCGATTCCCACCTCAGCCATCCTGGAAGTGGTTTTCCGTGGTTTCCCAGTTCTCCAGGCAAATGCCGGGATGGTACCTAACTTAAGGCCACGGCTGCTTCCTTCCCTCTTCCTTGCCT
The DNA here is from genome assembly GCF_040414725.1 of Anabrus simplex. Lineage (NCBI taxonomy): Eukaryota > Metazoa > Arthropoda > Insecta > Orthoptera > Tettigoniidae > Anabrus > Anabrus simplex. The sequence continues at coordinate 277,382,831 of NC_090268.1, read as the reverse complement.
GTCCCATCCAATGTTCCCATCCCTCCACAAGGCCCCTGTTCTGCATAGCAGTTGAGGCCGCCTGGGCGGGGTATTGGTCATCCTCCACAGTGTATCCCATCATTATTTTCGTGTTGATTATTCCGGTATGGCATGTTTCTCTACAGTCAATCTCTTTCTCTTTTGCAGACGCGTGCCAAAATATTATATTAAACATCTGTAGAACAAGGACTTGTCCGCCTCTGTGGTGTAGTGGTTAGCGTGATTAGCTGCCACCTCCGGAGGTCCGGGTTCGATTCCCACCTCAGCCATCCTGGAAGTGGTTTTCCGTGGTTTCCCACTTCTCCTCCAGGCAAATGTCGGGATGGTACCTAACTTAAGGCCACGCCTGCTTCCTTCCCTCTTCCTTGCCTGTCCCATCCAATCTTCCCATCCCTCCACAAGGCCCCTGTTCTGCATAGCAGGTGAGGCCGCCTGGGCGAGGTACTGGTCATCCTCCCAAGTTGTATCCCCGACCCAGAGTCTGAAGCTCCAGAACACTGCCCTTGAGGTGGCAGAGATGGGATCCCCCGCTGAGTCCGAGGGAAAAACCAACCCTGGAGGGTAAGCAGATTAAGAAAGAAAGAAAGAACAAGGACTTTTTGATTGTAAACATAGACTACTTATTCCTAGCAGTTTTTAATCCTGTTATAAACTTATAATCATAACTGATTTAGGATACGTTCATGTTATGAAGAAAGAGATTCGGCAAGGAAAGTACTTGCTATCCCATCCCTTCATGAGAAAAATGAAAATTTAATAACAAAACTAATAAATGTTATTGAATTTACTTCCCACTAACTACTTTTACGGTTTTCGGAGAAGCCGAGGTGCCGGAATTTAGTCCTGCAGGAGTTCTTTTACGTACCAGTGAATCTACCGACACGAGACTGAAGTACTTGAGCACCTTCAAATACCTCCGGATTGAGCCAAGATCATACATGTGAAGATGAGTTTAGAAGGCCAGCGCCTCAACTGTCTGAGCCACTCAGCCGGGAAGGGAAGAAATTAACATTTAATACGAATAACTGTTCTCGGCTCGTTTCGGTAGTATATGGAGATTCTTAAATACGCCAGCCTCGAATTGGTACATAAAATTGATAATCGTATGGAACTAGCGTGTGGATGCATTTTAATCTGGCGGCATTTAGTCGTTTCGACGCTTCGATTTATTCTAGTGGAAGGCAAGAGTAAACAGGATTTTTGTTGTGTGGCCTATGTCGGAGTTTTAATTTAGTCGGGTGAGAACCGAATAAATCACCGGACATATTTGAGATACCAATATCGTAAGATATGGAGTGTCAATTATTCTCATTTCTGCCCTTCATATATTTTACTTCCTCTACTGGCCGTAACTTTAATTAAGGTACAGTCCCGGCGTGCGACTGCTATTCAAATTAGAAACCGCGAAGCTATCATCAGAGCTGCCGACGGTGGGGTTCAAACTCGCCATCTTTCGATTGTAACCTCGCAGCTACAAGACGCATACCGCGTAGAAAAACCGCTTGACATTTTTTAAAATTGTTATTATTACTGAAAGGAAGTAAGTATTTGGTTTTACGTTGCTATCGACATTGTGATCGAGACCTCGAAGCCTCCCGTTTTATGTGGCACCAGAAACACCCACATGCATGGCGCATGTCATGATCATAGCCATGGGACCTCCAGTTTTCGTTGGAATCGTCTCCATAGTGACGTGACCTGTTGCGAAGCAAGGGTACACAAGGAAATTTACAGGTTCTTTCTTGTTAACTTTGCATTATAGAAATTATATTTTTCAAAATTAGTAAGTGTTTCTATCACTTGTGCCACGCAAGCAGTGTCCCAAGGTATCAGGAAATTCGGCATGAAGAATGAGGTCATTTAAAGATTATTTCTTGATACGTGGACTTTCTGGAATTACAAGTTAGTCTATTAAATTCACCTCAAATGTATTATGTAGTTTCATTCAGTATGTTACCAGCCTAGCACATTACCATCTTCTCCTCAGTATAGCAGCAAACACCTCATAAGTCAATGGTTAATTCCAAGGTAAGGGTGACCTCGTGAGATGACCATAAGAAAATTCATGTAGCATTATCATTATGAAGCATGACTTAACATGTAAATATTACAACACATTTAGCAATTTAACAGGCGACTCAATAATAATTAGTTACCACTAAGTTGGAGATACAGTAGAAGAAAACCGGGCAATCACGAAGAGGCGCCAGGTGCAGCAGCCAAAATAGTTATGTTAACAAACGCGTGTTGGGAAGGGCAAAGTCATCACTTAGCTGTGTGGTGCAGTAGTTTAGTTAGGCCTTTTACCACCATAATAATAGTAATAATAACCAGTTAAAGTGAAATTCATAATTATAATATAAGAAACGTACATGAGTATCACACGAGTTTCCATCGAATTAGAAAGGTGGATAGTAATTGAAGGGCATGTTACTCTACGAGCAAAACATAGCTATCAGTGCATATCAAGATTCTGAATGGCAAAACGTTTTAATTACTATCAGATAATTACTTAATTAACAATAGTCTATATTCACTTAACGTGCTGTAAAATCAGATTGTGTGTTTTACTTGTATATAAATCACGGTCTCCGCCTATTTTTTAATATATTTATTAACAATAACAACAACTTTGTCGACAATTTCGGACATTACAAGCAAAACAACAAATATTCGTGGTGCTGATTCCAATCTAAATTCACTAATGAGAGGTAGGACAACTTATACTTTCAAATATCTTGATTCACAAGTTTATATTATATTGTTCTACTAGAAACCTCAAAAGAGTTACTTTTATCAGATTTATAGACGATGTAAATACTATTGCTCTTCTGATCGTCTTTATATCGTGATGATAATTAGTTGAATGCAATCATTTCCACCATCTTCAGTTATGCTATAAAATTCATTTTCACGATAAACTGTACGACAAACTGACATTCACTTGTTAGCGATAAATATAATCCATTATGCATTCTTCACAGGGCTTACACGTCTGATTATCCCGAAAGATATACCGCACCAAATTAGTTCTCTTTCCATTTAGTTGCAGTGAACTTGTGTTATCAGTTCAGTAACTTAACCTTCAATCCTTGATCGTAGTACAAGTTGAAGTCTACTTTGATCAGTTTGTGAATTCGGACGATGACCAATTCGTGAAATGTAACCCCTATCACTCATGTATCATCATAACTAATTTAGCGTTCCAAGGTATCAAGGAAATTTGAAATTAAGAATGAGGTCATTTGAAGATAATTTCTTAATAAGTGCATTTTCCAGAATTACACGTTGGTCTATTAAATTCACCTGAAATGTATTATATTATGTTGTTTCGTTTAGTATGTTACCAGCCTAGCACTTTACCATCTTATTCTTAACTAGCAAATGTACCCGTGCTTCGCTACGGTATTCTAAATTGTATTCGAATATCGAAGTAAATACTGTACATGCAGTAAATTACATAGATTGTTTTACAATCGCATATCTCTTAGCGTTATCTGAGAAACAACATGGGGAGGTCCCCATACGCTGTTTCCAATGTAAACTCTTTGTTACGGATTTGTGATGATAACGGCAGGCTAACATGCCTACTGCCATTCACAATCCAGTTTGGAAGTTTACATTATCATTGCAGGCCCTATTGCCTACTGCGCGGTCACAATCGATTCGGGGAGTTTTCGTTACAATGGCAGCCCCCTTTCCTACTTCCACACAGATAACATTTAAGGAGTTTTTATTATAATGGCAGGCAACTACCCTACTATCAGTCGAAATTGAGTTGTGCAGTTATCATTTAGTGGGTAAATTGAGTTCAAAATTTGAATAGCGTGAAATTTGGGTACATTTGTAACGTTTTACATTACTTTTTGCCTACTTATGTATAAGCTAGAATCATGAAATTTGGTCCACATATGGCCCTTGATTGTTCCAATGTGCGAACCCAACTTGATGATCCTATCGTTCATATAAGTGTGTCAAACAATGAAATTTACTTGTAAAAATCACCAAATTTACGAAGAATCCAGAAATACGGCCAAATCTAACGTATATGGCAGAGATACGACAAAATGTCATAGGACCAAAGTTGTAGATCACTCCGAATTGAAGGAGATTGTGCCATCCGTTTTGTGATACGGCTTACCGTTTAGCCAACAAATAGCTCAAAAGGAATGTCTGCACAGACATTAAAATTGCCTCCATATTTCGATATCTTTGGGGGGTAAAAAATGAAAAATTTGCACATCTTGGAATTTTTCCGTCGGGTAGGGATCAAAAGCTATAATTTTACCAAATTACAATTTTCTACCTCGTCTGGCAGGTTGTGCCACCATCTTGATTTGGGGGGACGGGGGATAAAAATTAGGAAATTCCCGAAAATTTTTAAGCCCACGAAACCTATAGGTTGTCGTTTTGGATAAATTAGACGACTGCGTTCTTATGCTGAGCCCAAAATTTGAGGCCCCCCAGCGTGCCCCCTTGTGGGAATTTTGAGAATTTTTGATTTTTCTAGGGATCCTGGGGTCATCAGCTTCTCCCGTACCAAGTTTCAAATTTCTGAGATTTCTGGAAGTGCCTCATTAATTCACGTTTTTTCATTTTTAAATATTTATATATACATCGCTCCAGACCGACTTGCTTTTATATATAGATACAGAATCAAACACCTCTGAAGTCAATGTTTGGTTCATCAGTCCATAGACTGGTTTGATGCAGTTTCCCGTACCACCCTATCCTATGTTCTTCTCATATTTATGTAACTACTATATCCTACGTCTACTCTAATCTGTCTGTTATATTATTGCCTTGGTAGACCCCTACCGTTCTTGCCACGTACACTTCCCCCATGAACTAACTTGAAAAGTTCTGGGTGTCTTGAGATGAGTCCTATCATTATATCTCTTCTGGCAAAATTCTGCCAAATAGTTATCCTCCCATCATTTCGATTCAGTATCTCTTCATTCGTGATTCGATCAACCGATCTCACCTTAAGCATTCTTCTGTAACACTACATTTCAAAATCTTGTATTTTCGTTCTGAGCTATTGTTCATGTTTCTCTTCCATACAATGCCATACTCCAGACGAAAGTTTTCAAGAAAACTAATTCCTATATCAATGTTCGAAGTGAACAAATTTCTTTTCTTAAGAAAGGCTTTCCTTACATCTACTAATCTGGATTTTATACCCTTATATCCGACAATCGCTAGTCATTCTACTACTCAAGTAACCATATTAATCCACTTCCTTTAAGACTTTAGGCTAATCTAATGTTTCCTTCATCATCTCACTTCGTATGGCAGTATTCAAAATTGCATTTGTTTTCGACTTATTTCTACACATATTCTGCAGACTCGGATGAAGTAACTATCATCGGCTAGTGCATATCCAGATGCCTTACGCTTCATCAAAATGTAAGATTTCGATTGTTTCCGTGCAGTCAGGATTTGCCATTAAAGATAATATTGCGGGTGTGAATGAGACGATGTGTGGCACTTTCAGGGGTATCAAGAATATTTTACTTCCAGAATATCGAAGTGGAATGAGTTAATCGATGATGATGCTTGTCGTTTTAATCGAGGTCATCGGCCCCTGATGGTACGAAATGAAATGACAAAACAAAAGTTTTAAATCATCCACTGACCAAAAGAAAGAAAAAGATGACATGAAGAATGAATGGATGGACATGAACCCAAAATAATCAGTGAATCCTACCCAAAAACTACCAGAAAGAAAGAGCGTTACCGACCAAGGGACAATTCTAAAGTACAATTCTGATGATTATGATGATGATGATGACGACGCTTGTTTTCTAAAGGGGTCCAAAATCCAGGTTAACGGCCCTCATAATGGTACATGTCGCTAGTAAAGTAGAACCATGGTATTTGTCATGTTGGGGTACTAATCAAAAGTAGCGAAGACTCACGGTGTTCCACACATGACGGTACTACTCACAAGTATTGTACGTCGTACAGGTAACGCAGACCTATGGTGTTTCTTACACAATGGCGCCACTCATAGCCAACGCAAACCGATGAGGTTCCTCACCTAGGTGTACCAGTCACGGGTGCCGGTATTCCCGTGGTGGTCCTCACATAGTGGGTACTAATCACAGGCAACGCAGACCCACGGTGTCGCTCATATAGTGGTACAACTCGCAGGCAACGCTAAGACCCGCGGTGTTGCTCACTTGGGTACGACTCACGGGTACTGGAAACCCACAGGCGAACCAACTCTATGCTGCTAATAATCACAAACCTGTTTCGTACCTAATATAGTGGTACTACTCGCAAGTACAGGCAACACATGGTGTTCCCCGCGTGATTGTACTAATCAAAAGTAGTTTCATGGTTTTAAGACAATCATCCCTTGGTCGTCCCTTTTAGTCGCCTCTCTCGACAGGCAGGGGATACCGTGGACGTATTTTTCGTCCGCGTCCCCCACCCACAGGGGTAGAGAGAGAGAAAAAAGAAAAAGATAGAAGGGATCCGTCACTTCGCAGAGGGTAGTGTGTTTTGTCCGCGAGAGGTACTTTATTTCCCTCAAGTCCGCCGACAAGCCGGTTAGGACCCCCTATCATCCACCTGGGACGCGCCACGTGGAAGTATCACCTCTTCCCCTGCTACGCCAGCGTAGTAGGTTCGTGGAATAAGAATTGGCCTGACCCTATCCCAAGTTTCGAAGATGACATTAGGGATTTAGCTCATGATGTGCGGGAGGAGAGCGAGCAATGTACTGTTTTGTTTGTCCTTTTACAAGTTGATCTACGTCGTACCGACACAGATATATTTTATAGCGAAAATAGGAATTGAATGGGCTAGGATTGGGAAGGAAGCGGTCGCGGCCTTACGGCACAGCTCAGCATTTGCCTGATGTGAAAATGGGAAACCACGGTAAACCATCTTCAGGGCTGCAAAAATTTGGTTCGATCCCACAATCTTCCGCATGCAAGCTCACAGCTGCACACCCCTAAGAGCACGGCCACCTCGTTCGGTGATGTACTGCTCCTCTCATGGCTTCCTTTCTTCGCAGAGTTCAAGCGATAATTGAAAAATACGTCCTTATACGAGTTACTAGACGAAATCGCGGGATGGTTCGGTTTTCAAGTGAAAATGTATGTTCCAGCCACAGTATAAATATCGTCAGAAGTTGTTAACCCACTACACTGAAATGGTTTTACTACACTTGGTGTCAGTTAGTCACCTTTACCACGGCAACGTGAAAAACGGCTAGTAACGCCATATATAATAATACGTTGAATACACAGAAAAATGGCACAGATTTTGATTAAATTGCCATTTGCGGTATCATACACTATCCATCCATTTTACAAGCAGAGCCCACAAATAAATAGAAGTACTTCCTTTGAAATACAGCAATTCTCGTTATCTCTCTATTGTCTTCCAATTATAGTGACTAAGACGAGGCCATTTATGTAATGCTTAATGTAACACGGCAGTAACATGTTTTGTGCATTAAACCATAAAGGGATGTTTCTAACTAAGCTATTAATGGACCAAATACTATCGTACCTACTGCTATACAGGGAAATCACACGAAATAAAGGATTTACTATAATTCTTCCCCGTTAATACTGTTAGTTTTCGCAAAAGCGACAGTGTTTACAAGTTATTCTAGTAGACGATTTAAAAAAAGGGATAGCATTGGGTGGATTCGAACCCTTACAATTTATATCCTATCGCTCATACATCCCACTGTTGGAACAGCTCACACATAACCTCCACTTAACGATGACTGAAAATCAACATCCTGTGTCCAGTCGTTCGGCCGGATCAGCAATGGAATGATGATGATGATGATGCTTTTTGTTTAGAGGGGCCTAACATCTAGGTCATCGGCCCCTATGGTACGAAATGAGACGACATGCTATTACAATTTAAAAATAGTAAAAAATTCATCCACTGACCAGAATTCAAAACGTGATGATGAGGAATGAACTGATGAATATGAATTTAAAACAATCAGTGGATAAGCCGCGCAATGCCTCACATTCCCAAAAACATTACTGACCAAGGGACTGCTTCCAAAGCCCAATCCTGAATCGATGATGCTTGTCTAAATGGGCCAATATCTATGTCAACAATCCCGCATAATGGCACTTATCGCTAGTAAAGGAGAACCATGGTATTTCTCAAGTTGCGGTACTAATCAAAGGTAGCGTAAACTCACGGTGTTCCAAACATTATGGTACTATTCACATGTATTGTACCTCGTAAAGGTAACGCTGACCTATGGTGTTTCTCACACAATGGCGCCACTCATAGCCAACGCAAACCGATGAGGCTGCTCACCTAGGTGTACTAATCACGGGCACCGGTATTCCCGTGGTGTTCCTCACGTAGTGGGTACCAATCACAGGCAACGCAGACCCACGGTGTCGCTCATATAGTGGTAGAACTCACAGGCTACTCCCAGACCCGTGGTGTTGCTCACATGGGTACGACTTACGGGTACTGGAAACCCACAGTCTACACCCACTGCTGCTACGATTCACAGACCTATTGTGTACCTAATATAGTGGCACTACTCGCAAGTAAAGGCGACCCATGGTGTTTCCCGCGTGATGGTACGAATCAAAAGTAGTTTCATGGTTCTAATTCAATCATCCCTTGTTCGCCCCTTTTAGTCGCCTCTCACGTCAGGCAGGGGATACCGTGGGTGTATTTTTCGTCTGCGTCTCCCACCCACAGGAGGTAAAGAGAGTAAAAAAGAAGAAGAAGGGATCCGTCACTTCGAAAAATGAAGTAAAGGACGAAGAAAGGCAAGGGCCACGAAGGGCGTTAAAATGAAAGACTCCCTTGGCCTCGAATGCTTTAATACCGTCGGGCTCGGAAAGGAACAAGAGTTGACCAAGGGAGGTCGGACAGGATAGACGAAAGTGAGGAGCCTGGCACAAGTAAGTGGAAGCAATGCCAAGACTCAGCTAAGGGCCCCGTGGTCGCCAATACACACTCCCAAGTTGAGAGCCCCTTGGGCCCCTTGTAATCGCCTCTTACGACAGACAGGGGATACCACGGGTATATTCTACATGTGCGTTCCCCACCCGCAGCGGGTAGTGTGTTTCCCTCAAGTCCGCCGGCAAGCCGGTTAGGACCCCCCTATCCGCCACCTGGGACGCGCCACGTGGGAGTATCACATCTCCCCCTGCTACGCCAGCGTAGTAGGTTCGTGGCCAGATGAAATGAAATGATATTTGAGAGTGTTTCTGGAATGAAAGATGGCAGGGAAAACCGGAGTACCCGGTGAAAAACCTGTCCCACCGGCACAAATCGCACATAGAGTGACCGGGATTTGAACCACGGAACCCGGAGGTGAGAGGCCGGCGTGCTGCCGCCTGAGCCACGGAGGCTACTCCACTTAACGATGAGGTATGTTATTAACGGTTTTATCGTCGATCGAGAAATAGAATCTGAGTGATGTCTACAAGCCAGATACTAAGTTATGTACGGTATGCTTCCGTTTCATGCCGACTATGGAACAGGTTTACCGTCAGTAGTGGGTCTCTAATGTAAGGATTCTTCGATTTTAGCTAGCGGGCAAGTTTTCTGCAGCTTAGTGTACATCAAGCAACCACTTGAATCCACGGCTTCTCAGTTCTATCAAAAAGAAAGAAGTCCAAGCTTATAGTTTTGTATGACTTTTGATATCATGAACATAGTCATGGGATCATTAATTTTACCTGGAATCCGATGCATAGGGACGTGACTTTTGACTATTCATTTGAAAAATCCAATATGCTTAGTCCGGGAGTGGGATCGCGCTAAAATAACTCCTGCGGGGCTAAATTCCGGTACCTCGGCGTCTCCGAAAACCAGAAAAGTAGTGATTGGGACATAAAGTCAATAACATTATATCTACACGAGGTTTACGAGATGCCGGAAGTTTGTACCACAAGTGGTCTATTGCGTGGCGGTTAATCTACTAACACGAGGCTAGCGTGTCTCAACACCTTCAAATATCACCGGACTGAGCAGGGATCGAACCCACCAACTTCGGCTCAGAAGGCCAGCGCTTCTACCGTCTGAGATGCTTATACGTGTAAACTTGTTCAGTATTAAGAAAAAATATCAACAGTAACATTTCTAACACATACTGATCGGGAACTTTATTTCGACAATATCACATGGTACGTATTACATCAAATTATGCGGTCGGTATCTCACTACAGCCCCTTTCGAACTTTTTTCATGTTAAATTGTTTTGATGGCAGTCGCTTAAAATTAAACTCAGAATTCATATTATTAGGAATAGTTCATTGTCATCCAGTGTGCATCATAAGGCGCAGTGGAGACTACATGCCCAATAAGGAAGCAGGATATCGACAGAAGGAAGGGCGGAACGAACTGTCTTGTGTAACTTCGTCAACTCCCTGTTGGCACTTGCCAGTAACTTCCATTTACATCGTGGTATGTCTCGTAGGCAGTACGCTGCGTAGGAATATACACTTGATATCTTCAACATTTTAGTTCAGCCGTGGTTATTACCTTATCTAACGTCGTAAGAACCTGAATAGGCTAATGCGTGGTGGTACTAAGGTGATCGAAATATATTACTCTAAGAAACTAATGCTGCTTAAGTATGTAAAATAGCTGTATGCGAGCTATAAATTAAACGTGGTACTGGAACCTGATACTTGTACATTGCTCGAAAGAAATTTATGACATCGAACATAAGTTCGAAGAGTACTCATCTATTTGAGTAAGATTCTGTGTAGTGTAATTGTGATTCATGCGTAGTTAAACCTACTCGAACCACACTCTGCTTTAGACTACTCTAATTCATTACAGCTATTAATATGCACTTTCTTGAAATAAATTTCACTCATTTCCAAGTAACGTAAATGAAATTGAGGATAACATAATAATACACATCAGACCACAGAAGTGTATTTGTCTTTTTTTCTCCATTGGCCGGTCGTACTGAGGATAAGGGACCAAATCTGTTCCGAAATTTCTCAAGGTAAGTACAGGTTATATCCCACACCTTCTGTGAATTGTATGAAAGTGAAACGGAAATCCACAGCCTGTTTCCAGTGATTCGACCGGGTCAGGAATGGAATGAATTAACCTCCTTATTTAGCAGCGAGGATAGAAATTGTGCCGGCTGCCGAAGCCTGTTGCACTCCTCTGGGGCAATGATGACTGACTGACAGATGAAATGAAATAAATAATAATGATATGTTTACCTCCCACCAACTACTTTGGACGTTTTTCGAAGATGCCGAGGTGCCGGAATTTTGTCCCACATGAGCTATTTTACGTGCTAGTAAATCTACCGACACGAGGCTGACGTATTTGAGCACCTTCAAATAACACCGGACTGAGCCACTCAGCCCTGCGAAATAAAATGATATTGAACAGTGTTGTTGGAATGAAAGAAGACAGGGAAAACCGGATATCCGGAGAAAAATCTGTCCCGCCCCCGCTTTTTCCAGCACAAATCTCACATGGAGCGACCGGGATTTGAACCATGGAACCCAGCGGCGAGAGGCCGGCGCACTGCCGCCCGAGCCACGGAGGCTCTTGTGAATTATGTTGTAGATGAATAGACTGCATATATTTAAAAATGAAAATGTACTTTCTTGTACAAGCAATTCCTTATTATTATTATTATTATTATTATTATTATTATTATTATTATTATTATTATTATTATTATTATTATTATTATTATTATTGCCGTGTTTTGGTGGATCAGCAGAGGTGAAAGAAGGTGCGGGCTGGGATGGGTCTAACTACAAGTCCAAAAGATGAATTTAAAATTTAAATAAAGGTTATATTTTCAACAGATAACAAGATTTAACCATTTTTCACTAAGTGAAATAACAATGAATATTCAGGTACAATAATAATTTTACAAGCGAAAACACAAGTTAAGGTGTCTTTACAAATCCTGGGCTTCGAGCCCCAATTTGACAATCCTTGAGCTCTCAGCTCACAACCACAAAATACCAAAGTGCAGAAAACCCCTAATTACACGGAGCACTTGCTCCCACCTAGTAATGTCAAGCCTCCTAGAGGCACCTTTCAAAATACCGGAAAGAGCTGACCGCTCTCAATCTTTCAAGCCTATCAAAGGCAACAACCAACATTACTATCAACTGCCCTCAAGGCACACCTATCAAGAAACAGGGATATCTAGTACCCAATCTACTGGGCCTTCGTGGAAAATGAATAGATTCATTAAATGGCCCCAAAAAATAATCAAGATGAATGGAGGCGTGTACTTGCACTCCTACATGAAAGCTTGTTAAAACCTAAGTGGCGTTAATCCGATACACAGGGGCTATTCCCATACTACAAGTCCGAAAGATGAATTTAAAATTTAAATGAAGGTTATATTTTCAACAGATAACAAGATTTAACAAAAATAAGAAAAATAATTTAACACATTAATGAAGAGAAGGAAATCGGTTATGAAAACGTAGTCACCTCAAATCCAAATTGAAGGGGAGCTCGAGAGGGTAAAGCACTCTCTATTCCCGATTTACAGTTAAAGTAATAAGAAAGTGTTTACATAACCCGGCACTAAGTTACATTTTTAAACAGGTAGGATACTTTGAAAAGGTTTCGAACCTTCCCCGGTAAACTGCTGACCAAGAAAGAAATAAAGAGGTTAAAAGGCCATTACCTTTGCTGAAGAGCTGCTGCTCGAAGGAAGAGGCGCAACCCGCCCCCTGCTATACTTCCATACACTAAGCAAGATGTTGTTGAAGTGTCGACGAGCCATGAAAATCAGCAGTTTTTAAACCCTCATGGAAGATTCGAGACCTTTCATGAATAATTAAGACACACCCACAGGCGTTTATTGGTTCCCCAAAAGTTACAGGTCAAAAATTGAGGAAGAAGGACACTATTGGTCCAAAATTAATTAAAGAAATTCGGGATTAGCTAAGTCCAAAACTGGCGGAAAGAAAGATTTATATTGTCAACCTACAAATGAAAGAACGAAATTTAGTTATAGGAAAACTTATGAGTATAAAATATCTTCAAGAAAAGTTCCATCACTTCGCACCAGGGTGCATGATCATAGTTTTTGGGAGAAACATCTGTGAGAGAATGTCCACACTTCTTGATTAGTAAAAAAAAAAAGCAATTCGAAATTAACACAGTGACATCTTCAGATAAACGGTTGAATTAATTCAGTTTTAAAGTTCAGAGTTTCAGCTGTAGAGGAGTAATTTAAGGCAGAAAATTCAAATGTGCGGCGTATAGGTGTACCAACCGGGACAATTATTATTATTATTATTATTATTATTATTATTATTATTATACCACAGAACGGTGGCCATTTCCTCTTCTCCTCCTTCCGCTACGACCTGCGTAAGACCATTGGCAGCTTTGCAATGGTTTGGGTTTATTTCTCTCCTCCTTCTCTACCCTATTCCTGTACCTATATCTGCCAATGAGCTCTCGCATATTGCTTGGTGTATATTTATTTCTCCTGTTATCTGTCCCTTCCACCTTGAACCACATCTTAGTCCAGTCTTTCTGGAGTTCGACAACCCACTTAGTTTCCGTCTTTCCTCTTGTACCCGTTGTCTCCCATACTCTTCCATTCATTCTCTCTAAGCCCATCCTGATCATTCATGTCGAGCAAATCTTGCTCTTTTGAGTCTTATTTCTTTCGGTACAGTTCGCCCCTTCATTTTCGTTCCGACATTTCACCTCCTCTTTTTGGCCCCATTGTCTTCCTCAGGACATTTCTTTTTTCTTTCACCACCCCATAATATCTTTCTGGTGTCATCGTGTCATCATCTCGGCCGCGTACAGTGCTGCGTTCCTCATTGTTACCTTGTAGTGTCCGAGCTTTGCGTTCGTTGATATGTATGGAATGCTACTTCCTAAGCACCTGATGTTCACAATTTCAAGACCTTTAAGCAATAACATACACTGAAATGCTAGTTAAATTATTCGCTGGAAATGACATCTGTAAATTGAAAATAAATGCAGCAACGTGGTATGAAATTTAGCATTTCAAAAAAATCGAAACATAAGGACTTAATTCCAGAAAAAAATACGAAACTGGAACAGATATTTATTTATTTATTTATTTATTTAATTTATTTATTTATTTATTTATTTATTTATTTATTTATTTATTGAAATGATGTTCGTTGTTTAAAGGAGCCTAACATCTAAGGTCATCGGCCGCTAATGGTACGAGATGGACGACATATGAGAATTAAAATTACAAAAAGTATCCACTGACTAGAGATTAAAATAAACGGTGATTAAAAATTATTATGAGATGAAAACAATCAGTGGATCTAATTCGCAATACCTTATTTTCTAACAAAATCATAGAAAAAATGTGCCAATGGAATAAGGCCTTGCCTGGAAGTACAGATATGTATATAATTCAAGTTATAAGTTAAAATAACACATTAAATACGGATACACGGACTAAAATAAAGTCAATGGGTTGAAAGCGCAGTTCACACAAATGCACTCAGACAATGGACATTATTTTACACGGTAAAAAAGACAACTGCTCGTCATCTGAAAAGATGAGGAAGATGGTACTCGGGAGGTTTGCTTTTTTTTTTTTTTTTTTTTTTTTGCCTATGGCGCAGATCGACCAGGTCCTCGCACTCCGTAAAGATGTGTACCACGGTAAGATGGTCATCGCAAGTACACGCCGGAACAAACAAACAGACACGAAAAATAAAAACCAGTGATACGGTATTGAATTGACCTATATATAATTTCGTGTGGCTATTTCTAGCCGAGTGCAGCCCTTGTAAGGCAGACCCTCCGATGAGGGTGGGCGGCATCTGCCATTTGTAGGTAACTGCGTGTTCTTTGTGGTGGAGGATAGTGTTATGTGTGGTGTGTGAGTTGCAGGGATGTTGGGGACAGCACAAACACCCAGCCCCCGGGGGCCATTGGAATTAACCAATTAAGGTTAAAATCCCCGACCCGGCCGGGAATCGAACCCGGGACCCTCTGAACCGAAGGCCAGTACGCTGACCATTCAGCCAACGAGTCGGACATTGAATTGACCTAAAACGGATAACTATCTGAAAAATTGGCAAAACAAACGAAATTACAGACAGCGGACCCCGTACAACTTTATTTACATAGACTTAAGTACTAAGTCATTCATTCTCATATTCACCCATGCATTCATACAACCTGGCTACATACTTAGGAGGAAATCCCGGCAAGATCTTCTAAAAGTGGCTAATGTCATGCAGTTCCTAACACTCAGCGGGAGAGAATTCTATAACTTGGAATGAACGGTTATACCTGATGTTCGAGTTATGGGTATGGTAAGAGAGGAGTGAGATCGAGTGTAATGTTGATTGGAGGAGAGGTAGCCGAGATCTGAGGTAAAATACTGCGAGGTTGCTTCATTTAAAAGTTGGAAGATGAGTGTAGCAATGTGTAGGTAGATCATTTCAAGTACTTAAAGAATGTGTATTCTTTAAGAATGGAAGGCTTATATTCTTCCACCGCTTTTTACACACTGTGATAAGGTGAGGGTAGTATTCACTATTGTGGTTTTGCGTTGTGGTTGGAAGCTTGTGTGTTGTGTTGTTTGTAAATAAGGAGGAATATGCTGGGGTTAAAACGAACATCCAGTCCCACAGTCAAAGCAATTAACCAGACGCGATTAAACTCCCCGACCCGGCCGCGAACCGATCCCGGGACTCAACGCTAAATATTCAGTCAAGGATCCGTACTTCCACGGCTAACGGTATGGTAACTAAAATCGAATTAAATAATTACAGAGATAATGCAGTGAGCTCTCGCTTATGATCAACAGGATTGTAAGAAGGTAGTGAATTCACAAAACGAATCTATCCTTAAAATAGCTCAGATTTAGGCTGCAACTTTCCTTGCTGTACGGCAGTGAAAGATAGTAAAACTCAGGATATTTTTTATAAAGTGGAGATGAAAATCAAGAAGTTCGTGGTTTAACGTCGCATGAACTTGGATATGCTTTTTGGACGAGACACAGTAGAGAGCTATGACTGAGAAGGAAGCAACTGTGGCCTTAATTTAAGTAGAACAGGTGTAAAATTCAGGAACATCGGAAAACCATCTTCAGGTCAACGAATAATTGGTTCGAATCTACCATCTCTCCCTACAGCCTCACAGCCCGACCCACGGAGCTAACTCGCTCGGGGGCGTGAGAATTATTACTGGTGAGAATACTGGCAGGACTGTGCTTCTTTTGAAGATATAGAGACTTTATTAAGATCATTTAAAGCATAAACCAACTGCGATACAGTTATTTCTTTTAGTGAAGTTTCATTAAAATCTAGAGCGTATGCTTGGCTGAATGGTCAGCGAATGGCCTTCGATTGGGCAGTGAAAGGTGGGAACACTCGGGATATTTTTCATAAGGAGGAGTTGGAAAACGCCTCCATTCAGTCCTCCCTTATTCGCATCAGGAGCAACATACATAAAAATTAGAACAAAGGAAACATAAACATATTTGCAATATATCAACCCAAAATTTGGTGACGTTTATGGTTTTCGTTATGGGTCGTGTATTTTAATCTTAAATGAGGAATTCCCTTGTCTGGGCGTTTATGATGTCCACAAGATCCCTGCACTCATTCACCACACACAATGCCATCCTCTTCTACAATAACACGCAGTTTCTTGTACACAGCAGATGCTACCCACACTCGTCGTAGGGTGTGACATGCGAGGGGTGCACCAGGCTAAAAATACTCTCACGAAATGATATATTGAACCCTTTAACGTCCACAAAAGGTCATGGGTTGAATATTAAAAACATAACATGTTTATATACTTTAGTTATAATCATGATTATACCTCATTTAAGAGAATAATCTTGTTATTTGCTTTACATTCACTAACTATTTTTACAGTTTTCTGAGACGCCGAGGTGCCGGAATTTTGTCCCGCGGGAGTTATTCTACGTGCCGCGAATCTACCGACACGAGGCTGACGTACTTGAACACCTTCAAATACCATCGGACGGAGCCAGGAATGAACCTGCCAAGTTGGGGTCAGAAGGCCAGGGCCTCAACCGTCTGAGCCACACAGTCCGGCTCATTTAAGTGACTAAACATGATTTTACCTTTTATTTAGTTATTGTTGACAGGTAGGTTTTTAGAACATCATAACCTGATAGATGAAATTGGTAGATTGTACGATATTTAATTCTTTTATATATGTTCGGAAATGGAGCAATTAACTCACAATTAGAATATTTTCATTGGTACAGTCATTTCAGTGCTAGCTGAAGACAATTGTTCCTGTGTTCACAGGAGGAGTAAAGTAGTTAGGATATGCGGTATTTATTTGAGATCAGTTTCAAGTGAGACATTGTGTTTATACGTCACGATGTCTTGTGGTATGTGCAAGAACAATTTTCTTATTTTCATTGATCTGTTTCATTCCCATCCTTGCTTTTGGGTCAACAACTTTCATGATAATAAAATATAATAACCGTAACCTTTCTTTCACCGTTCACCGTCCAGTGTTGGTTTTTCCCTCGGACTTAGCTCAAGTGGGACACAACTGGGAAAGAGGACTAATACCTCGCCCAGGTGGCCTCACCTGCTATGCTGAACAGGGGCCTTTTGGGGGGACTGGAAGATTGCAAGGGATGGGCAAGGAAGAGGGAAGGAAGCTGCCGTGGCCTTAATTTAGGTACCATCGCGGCGTTTGCCTGAAGGGAAAGTGGGAAATCATGGAAAACCACTTCGAGAATGGCTGAGGTGGGGATGGAACTCTCTTCTATTCAATTGACCTTACGAGACGGAGAGTGGACCCCGTTCCAGCCCTCGTACCACTTAAATTTCATGGCAGAGTCGGAAATCGAATCCAGGCCTCCGGAGGTGGGAGCTAATCACACCAATCGCTACACCGCAGAGGCGGATAATAATAATAATAATAATGATAATAATAATAATAATAATAATAATAATAATAATAATAATAATATGTTTACGTCCCACTAACTACTTTTACGGTTTTCAGAGACGCCGGTGTGCCAGGATTTTGTCCCGCAGGAGTTCTTTACGTGCCGCTAAATCTACCGACACGGGGCTCACGTATTTGAGCACCTCCAAATACCATCGGAATGAGCGAGGATCGAACCTGCTAAGTTCTAAATTATTATTTTGATTATTATTATCATTATTTAATTATTTATTTATTTATTTATTTATTTATTTATTTATTTATTTACCACAAATCATACAGATTATATGGATGGTCTAGCGATGGTCTACATTAGTTGATTCACGGACCTACTAAGCTAATATATACAATAATTACGTTATTCACATATTTACACTCACACAGTAATTCATTATGAATGGAATTACATTTATGAGCAATGCTAGTAACACCATTCGTTATGCAGCCAGTCCCTATGACGGATGAATGGTGTGGAAGTGTCGCTCATAGGGTTGGTTGGTGGGATTAAGCAAGCTGAGGTGAAATGGCACCTTCCGGCTCAGTGAGGAAAGCAACGGGAAAGTACCTCACTTTTCATTCCACTAGTACGCCTCTTAAGTGACGCCTAGGCTACCCTTACAATTGATGATGATGATGATGTGTTGGAGATCTAACCAACCTTCAAGCTGAGGACGCAACGTACATCTTTAAGGGCGCTGGTCGCTGCTTTGAGTAAGGTATCATACCAGTAACTTTCCTAGAAATTCAAGCGGAAAAACATTTTCAGTATTGGTCAAGGATTGTGGTTAGTGTTCAACTTTCTCCAGGGTAAATGAGTGCTTACTTTTTTTTTTTTTTTTTGCTAGGGGCTTTACGTCGCGCCGACACAGATAGGTCTTATGGCGACGATGGGATAGGAAAGGCCTAGGAGTTGGAAGGAAGCGGCCGTGGCCTTAATTAAGGTACAGCCCCAGCATTTGCCTGGTGTGAAAATGGGAAACCACGGAAAACCATTTTCAGGGCTGCCGATAGTGGGATTCGAACCTACTATTTCCCGGATGCAAGCTCGCAGCCGCGCGCCTCTACGCGCACGGCCAACTCGCCCGGTTGAGTGCTTACTGTACTTGAACGCGCCAAAAAATGTTCCATTTTCATACTAGGCGAATGTTCGGTCTGAACCGTAATTAAGTTCACAACCGGGCGAGTTGGCCGTGCGGTTAGGGCCGCGCAGCTGTGAGCTCGCATCCGGGAGATCGTGGGTATGAACCCCACTGTCGGCAGCCCTGGAGATGGTTTTCCGTGGTTTCCCATTTTCATACCAGGCAAATGCTGGGGCTTACCTTAATTAAGGCCACGACCACTTTCTTCCCCTTCCTAGGCCTTTCCTGTCCCATCGTTGCCATAAGACCTAACTGTGTCGGTGCGACGTAAAGCAAATAGCAAAAAATAATAAATAAATTAAGTTCACGGACGCTCCCATCCCATTCCAAGCCCTTTCCTATCCATAAGACCTACCTGTGTCGGTACGACGTCAAGCATATTGTAAGAAAGAAGCTATATGTGCCCTAGTCGGAGGAATAGAATATGTACTTGCACCGTTGTGATGTTTGGGACATCACTGAATGTTTTTAATTATTGAACTATATATTTAATTGATAATATGTATATATTTAATCACTGATAGGTCATTTTAAATTAATATGTATATATATAGGACTTTTATCATCCATTTCAATCATCATTTCATTTCTTTGTATCGCGGCTATAACGTATTCTGAACGAACAAATTATTGGGTAAAGTATTTCAACATCACGCATATTTATAACTTGCAGTAAATTTTCCAATAGCCGTTGTGAGGTGACCAGAGTCAGCAGGCTAATTTCAGCCCAATTCCAGGAAAAGTACGTCATCGAGATTACGAGAGACCTTACCCTCTCCACCTCATGAAGATACAGTTGATACATGATTAACACCCACTTTTCAAACTCGGCTTGGGGACGCTGTATTTCAGCGGGAAAGTTCAGCCTATGCGAATGAACGTAATGAAGCAACGTGATGGATTGACAGCTATACATCGGAGAAGGGATGAGACCTCGAATCTTACTGGACCATGTGATATGGATGGTGGAAGGAGACTTGTGAACCGATAAATACCACCGACAAGGGCTGGAGAGGACATTCATTCGGACAGCCGGACTTTCTCATTTATATACTTATTCATTCTACGTCTACACATCGGAGAAGATTTTAACTTAGTTCACTTCGCATCTGAGTATATTCTACTCAAAAGTTACTCTCATTGGGACTTGTTATCTCAATGACGAGAGGTAGTCAACGGGAGACCGGTTCTGACTGGTATAGGGGAGCAGAGCTTTTATTATGAGTTTAGCTACGCTACTTTTCCGTAATAAGGAAGAATACAAGTGTATTCTCTCCATGAACATAACCCATGGTGGTTTTGCACTTAAAATTAGGACTCATTACGACTTTATGTAAGGAGTACAGTAGGAAGTGCTAAGGACAGGAAATGTGGATGTAGGACTGGAATTCAACAACAGATGAGGCAGCCTGTACGAGAGATCCACCCATCTTCAGCTTCAAGACAACAGAGTCTACATTTGGTGAGCTTATGGCATAAGTTACTGCAAGTCTTCGCGCAACAGTTCATTTTCTTAGAGTTAATTTCATTCACTTTTTCTTTTGCTTCCGTAAGTTCAGATTTCGTTAATACGCCGTTACGTCACGTTTTTCATCTTAATAAATAGCTGTTTTAATTTATATTTTATGAAATGATTATTAATGATCCTTAAATTCCAAGTTAGTGTACTTAATGATTTGTGTTCCGTTCACCCCACCCCTGGGAGTTTTTTGAGTCTCATTACGTATTTTTATTTATTATTATTATGATTATTATTATTAATTATCTACTTTTGTTTTCAAGCCTTAAGCTTGAAGACTGGCGCCCTTGGGATACTGTTTCTGGAGAAACAATGACATATCATTTATTTATTTTAATATTAAAGTGACCCGCCACGTTATAAATTTGTCATACATCTGTGGGCGAAGTGGGTACGTCACATATTGGCGCCCAACGTGGGGCTCGTAAATCATTAAGTACTGGTACAGAAGGATAAAATCAGTAGTTTGGGGGTAACTGTTGTGTATCCACAGTATATTTTTCTTGTGTGTTTGATTTTGGGGGTAACATGGCTGAGCTAGAGGAGAAAGACATGACGCTGCGTAGTGGACACGTGCTGAAGGGTAGTACTTTAAGTAATTCTAAGGAAGAGTTAGATAAATGTGTAGAGGAGGAAACTGATATTAGGAGCGAAGATAGCGAAGGGAATAAGAGTAGGAATGACGAAGTTACTTTAGATTCAGACGATAGTACAATGGGGGGCGAGGCGGAGGTTAGCCCTAACGGTGAGGGTAATAATAATCAGTTACTTGAAATGATGCAGTTAATGTTAAGTAAGATAGAGGATAGTAAATCTGAAATAAAAAATGAATTGGAACAAATTAAAACAGATGTAGAACAAACTAAATCAGAAATAAAAAATGAAATGGAACAAAATAAATCTGAAATAAAAAAGGAATTGGAACAAACTAAATCAGAAATTAAAAATGAAGTAGAACAAACTAAACGAGAATTAAGTAAGGCATTGAATGAACACAAGGTCGAAGCTAATAAAAGGATGGACGAACATAGCAAACAGTTACAAGAATTATTTAAACAAAATGAAAGATTTAACAAGCAGATAGAGGAACAGAAAGAGACAACTGAGCAAAACAAACAAGAGGTAGAAAAGAAATTTGTAGAGCAGAGGAGTGAGTTGTTGGGATTAATGGAAAAAGAAAGCAACAACACTAGAAAGGAGTTAGAGACACAGGTGACAAGTATTAATAATAAAGTTGAGATCCAACAGGAAGAAATAAAAGAATTTAAGGATCAGGTACAAAACAAGATCGATACGGTTAAGTGTATAATAGAAGACAACACTAGGGAACAAAGAGAAAAGTTTGCGAAAGTAGAAGGCATTGCAGTGGAAATTAAGACGTTGAAAGAAAAACAGAACACTGTAGTGAATGAAATTGAAAGTAGAGATAAAGAGGTAGATAACCGCATAGCGATGGCAGAAGCACGCATTCGACGAGAAGTAAGAGAAAGGCAAGTTAACACCGAGAGGCAAAGTCATGGAGGGATTTACAGTAAGGAAATCGAATTACCGAAGTTCAATGGGAAACAAACTAACCCACTAGAATTTCTGAAAATAGTAGAAAAACGGTTTGGGAAACGGATTGAGGAAGGGTTTATGGACTGGGAAGAGGCGATCGACATTATTGATCATGCTTTTGTGGGAGAGACGCGTTCCTGGTTTTCAGTCTATAAAAGTAACATGAAAAGTCTGGAGGAATTTAAGACGAAATTCACAGACAAATACTGGAACGAAAACGTTCAAAGCCGTGAAAGAGAAAGGGTAGTATTTGGGAAATTCAAACATAATGAATGTGTCTCTATGACTGAGTATTTTTTGTCACATGTTGTGATTTGCCAGAATTTAGACGGAATCACGGCTGATTCAGATGTAGTCAGATTACTGTTACGACATTTTCCAGACAGGGTACGCGAAGCAGCGTGTATGCAAAGTATTAAAACTATTCAGGAAATGGAACAGTTATTAGGGAGTTTTGATGCGCTAGGAAACATTGGGCATAGAACAGGAAACTCACATAATTTTGTTCCTCATAGTGAACCAAGGGACAATAGGAGACAGCCAAACTACGAGAATCGTAATCAGTTTCAGCCAAGGCATAACGGTAGGGGTGGCGCACCTGAAAATAGAACGGGAAATGCCCAACAAGTCAGAGGACAAGTTACTAACGAGCCAAGTGTAGGTACACGATCGCAACCTTTAAACTAAATGCAGGCTGTAATGATGGGTCAGAATTCCAGCCTTACCAGGAAGTAGTTAGGAATTGTGTTATGAAACTATTGCCATATGACCTAGATGTTAAGGAAGACCTTATGTGTGAACCAGATAATAATTATTTAGATTCGGGTGAAGAAGTGATTAATCCTGTGGTTCAATTAGAAGTTTGGGGGGCGTATGTTCACGCGTTAATTGATACTGGAAGTCAGAAATCATGTATTAGTTCAGAATGGTATGACTCTTTAGTTAAACAGGGTATTATGATAGAAGAGATGCCTGTTAAGTCTACATTCATTATTACAGCTGTTGGTAAGAAGTCGAAACAAATATGCAAGTAGGTTGCGGTGCCGATTTGTATAGAGGTTTTTATTTCAGTACAGGTATGTTTGGTTATTCCTCACCTTGTATTTGATCTCATCTTGGGATGTGACTGGCTGACTTTAAAATCGGCTCAGCTAGATTACGATGATGCAACGGTAAATCTGAAGTGGGATAATAAGTATGTCAAACTCGAACTGAAAAATGAAATTCAGAGGAAAACGAATGTTTGTGCTATGTGGAGTGTAATTGAGGTTTCTAGATATGAGGAGAAACCCAGTGAGGGGTTTAATTTATGCCAGTTGTGGTTGAAAGAGGATCAGAAGGATGCCTTGTTTGAAGCTGCGAGTAACAGTAAATTAGAGGAAGTCCAGAGGGACGAATTGTTGGCAGTGTTATGTGAACACGCTGAGATTTTTTCTAAGAAACCCGGTAAAACACATGTTTATGAACATTCTTTTTCAGTGCTGGATGACAGTCCTTTCAGCGGGCCACGGTATGCTATCCCACACAAATATGCCAAGGCAGTTGACGATCAGATACAAGCTATGTTAGCTGATGGGATAATTGAAGTGTCTAATAGCCAGTATGTAAATTCTTTAATCGTTGTGCCTAAGAGTGATGGGAGCGTTAGAATTTGCATTGATGGGAGGGATATGAATAGACGTATTTGTACTGACCAGTTAAAATCACAGACTATTGAAGAGTTAATTCAGGGCTTTGAGGGTAAAAAATGGTTTTCATCTGTTGATTTAAGAAATAGTTTTTGGCAGATTCCTTTGAGAGTAGAGGACAGGCCTCTGACGGCATTTAGTCATAAGTACAGCTTGTATCAGTTTCACGCGTTCCCTACGGGACGAAGACTAGTTCTGCAGCCTTAATTAGAGCATTAAATATTGCATTAGGTGATGTGGCAGGGGATTTCGCCACGGTTTTTATTGATGAGATGGCTGGAGCTTTATATCAAGGACCTTATCGTATACATAGGAAACTAGGACCTTGTGCTTATAAATTATCTAACGGTGATTGCATTATAATGGGTTCATACAACATTAGAAGTTTACGTAAATATATTACGAGTCTGGGGGATTTTCCATAGCGCTGGAATATAGGTCAGTGAGCCAGGCCACGCTTATCTCTTATATAATATACACCTGTCGCAGCGTGGAGTGACTGCTCTCTGGTAGGTGGAGTTTCCCAAGTTTTGTCTTGCTTGCTACACGATGTGTGTGTATACGATTGACACGAGTTCATTACCAAGATTACGTCTGTTCTCTTTACGTAGCGCCATGTATGGGTAATCTAGTATTTGATTTTATATAACGAGGATCATTAATATTGCAGTTTAAAATTTGTAAATTCCCCGTAGACTATAAGAAGTCATCATAAAGACTTGCAATAATTTTACCCTAGGCTAAAACCACGTGAATGTGCTAGCGTGTGTGAAGTGATAGTCGTACAGCAAGAACGTATAAACACTTGAAAGAGTAATACGATGCATTTTGTTTGTGTAAATTTTGTACAGATCTAAATTGAATTGTCAAGTGTTGCATACACTGGATTCATAAAATCAGCAAGAGATGACGAACATTTGAGAAAGTGAGACATCAGAAACTCGCTAAGTTGTAATATTGTGTTTAATGGAAATTTTGAAGTGTTATATATTATCTGTTATTAAGTTGTAGGTGGAATCATCAAGTTGTAATTTTGTAAAATAGTGTTGTGTTGTATACAGTAATGAATGAATGTGCAGTTGTTTTGGAAACAAGTGTAACGTAAGTGGCAATGTGTGGGTGTGAGCCCTCAACGAAGTACTACTTGTTTCAGGCTCAGAGGGGCAAATGTGATGTTTGGGACATCACTGAATGTTTTTAATTATTGAACTATATATTTAATTGATAATATGTATATATTTAATCACTGATAGGTCATTTTAAATTAATATGTATATATATATATATAGGGCTTTTATCATCCATTTCAATCATCATTTCATTTCTTTGTATCGCGGCTATAACGTATTCTGAACGAACAAATTATTGGGTAAAGTATTTCAACATCACGCATATTTATAACTTGCAGTAAATTTTCCAATAGCCGTTGTGAGGTGACCAGAGTCAGCAGGCTAATTTCAGCCCAATTCCAGGAAAAGTACGTCATCGAGATTACGAGAGACCTTACCCTCTCCACCTCATGAAGATACAGTTGATACATGATTAACACCCACTTTTCAAACTCGGCTTGGGGACGCTGTATTTCAGCGGGAAAGTTCAGCCTATGCGAATGAACGTAATGAAGCAACGTGATGGATTGACAGCTATACATCGGAGAAGGGATGAGACCTCGAATCTTACTGGACCATGTGATATGGATGATGGAAGGAGACTTGTGAACCGATAAATACCACCGACAAGGGCTGGAGAGGACATTCATTCGGACAGCCGGACTTTCTCATTTATATACTTATTCATTCTACGTCTACACATCGGAGAAGATTTTAACTTAGTTCACTTCGCATCTGAGTATATTCTACTCAAAAGTTACTCTCATTGGGACTTGTTATCTCAATGACAAGAGGTAGTCAACGGGAGACCGGTTCTGACTGATATAGGGGAGCAGAGCTTTTATTATGAGTTTAGCTACGCTACTTTTCCGTAATAAGGAAGAATACAAGTGTATTCTCTCCATGAACATAACCCATGGTGGTTTTGCACTTAAAATTAGGACTCATTACGACTTTATGTAAGGAGTACAGTAGGAAGTGCTAAGGACAGGAAATGTGGATGTAGGACTGGAATTCAACAACAGATGAGGCAGCCTGTACGAGAGATCCACCCATCTTCAGCTTCAAGACAACAAAGTCTACATTTGGTGAGCTTATGGCATAAGTTACTGCAAGTCTTCGCGCAACAGTTCATTTTCTTAGAGTAATTTCATTCACTTTTTCTTTTGCTTCCGAAAGTTCAGATTTCGTTAATACGCCGTTACGTCACGT
This sequence comes from Anabrus simplex, assembly GCF_040414725.1. NCBI lineage: Eukaryota > Metazoa > Arthropoda > Insecta > Orthoptera > Tettigoniidae > Anabrus > Anabrus simplex. Next base: position 277,356,661 of record NC_090268.1, on the reverse strand, counting down.
TTTTCATCTTAATAAATAGCTGTTTTAATTTATATTTTATGAAATGATTATTAATGATCCTTAAATTCCAAGTTAGCGTACTTAATTATTTGTGTTCCGTTCACCCCACCCCTGGGAGTTTTTTGAGTCTCATTACGTATTTTTATTTATTATTATTATGATTATTATTATTAATTATCTACTTTTGTTTTCAAGCCTTAAGCTTGAAGACTGGCGCCCTTGGGATACTGTTTCTGGAGAAACAATGACATATCATTTATTTATTTTAATATTAAAGTGACCCGCCACGTTATAAATTTGTCATACATCTGTGGGCGAAGTGGGTACGTCACACCGTGTCCACCCCGTATGGTCAAATGTTCGTTAAACTTTTCACAGGTTATTTTACAATTCATAGAATGCGTGACTGTTCCTCGTTGGTCGCGGGTAAAGAACACACGTCCAGTCCCTGACGCGGGGACACATTTAAGCAGTGTCGTGTGTCTCAGTCTGCCCACAACATTTCCTTCTGTTTAATAGGTGGGTCACCGGAGTCGAGAATTTATTATGCGGTAATGAGTGAATAAATCAGGCAGAATGACGTCCCTAGGAGCGTGCCTGACATGCTAACACAAGTCTTAGCTTTGGACTTTGAATGTCTTCGCATCGATCTCAGACGTCAACAATTCCTACAAGACTTGGGTTCACCAGAATATATTAACAGGTGCAGTTCAGGGTTCTAAATAAAAAGAAAAAAAAAGAAAAAAAAGAAACATTGTTCGAACGCTCCCAACAAGTCCAAGCGATTTATTTTCTCGCAATACATTCATACATTCATCCTTACTTATCTGTTGAGTTAAATATCCTCCTGCAAAGATCAATAATAATAATAATAATAATAATAATAATAATAATAATAATAATAATGAAAATGAAATGCCGTATGGCTTTTAGTGCCGGGATATCCCAGGACGGGTTCGGCTCACCAGGTGCAGGTCTTTCTATTTGACCCCCGTAAGCAACCTGCGCGTCGTGATGAGGATGAAATGATGATGAAGACAACACATAACCCCAGCCCCCGTGCCATTGGAATTGACCAATTAAGGTTAAAATCCCCGACCCGGTCGGGAATCGAACCCGGGACCCTCTGAACCGAAGGCCAGTACGCAACCGTTCAGCCAACGAGTCGGACTATAATAATAATAATAATAATAATAATAATAATAATAATAATAATAATAATAATAATAATAATAATAATAATAATATATTTTTCCTTTACGTCCCACTAATTACTTTTACGGTTTTCGGAGATGCAGATGTGCCGAAATTTAGTCCCGTAGGAGTTCTTTTGCATGATAGTAAATCTACAGACACGATGCTGAGGTATTTCAGCACCTTCAAATACCACCGGACTGAGCCTGGGTCGAACCTGCCAAGTTGAGGTCAGAAAGCCAGTGCCTCAACTATCTGAGCCAATCAGCCCGGTAACAGTAGTAGTAGTAGTAGTAGTAGTAGTACCGAGCTCGATAGCTGCAGTCGCTTAAGTGCGGCCAGTATCCAGTAATCGGGAGATAGTGGGTTCGAGCCCCACTGTCGGCAGCCCTGAAGATGGTTTTCCGTGGTTTCCCATTTTCACACCAGGCAAATACTGGGGCTGTACCTTAATTAAGGCCACGGCCGCTTCCTTCCACTTCCTAGGCCTTTTCTATCCCATCGTCGCCATAAGACATATGTGTCGGTGCGACGTAAAAGCAAATAGCAAAAAGTAGTAGTAGTAGTAGTAGTAGTAGTAGTAGTACTAGTAGTGTCCAGCTACTTGGTTGAATCGTTAGCGTTGAGACCCTCGGATTAGAGGGCCAGGTTGGGGATTTTATTCAAATTTGATTAATTCCTCTGACTTAGGGTCTGAGTGTTTGTCCCAACAGACTCCTCTTCATACTCAACAAATCATACTACCAACCATTAGAAAAACATACAATAGTGAATAAATCCCTCCACACCGAGCTGGCGTCAGGACGGCCATCTGGCCGTACAACAGGCGCTGATTAATGCTTATACCTTACCGGTTCGTTTATTTCCAGTTTGTCGTGCCAAGGAAAACGTCTGTCTTCTCATTCCTGAAAGATCTGCCGTTGCTGTACACAGAATAACTATTTCTCGCAGGTAAGGGGTTAGTAACAAAAGAAAACATACCCCTATAAATTTAATAACAAATTGCCCGCGTGTGAGACACAGTTCTCACCCAGAACCCCAACAGAGTGTAGATAAAAGCGGCGGAATTATCATCATTGGTCATTGGTACGAAATGGGACGAAATGTTATGACAAATTAAAAGTCCAAAATCCTCCACTGACCACAATTCAAAACGTGAGGACGAAGAATGGATGGATGGATGGATGGATGGATGGATGGATGGATGGATGGATGGATGGATGGATGGATTACCATAATGTGTGGAATACCGCGAGTCGACGCTAATCTTGATTAGTACCGCAATATGCCAAATAGTATGGTTCTACTTTCCTAGCGATAAGTACCATTATGAGAGGCCGATGACCTGGATTTTGGACCCGTTTCGACTACAAGCATAATCGATTCAGCATCGTGCTATAGAAGCAGTCCCTTGGTCAGTAATACTATTGTTTCGTGCCAGGTTCTGTGGGTCGGATCCATCCATCCATCCATCCATCCATCCATCCATCCATCCATCCATCCATCCATCCATCCATCCATCCATCCATCCAAAATACCTCTCGCGGACCAAACACACTACCCCCTGCGGGTGGGGGACGCACATCTAGAATACACCCACGGTATCCCCTGCCTGTCGTAGGAGGCGACTAACAGGGGCGACCAAGGGATGACTGAATTAGAACCATGAAACTAATTTTGAATCGTACCATCACGCGGGCAACATCATAGGTTGCCTGTACTTGCGAGTAGTACCACTAAATTCGGTACAAAATAGGTTTGTGATTAGTAGCAGTAAAAGCCTGGCCTGGTGGATTCCAGTTCCCGTGCGTCGTACCCATGTGAGCAACACCGCGGTTCTGGGCGTAGCCTGTGAGTTGTACCACTATATGAGCAGCACCGTGGGTCTGCGTTGCCTGTGATTAGTACCCACTATATGAGGAACACCACGGGAATACCGGCGCCCGTGTTTAGTACACCAAGGTGGGGAACCTTCTCGGTTTGCGTTGGCTATGAGTTGCGTCATTGTGTGAGACACACCATAGGTCTGCGTTACTTGTACGTATTGCAATACTTGTGAGTAGTACCATCTTCTGTGGAACACCGTGCGTCTTCGCTACTTCTGATTATTACCCCAACATGACACATACCATGGTTCTATTTTACTCGCGACATGTACCATTCTGCGGGGCCTTAGACATGGATTTTGCACCCTCTTTAGACACCAAGCATCATTGTGCTTTATAAGTGGTTCCTTGGTTGGTAATAATGTTATTTTCGATCTGTATTGAGTCCGATCCACTGGTTTTTGTTCGTTTGTTTTGTGTTTTGTTGGGTTCCTGTCCATCCATTCATTCTGCATGACATATTATATTTTTATTTTGGTCAGTGGATGCCTTTGCAATTTTTGTTCTTTCATTTCGTACCATTAGGGGCCGATGACCTTTGATGTTAGGCCCCTTAAAACAACAAGCATCATCATCATCATCGTCATCATTTTTTTAGTTTCAAATATTTATTTTCTTTTACTCGCTTGCTCCCCTAGCCCTATGTACGTGCCACCAATCTCTACTTGCTTGTTGCGAATTATGGAATGTTGGTATATCCGAGGACTTTTTTTTTTTTTTTTTTTTTTTTTTTACAAGTTGCTTTACGTCGCACCGACACAGATAGTTCTTATGGCGACAGTGGGATAGGAAAATGCAGGGAGTGAGAAGGAAGCGGCCGTGGCCTTAATTAACTTTTAGTCTGGTATGAAATTGGGAAAGGAAGCGAAACCATCCTTAGCGCTGCCGACAGTGGGGTTCGAATCCACTATCTCCCGAATGCAAATATTCTAAAATTACTTGTATTCCTATTATTAAGTGTGACCGGGCGAGTTGACCGTGCGGTTAGTGGCACGCGGCTGTGAAGTTGCATCCGGGAGATAGTGGGTTCGCATCCCACTGTCAGCAGCCCTGAAGATGGTTTTCCGTGGCTTCCCATTTTCACACCAGGCAAAAGCTGGGGCTGTACCTTAATTAAGGCCACGGCCGCTTCCTTCCAACTCCTATGTCTTTCCTCTCCCATCGTCGCCATAAGACTTATATGTGTCGGTGCGACGTATAGCTACTAGCATATATATATATACTAGCGAATGTACCCGTGCTTCGCTACGGTATTCTACATTGTATTCGAATATCGAAGTAAATAGTGTACATGCAGTAAATAAGATAGTTTTAAAATTGCATGTCTCTTAGCGTTATCCGAGAAAGAGCATGGGGAGGTCCCCGTACGTTTCCAATGTAAAGTGTTTGTTACGGATTTGTGATATAACGGCAGGCTCACTTGCCTACTGGCATTCACAATCAGGTTGGGAAGTTTACATTATAATTGCAGGCCCCATTGCCTACTATGCGGACAGAATCGATTTGGGGAGTTTTCGTTAAAATGGCAGCCCCCCTTTCCTACCTCCAGACAGATTACAGTTTTTATTATAATGGCAGGCAATTACCCTACTATCACTCGAAATTGAGTTGTGCAGTTATCATTATAATGACAGGCCCCTTTTCCTACTGCCAGCCAGCGTACTGCCAGTCACACCAAGTTGGTGAGTTTCCATCAAAATAGCAGGCCACTATGCCTAATGCCAGTCACATTTTAGATGAGTACATTTCTTTATAATGGCGGGCACCCTTGCCTACTGCCAAACACAATCGGGTAGGGGAGTTTTAAACAAAACTGCATGCTCACTTACCTTCTGCAAGTCAAATCGAGAAGGGAACTATTCATTACAATTGTAGGCCTTCCTTACTAATGACAGTTACACAGGAGTTGGAGAAGGAACCCTTTCCTACTGCCAGTCAAAGTCGGTGTGGGGAGTACTGATTACAATAGCAGACCGACCCTTTCTCGATCGCTAAATCGACATCAGTGAATATGTATAGATCGACATACGAAAGTATATGCGTGTTTACAATATTGAAGACCTTCATTTACAGATTAACTGCTACTAAACGTACGTCATATCGACAAAGGATTATACCATAAGACACGCCGGATTTAGTGGCCTAAATGGCTGGTCCAATGATATGTCATCTATTCTTGGGTCAGATTTAGAAACGTGGAACAGGTAAAGGTTTTGTAAGATCATCTCACATTACATTACTTTTCGGATAATAATGTGACAGCTACATACGTAGCATTTGGCTCACATATGGCTACTGAGTGGGCCAATTTTCGTGAAGAGTTTGATGATTCTGTATTTCATATAAGTAATTGAAAGTATGAATAATGCATGTGAAAATTCCAAATTGACTTAACATCGATTAATAGAGAAAAATCAAACGTAAAAGGGATACAGATACGGCATAAAGTCATAAGACCAAGGTTGTAGATCATTCCAAATTGAACGGAGATTGTGCAATCCGTTACGTGATAGGAATTTCCGAAGGTCTGCACCATCATTAAAATTGCCTGCATATTTCGATATTCTTCGGGGATAAAAAATGAAAAATTTAATGATATAGGATTTTTCATTCGTTACAGGCTAAAACGTATAATTTTGTCAAATTTCAATTATCTTCTTATTCTTCTGGCAGATTATGCCACAATGTGGATTTTGGGCGAGGCGGGTAAAAATTAGGACTTTCAGGAAATCAAAAATTATGGAGATTGTTATTATTACCCCTTAAACGGAAAGCTGTACGAAAATTTCGCCAAAATAGTCAGTGTAGAGGTACACAGTCGTTACGATTTGATTTATATAGATAAGGAATCTGCTCCATGTAAAACACCTTTTGGGCTATGTCCGCTGGACTTAACCTGCAAAAGTGACCATTCATGATATCTCCCTTATTAATCCTCCTGACGAAAAAATGCACATGAAAAAAAAGGTTTAGAGGTGGAATTCCATCAGGTTTGGTCGATTTCCAGTCAGGTTGGTCTTGTTCTGTATATATTGTGGAAGAGTAAAATCACCATTTCGGTTCCTTATAAACCGCCAGTCCATTCCGGAACATGAAATGTTATTTACGTTTAAAACCTACCTTTGGACAGGTGGATGCTAAATATAAATTTTGTTTCGAATGTCTTCAGTAGTTTTCAAGTTGTAAGGAATACGCTTTACACGCACCCGCTCGTGAGTTAAGTCCGATGGGACTTGTACAGAAAAACGGTCCTTTAATGATATCTCCCTTATTGATCCTCGTATCGAAATGATGCACATGAGAAAAAAAGGTTTAGACATTAATTTCTACCAAGGTAGGTAGACTTCCATAAACTTTTGTTGTGTATATTTTTTGGAAGTGCAAAATCACTGTTTCGGTTTCGTATAAACCCCCAGTTAGTTCAGGGATTTAGAAACAATATTTGCCCTGAAACCTATCAAGGACAGGTGTATTCTAAATACGAATCTTGGTGGAAATGCATCCAGTAGTTTCTAGCATTCACGTACATACGGCGTAATTAAGGAAGAAAATAATACAGTTAAGAATGTTGAAACTAATAGAAAATGGATTATAACTGAGGACAGCCGGATAACGACAAATAAATAAATGCCGTGAGTTATGGATATAATAAAGCGCTAACAGAGGAGAAATTTAGGTTCAGTGATTCTTAGGTAAACAAATATGAAGATGACTAATGGTGTTATTACTTAATCTATTCGAGGGCGGTTATAACCTCCAACGATATTCCGCCAATATCCCGCAGATGAGCCGATTGATGCCTCTCTTGCCATCTACCCAAGGAACAACCACGAATTTAAAAGCATGATGAGGAAAATGGCAATACGTTACTTCCCTACTGGCATGCAGTCAGAGACGTTGCCATGGTAACCTGTAGGTTCGTTGTCGGTCTGTCGGTCACTAAATGCAGAGCATGATACCAGCAGAAAATTGTAAATTTCTCCGTCATGTGAAGAGTAAGGTAAATTATGAACATAACGAAAGTTGTTTATAATGAAGAGACGTTTCACGTACGGTAAACGAAGTTTACAGAAAATCAATAGTATAAGAGAAAATAGAGGAAAACCACTGTGGTTTTCCTATAAACACCCCGTCTATTCAAAGATTTTAAAATTATATGCATATCGGAACCTTTCCTGGGATGAGTATACTCTAAATATGAAGTTTGGCTGAGATCTATCCAGCCGTTTCGACGTGATGGTGGGAAAACCACTCTGGTTTTCCTATAAACCCCCCGTCTATTCAAGGATTTTAAAATGATATGCATATCTAAACCTTCCCCGGGATTAGTATACTCTAAATACAATGTTTGGTTGAGATCCATCCAGCCGTTTCGACGTGATGGTGGAAAAACCATTCTGATTTTCCTATAAACCCCCCATATATTCAAATATTTTAAAATGATATGCATATGGAAAACTTCCCCGTGATGAGTATCCTCTAAATATGAAGTTTGGTTGAGATCTATCCAGCCGTTTCGACGTGATGGTGGAAAAACCATTCTGGTTTTCCTATAAACCCCCTGTCTATTCAAGGATTTTAAAATGATATGCATATCAAAACCTTCTCCGGGATGAGTATACCCTAAATATGAAGTTTGATTGAGATCTATCCAGCCGTTTCGACGTGATGGTGGAACAGACAAACAGACAGACAAACAGAAACAATTTTATTTATATAGATTTTTACACTCGTTCTTCACCCCCTTTCCATCCCCGCCCAAAGGAGTCCTATGAGTGCCTTACACAACAGTATATTTTTTTCCCAGATATTAAGTCTTATTTGTACCTATTTTGGTTGACAGCTATGCCCAAACGTACATGCATAATCTCACTGCTCTAGAATCCTGGAGCTGACGTTGCCATGGTTACGGCAGTTCATTTCTTTATCCGATTCCTAGAGCAGGGGTAGTGTGGTGCCAATATCTCCGTAACGGTTGGTTTTAGGGCCTTAAAACATGGTTTTCGGGCCCGTAGGGCTTACCGAGTTTTGTTCTTTGCGTCAAGAGGATTAAATTGAGCTTTGTCTCGTCCTTATACGACAAATTCGATATTTTGCCTATAATAGTATAAGAGAAAATGGAGGAAAACCGTTTTTCCTATAAAACCCCCGTCTTTTCAAAGATTTTAAAATGATATGCATATCGAAACCTTCCCCGGGGTCAGTATACTCTAAATATGAAGTTTGGTTGAGATCTATCCAGCCGTTTCGACGTGATGGTGGAACAGACAAACAGACAGACAAACAGACAAACAGAAACAATTTTATTTATATAGATATATATATATATAAGTGTACGCTCAAGACATCCACCTATCTGCACAGCGGAGGACCTTGTAGCTAACAAATTCAGTCTGGCTGAGAGATGGTCTCATGTTTGTAAATTGTTTGCGCCTCCAAAGAGTTCAGAAATGTCTTGCATAACTGAGGTGGTGCCATGGTTCATTCAACCTAGAAATATCTGGTCGAAATTAAATAGAATTCTGACCAGTCACGGTGTATGCGTGTATATTCTGTTCAAGTGGAGGAAAATACCTTCACCATGTTGCGAGTGTGGTGTTGTAAGACAGACTGTTAGGCACTTAGTTCAAGAGTGCCCACAAACATCTTACAGTGGTGAATTAAGACTTCTTCCTTAGGGACGCCACAGGCACTGCAATACATTTGTAATCTTGATGTAGAATTATAAATAATATTCATGTACGCCACACGATAAACAAACAAATAAATTAAATGTACGAGAAAAAGATACAGCATTTCCTTTATAGCTCAGTAATTGCAATGATAACCAGTACCAAATTCAATCCTGTCAACACTCTGGTGTTACCTGTCAAGTTCTGTGTATCAGAGGCATGCACCTTACGCACCACTGACTGCCACCGCGTTGAGGTGTGGTGCTGGCGAAGATTGTTCCACACTCCTTGGACAGCACAAACAACCAACACATCCGTCCTCGCGGACATTCGACCAGTGGCGTGCACTGAACCCCATCTACCCCAGCAAGAAATTTGTATTAACTTTTTTAATTATTCCTTCGATCACTTTTTATAATGTTTAAAAAATTGCGAACATTAAGCCAAGCCAAGAATAGCTGTCTCGACAATCCGCTCGCACTACCGCAGTTCAGCATCTCCAGCGAGCTGGGTTTCCTTGCCGGTGCGATAGAGAGCTACCCCCAGCGAAATTTAAGGTCGCTTGAGTGACGCATGCACTTGAAGCTTCCTCGAGGCGGAGCTGTGGCCTCTTCCTCGACAGCAATTTACGGCGACAGGCCAGCTAGCTGAGGTAAAGGGTGTTAATTTTAATACTTGACACTCGAAGTCTTAAGCACCACACACTAGAAACTGCAAGAAAAATATCAACATCTTAACAGTATACCTACTTGCATATCGTCTTGCTAATAAAAATAGAGCCAGTATATGAAATCAATTGTAATATACAAGAATATTAGTCTTGGGTTTCGGCGTGTATACAGTTTTTCGAGCAATTCATTGATGAACCATGTATAGAGTATGTGTTCCGATAGCCGCAGAAAAATATTCAGCTTGCCGAGCATGAATACAGAGTTAAGTTCGAATGGTTGTCTGTGATGGTGGTATATAGTGAATGTTCGTAGTGTTCCTCTTGGATTATAGGTGGAGGTTTCGCGAGTTCTGTGGCATTCTCAATTAATTTAACGTGTGTTATACGTCGTGACAGATGTTTCCCTCATTTGTCGTTGATGCACGTACACTCAGTATGTGAATGAAACTAGAAAACTTCAACGACGGTAAAATACCAGTTAAATTTTGCTGATTAGTTTAGATTAGGCTTTTTAAGCAAAAACAAATAGTCCCAGTGTATTCTTGTGAAAACCATGAGTGTACTATCACGAAGCGTCACCGGATGAAACTTTAAGTGCATTGTTTAAAATCTGCTATAGATTAAGGTATGTTGGTGTCGTCACTGCCGTGAATATCGATTTGGTAGTATGGGCGAGCATGGGGTTGAAAACATTCTTGAAAGATCTTTCTCACGTAGATCTTTACACGAAAAATGCAGCCTTATAAAAAGGTAATGTTGACTTTAGAGAGTGTAGTGGGGCTACGATTGTTTATATTTAAAAAACTTTTTGCACCTGGGGTAATTAATATGTTCACCACACGCCACTACTTCATAGAAACTCTGTTCAATACCAACCTGGAGCAAGTCACCCGACTGGCCGAACAGCGAAGTCGATAGCGAGGGACAGTAATTTGTGCACTACGAGGCATGACTCGTGTGTTCGGTCAATTTTGTTTCTTTTCCATATATTATCTCACTGCTTGAAACACTTATAAGACAGGTAGGATCACGAAATTCAGCAAGAGCCTTGCAACGTCCATTGGTATACGCAAACAGACTTACATTATTCCTGCCGCCATGTATCTATGGGAAAACGGAAGGGATATGAGGAAACACTACTCAAATTTCAGCCTTATCTATGTTTCTAAAGCAATGTAAGGTGAAGCCGGCGGTCATACGACAAAACGTCAAAGAAGCAAAATTAAAGATCGTTTTGTGATCGATATTCCTACCAATTTTCGAGACTGTAGCTGTCAGATAAGTTGGCAAAATAATTTCTCAATTTGTGACAAACGTACGAAATTTGACCTAGATCGAAATATTTACCGTATCTATGCCATAAATAGCCGAGATGCGATAAAATGCCTTACGGCCAAAATTGTAGGCTACTAAAGGGGCCATCTGATACCGCAATCGGTTTATCGATACGATCAACCGTTCCGCCACAGTAAATTTCCAAATTAAGGTCTGCAATTATAAACGCGCACAACTACTGCACTTACCTATATTATATAAAACCGTACGGCTGACTGACTGATATTAAAGATTGACCACTTCCACATGAGGTAAAAACTAGAAATTTGTCAGTGTGATAGCTATTAGGCTGTTCCAAATGTTCAAATGTTTATTATTTTTACTTCCCTTCCCCTAAATTAAATGGTAGACGGTATGTTGCAGTGTGCCAGAAAATTCAAATTTAGCACAGTTATAGCTCTTGGCGTGCAACCGACGGAGCAATTCCAGAAAGTTCCAATGTTTAACTTTTTACCTACAAAACTTATCGAAAAGTGGAGGCAATTTTCATGATGGTGCAGACCATCGTTTCGAGGTATTTATGGCTAAAGGGTAAGTCGTATCGTCAAATGGACAAGACATTCGGAACCCATCATGAAGAGATCTACAACTCCAGTGCCGTGACTTTTAGTCGTATCTTGATCACTTACGCCGTAGATAGAGCTGCATCTTCAGATTTGACGTCGATTTTGTTAATTTTACTGTTTTGCATACTTATAACACCGACAAAATCATGAAATTCGGCAGGCTCATTGGAACGTCCGTGGGTTATATGTGAACAAAATGCATGATTCTAGCGCCGTGTAAGAATGGAAAAACGAAACGAATATATGGACACTGTACTCCTAATCTAAGGTTCTAAACCAGTCTACGGTGTAACCGATGCAGATACGACAAAACATCGAGGAGCGAAAATGTAGAATGTTTCAACCACCATACACCTATAAAGTTTCAAGCCTATAGCTGCCAATTACGATAGGAAAATAATTTCTCATCTTGTGACAATCGTACGTAATTTGCACAAGGTCGAACCATTTACCTCTATCTTTCCTCTAAATCATGAATATACTGTACGAGAAAATATTATAGGACCAAATATGTACGCGAATATATGGACCGTCTGGTGTCGAAATACGTTTTTCGTAACGACGTAGCGGTTCGTCACAGTAATTTTCCAAATTACCACTTCTAATGTAGGGGAATTGGGGGTTTTGGGGGCGGAACCCCCAACGAGTGAAAGCGACTTTTAGATATCCAGGATCACTTCTTCTGGTGCTTCTTCCATTAAATACTGTTTCTATTATTAGAGAAAAATGATGATGATGATGATGATGATGATGATGATCCTAACATCTAGGTCATCGGCTCCTAATGGTACGAAATGAGACGAAATGCAATGACAATTTAAAAGTATAAAATTCATCCACTGACCAGAATTCAAAACGTGATGATGAAGAATGAAGGAATGAATATGAACTTAAAACAATCAGTGGATCCGACCCGCAATGCCTCAGCTGGCCAGAAACAATATTACGGACCAAGGGACTGTTTTCAAGGCACAATCCTGAATCGATCATGCTTGTTGTCAATGTTCCCTCATAATGGCACTTATCGCTAGTAAAGGAGAACCATGGTATTTCTGAGGTTGCTGTACTAATCAAAGGTAGCGTAAACTCACGGTGTTCCAAACATTATGGTACTACTCACAAGTATTGTACGTAGTACATTTAACGCGGATCTCTGGTGTTTCTCACATAATGGCGAGTCTCATAGGCAACGCAAACGCATAGTGTACCCCACCTAGGTGTACTAATCACGGGCGCCGGTATTCCCATGGTGTTTCGCATACAGGGGTTACTAATCATAGGCAACGAAGAGCCACAGTGTCGCTTATCTTGTGTTACCAACCACAGGCAACGCCCAGACCCGTGGTGTTTCTCACTTAATGGTACTAATCACGGGCAACGTAAGACAGTGTTGTTCCGCATTTAGTGGTACTAATCACGGGTACTGGAAACCTCGCTCTACTGATACTAATCACAAAACTATTGAATACCTAACAGAGTGGTACTACTCGCAAATAGGCCTAAAGGTGACCCATGGTGTTCCCCGCATGATGGTACTAATCACAAGTAGTTTTATGGTTCTGATGCAATCATCCCTTGGTCACACCTTTTAGTCTCCTCTTACGATAGGCAGGGGATACCTTGGGTGTGTTCTTCGTCTGTGTCCCCCACCCACAGGGGGCAGACAAAGAGAAAAATAAGAAAAAGTAGGGAACCGTCACTTCGAAAAATTGAAGTAACGGACGAAGAAAGACAAGGGCCACGAAGAGCATGAAAATGAAAGATTCCCTAGGCCTCGAATGCTCTAATACCGTCGGGATCGGAAAAGAGAAAGAGTTGACCAAGGGAGGTCGGACAGGATAGATGAAATTGAGGAGTCTGGCACAAGTAAGTGGAAGCAATGCCAGGACTCAGCTAAGGGCCCCGTGGTCGCCAAACCACGCTCCGTAATTTAGAACCCCTGGGTCCCCTTTTAATCGACTCTTACGACAGGCAGAGGATACCGTGGGTGTATTATTCATCTGCGTCCCCCACCCACAGGGGCTAGAGAAAAATGCGAGCTCTTCAATTTTTTACTGCCAAACCTTTATACCACGCATATCTTATATCTAAATTAGATATTTTAGACTTTGAATTCCTTTCTTACAGCCTCTGATTTTTTTAGAACCACTTAACTAATTGGAGTTTATCACTTCTTTATTAATTTGTATTTTTTCTCTTTTCTCTTATCTATTTTGTGGTATTTCACCGCAACTGTCGTCTCCTACATAATTTTTCATTTGATGAAAATTTTGAGCTTCATTTTCTACACTCTTGTGCTGGTCACGGAAGGTTAATATGCTAGGCGCTTGATCCTCATCCTCAGTGTACCGGGTAGCATCGTGGTTGGAAGAAAAGAGACTCGATCTTGGGAAGTCAAGGAGGGAAAGATGAGAATAAATATACAAGTTAAGTGTGGAACAATGACAGACTCAGCTAGGAGCCCTGTGGTCATCAAACCATTACAGGGTGTTTGAAATTCAGGGACAGACTATCGTACTCAGCCGCTTCAGTACGTCATTTGCTTTAATTGGCTCTGGATTATGACTTCAAACTAAATGAAATATAGCTATGGAGTGTCAAGGCTCCGAAAGGATGTATGAAACACCGCTATATTACTACATCTGAAGACAAGTTAGTGTTTCTTTCTAACTGTTCGGCTCCTTGGGAAAGTGATCAGCGTTGAGGCCTTCAGTTCAGAACGGTCTTAGCTTCGATTCTCGGCCGAGCAGAGGATTTTGACGGTGTCTGATTAATTCCTCCGATTCCTGGACTGGGTATTTGTGTTTGTCCAGAAACACTCCTCTGCACGTACACACAACACATCACACTATCACAGTACCAACCACCACAGAAATGCGTAGTAGTAGTGAAAAGCATACATTCTTCTACATAGGGTTAGCGTCAGGAAAGACATTCGTCCATAAAACTAGGGGAAGTCCACATATGCAACTGCACTCACCACCTCACTGGGGTGTGAGAAAAGTGGTAATGGGCTTTTTGAAGTAGACTTTAATTTCAATAAATTAACTCCTGTGTATCTCCGTTAAATGATGATTTTTTTAATATTCATAATGAAAATGTATCCTAAGTTTTATTTGCATTATTATTTAGACTATTTTCTCCAGCTCCTTGGCAAAATGGTCAGCGTTGGGGCCTTCAATTCAGTGGGTTCTGGGTTCCACTCCAGGCCGAGTCGGGGATTTTAATCGCGTTTTATTAATTCCTTTGATTCGTGGACTGGGTGTTTGTGACCTTCCCAACATATTCCTCTTCCAATTCACACAACATACCACACTACACTACCAACTACCACTAAAATATGCAATAATGAATACATTCCTCCGTTTATGTTTGCAATCAGAAAGGGCTCCCGAGGGGTAAAAGAGGGCCAGATTCAATGTGCGACACATGATTATTCTTATTCTTATTCTTATTCTTATTCTTATTCTTATTCTTATTATGACGATGCTTGTTGCTCACTAGGGTCCTAACATCTACGTCATCGGCCCCTAATGGCACGAAATGTAATGATACTTAAAATTGTAAAATGTATCTACTGAATAGATTTCAAAATGATAATGAAAGATGATTGTGAATTTAAAATAATCATCAGTGTATCTAATTCGCAATGCCTTATGTTCCTATACAATGTTAGAAAATACGTAGCCTAGTACAGTAGAATGAGGCATTGCGTTGAAGTGCAGTCATATATATTGTTCAAATTAGAAGTCAAAATAACACATTAAAAACACAAACTCAAACTAAAATAGAGTCATTATAATAAAACGTAGTTAACAATACATACAATAAAATAAAAACTTATAGAAAATACATTTTATACACAATAAAACAGGCCACTATCCCTCATAAAATGGATGACGAGATCTGCTGACTGCTCGTCATCTCTTAGGAAGACGGAGAGGGTACCCGAAGGTTTTAGACTACGGCGCAGATCGGCCAAGTCCAGGTCCAGGATGTGTACCACGGTAAGATGACCGCCACAAGTACACACTGGGGAAGGATGCTTTTCCTTTCAATAAGTAGAAGTGCCTTGCTATACGTGTTCAATCCGAGGAAGATATAATACCACTGATTCTCTCCGAGAAATCCGAAGGTAAGTCTTCCATACCTTCCTAGTTCCTTCTATCGTTCTCGGTTTATTTGGGAGAGGGGTGGCCTGCCACTCCATCTCCCAATGGGACATAACCAAATGTCTCAGCTGAGAACGAATATCACTGGCTGGAACCCTGTAAGGCAACAGGGGCAATGTGACCACCTCCTTGGAAGCCTTATCAGCTAACTCTAATTTCCCTGTACATCTTGTAAGGCAGGCCACAAGAACGTGATTCTTGTCCTAGCATCCCTACACGCAGCCATCAGGCTCTGGATTTGCTGCACCAGAGGGTGCCAAGCGAACTATGCATCAATAAATTGTAACGAGCTCGAGGAGTCAGTACACAGCAGAATGTGCCTGCATTCATTGGGCAGCGCGTACCGCAGAGCTTCCAAGATGGCATAGAGCTCGGCTTCCGGTAGAGGAAATAGAAACCTGTTATTGTCGACAACGAACGCACAACGTACTTTCGCTTCTGCCTTCGGACCATCCGTGAAAAACAACTACAGCTAATGACCCGTGATCCTACTTGCAATTAATTTTAAATAAAAACATAAATTTCAGATTCAAAAGAAAATTAAGTAACCCTTCCGCCACCACCCTTCCTATTCGGGGTCAAACTCTATCCTTTGCAGCAATAACCAAAATTTCTTTTTATTGAAACTTTCATGAATAATTAACTTTTTCAGTCGTGATCGATTATTTTGGCTGACAAATGAAAAGCTCGGGCTACAAAAATATTACGGATCAAGGAAGTGAATTATTATTAAATTGCTTGTTTGATCAAAATTATCCATAATATTTTTAAAAAGGATGACGCACTTCGGGACCACCACTTCGCGGACTCGGTAGCTTGAGGTGGCCGATAATGTAAAGGCAAGAAGAAATATGTTGAGAATTTGAACAGAAAGAGAGCTTCGGGTTTCCAAGAGTCTCTCTGTCTTGGCACGGACCTAACTCTCCTGTCACAACACGCAGAATGCTGCGTGAGCAGTGAGCGAGTTATAGGTCCCGTGGATAATGTCTGCCCACTCAGCCGCTCTGTCGTTGAGGGAGCCTTATTTAGAGCTACGACTTCTCAAGCCAAGCTGCCTGAGATGTAACTACCGGAAAGAACTCAAGTCCTAAAACATACAATTGAATTGAATGGTAGTACACACATCATTTCCGTCGGGGCATGTAATGAAAGACAGGTGTCAAATTAATACACCCTTCAGACATTCCAAACGATTTTAATGTACGAGAACTCGAAATATTCATGCAGATTCAAATGGAGAAAGTAACGTGAAGTCATTTTAGACGAAGTCTGCTGTCCAAATGCCTCTAACGGAGCCCCATCGACGTCTAACATTACGGTTACGTTGCGAAACCCATTTTTCCGGTGTCTTGGGTCACGAAACATCCAAATTCGTCAAAGACTGGATGTCAGATTATTGAAGGAATACAATACTTCCTTCACTTACCAATCACCGGGCGAGTTGGCCGTGCGGTTAGGGGTGCGCGGCTGTGACCTTGCATCCGGGAGATAGTGGGTTCGAATCCCACTGTCGGCGGCCCTGAAGATGGTTTCCCGTGGTTTCCCATTTTCACACCTGTCAAATGCTTGGGCTATACCTTAATTAAGGCCACGGCCACTTCCTTCCAACTCCTAGGTCTTTCCTAGCCCATCGTCACCATAAGACCTATCTGTGTCGGTGCGACGTAAATCCATTAGCAAAAAAAAAAATCGAATTCAAACCAAGCAGATCGACCACAGCTGGAAAAACTACACCACCCTACTTTTTTTTTTTTTTTTTTGCTAGTTGCTTTGCGTCGCACCGACACAGATGGGTCTTCTTGCGACGATAGGACGGGAAGGGGCTAGGAGTGGGAAGGAAGCGGCCGTGGCCTTAATTAAGGTACAGCCCCAGCATTTGCCTGGTGTGAAAATGGGGAAACCACGGAAAACCATATTCAGGGCTGCCGACAGTGGGGTTCGACCCTACTATCTCCCGAATACTGGATACTGGCCGCAGTTAAGCGACTGCAGCTATCGAGCTCGGTACCGCCCTACTTGCCCAGTATCGACTGTTGATGGAAATTACAAGGTTGGTTCCTATCCTCATTTTAGTCTTGATTCGCAGTGATTATTGAATTTTTTTTTTTCCTACACCGTATTGTCGTTGCGCCTGTGAAAACCGCTATGTGATAATATTTTTGGAGAAATACTGACCCGCAGCACGTACATTATGAAGAGTGAGATTTCCTTGACAATTGTCGCACAGTATTCAATAAAAATATTTCACATAGCGTCCGGCTCCATGGCTGAATGGTTAGCGTGCTTCCCTTTGGCCACAGGGGTCCCGGGTTCGATTCCGGGCAGGGTCGGCAATTTTAACCATGATTGGTTAACTTCGCTGGCACGGGGGCTGGGTGAAAGTGACGTCTTCATCATCATTCCATCCTCATCACGACGCGCAGGTCGCCTACGGGAGTCAAATAAAAAGACCTGCACCTGGCGAGCCGAACATGTCCTCGGAGATTCCCTGCACTAAAAGACATACGCCATTTCATTTCATTTTTTTTTTTCACATAGCATTTCTTACAGGTGCAACGACTATATATACTTACAGTTCGTCTTTATGATCGTTTTCCAATTTGTTGGGATCAGCGCGAGCGCGCGCGCGTGTATGTGTAGCCCAATTTTATGGCCGGATGCCCTTGCTGACGCCGACCCCATATGAAGGGACGTAATCGCTGTGTGTGTTTCTAGTAGAGTGAAGATGGGTATCTAGCCATATAAATTCCCGATACAGAGTTAAAATCCCCTACTCGGCCAGCTGTGAACCTAAGGCCACTACGCTTACTACTCAGTCAAGAAGCCGGAATCTATCTCTCCTTTAATTCAAAATACCGTTGTTTCCAATGTGGAAAACCCACGTGGTTGAAGGTAAAGTTTGCAGGAGACGAAAGAACTATTTTAATATAATGACTTGATGTGCAGCTTCTTCACTGAATGCTGAGCTCCGGGTTCAATTTCCCGGCCGGGTCGAAGATTTTAACCGTAAGTGGTTAATTCCCTTGGCTCGGGGACTGGGTATTTATAATGTCCCCAACATCCCTGAAATTCACAAATCCCACACAGCACTATCCTCCACCATAATAACAACACGCAGTTTCCTATACATGGCAGATGCCACGCACCCACAACGGAGGGTCTGCCTTACAAGGGCTAGGAATAGCCGTACGAAAATATAATTATTGTATATTATACTGACTTGATCGCTCAATGAATGTTTTATATATGTTATTATAAAATACGAGACTTTGATATCCTATAAAACCCCGAAATACGCGTGCATTCATGCACTATACAACTGTGAAACTTTCACGATCAAGGAGAAAATACACCAGAATATGCAGCGTCATTTTCATTCCAAATTCCTTATTTTACTTCACTTTCTTTGGCACAGAAAACAACAAACAATATTTCTAAGCTCGTTGTTTCACTTCACTTATTTTATTTTCGTATTTGCACAGTTACCAAACAACATCACTTCTAAACAGATTTGTGTGAGGTTCCTACGCTTGTCAGCCAATGTTTTTGTAGGTGGAGAATGACCTCTCTGTATTACAGGAAGTTGCGGGTGCAAACTTAAATTAACATATTTGTGTGACAGTGTCAGGTCAAATTATTCTTTGAAATTTTCGTCGCAAAAACCCCCTCCACTAAACGAAGAATCTGTAGTCCGTGTTAGCGTTTACGACCCTGTAAGCTTTGTTCTTCGCCACTACACCTATTTTCCCACAGGCATAACTGAAGAATCTATGACCGAGCTCGATAGCTGCAGTCGCTTAAGTGCGGCCAGTATCCAGTATTCGGGAGATAGTGGGTTCGAACCCCACTGTCGGCAGCCCTGAAGATGGTTTTCCGTGGTTTCCCATTTTCACACCAGGCAAATGCTGGGGCTGTCTGTACCTTAATTAAGGCCACGGCCGCTTCGTTCCCATTCCTAGGCCTTTCCTCTCCCATCGTCGCCATAAGACCTATCTGTGTCGATGAGACGTAAAACATTACGCTAGAGAACGGTTGTGACAATTTGTTCCGATTTGGTGTCTTAATACGCCAGGTATGTAACCATTTATCCATCTGTGTACTGCGGATGGGCAACTTCAGCCTAATAACATTCATGTGCATGCGCTACGTTTCTCCCACAGTCCTTGATACGCATCCCAACACAATTATTTCGTAACAAAATTATTTAGTAGGAATTGTCGACTAGCCCGCTCTAACGTAATGTAGTGGGAGTAACATAAATCCTAAGGGGTTCTAATGGGCTGAACCCCTAATGTTTATGCAAACTTCATAGCTTTACCGTCGTGCGGGTAGACTCTACTTGTTCCTCGCTTCAGTAGTTTGAATTCTAACCTATTACGGCATAAACATCCGGGCCCTACCTTTTAGCAACCTCAGAGGAGGAAAACATCGGTTCATGATGTCTGATCAGTGGTGCCTAGCTTACTTGGAGGCACTAAATAGATCCTCAGGATTGGATAGTGTACTTAGCTTAGCTGAAATTACTTCAGTAATTGTATTTACGCAAGAACATTAAAGTTCATCCTGTTCTCGTTCGTATGGTAATAATTTTCCCCCACTAGTAGTTAGTAATTGGACGAAATTAGACGTACAGTATGTGCAGTTATAAATGATTTTCACCCTAATATATGTCTGTCTCCGCAGCTAAACGGTTAGCACTTCGATTCCAGGTACTGCCGGAAATTTTAGAACGGCAGAATGACTGGTTTATGGTTACAGTAATACATGAAGCTCACCTCCATTGGGGTTGTGCTTGAAAATAGCTGTACTACCTCAGGAAGAGGACACGAATTTACTTATACCCAAAGATGTAAAGTTCGATCTTTCATTCAAAAATCAATGTTTGGAGCAGGTCAGTAGATGCATTTACAGAGTGCGAGTAAATAAATTGCTTTGCCATTCCTATATAAATTTTGCACGCTGTATCCTCAGGTAATGTAATATATGTTCACTTCTTGCAGAACACGTTTGTGTAGCCCATGGCACGCAAAAGGTCCACACCCAGGAGCAGCATTCACTTGTCGGATAGCAGGAGTCCAGACAACATACATCGACATGATACCTATCAAGTCGTAGGCACGAGGACAATGTTTTCTACGGTAGAGGTGTTGAGTAAACATGTGAATATGCCAGATAAGAGATGGTCTGTAAACAAGAAATTGCTGTAACGTAACCACTTTGAGCCCGGCTGCATGATACTCGCGCAATTTTTGACACAGTCTGTTAGACGTTGGTCTTCTGATTTAGTGATAGAGGGTACAATTCCGGCTGAGACCGATTGCATTTCATTCATTCATTCATAGGTTGTTCTGCCATCCGGAAGGTCCAGTCATGGCTGTGACCTCCATATCTCTCGATCTTGTGCCCTTTTCTTCACTGCTGCATAATCTTCCTCTCTTTTTCTAATGCTGTCCAATAACTGGTATCGTCTCCTTCCCCTTCCTCGTTTTCCTTTTATCATCCCTTCAATTGCTATTCGTAGTAAAGTGTTGTATCTTAGATTATGCCCTATCCAATTTTTCTTCCTATTTTGGATTACGGATGTTTAATCCCTCACTTGCGCACAGATATGCAACTCGATCGTTCGCATTATTGGGTGGAACCATACATACTGTATGCAATTTTCTCTGTATCATAAAATTCACTAAAGCCACAAAGACATGAATTTAGTTTCACGTTTAATGCATTTTATTGAGGAAGTCGGCAGAAACGTCATACCATGCGGTTATTTTTCGTGAGTATATACTATACTTGGGTTTATCTTAAAATTACATTGTAAAGGCGTACATTTTTGGAAGTTTATGAATAGTTGTTACTGACATTTTGTTCTTGATTGATTGATTGATTGATTGATTGATTGATTGATTGATTGATTGATTGATTGATTGATTGATTGATTGATTGATTGATGTTCGTTGTTTAAAGGGGCCTAACATCGAGGTCATTGGCCCCTAATGGTACGAAATGAGACGAAATGAGATGACAAATTAAAAGTCCAAAATCCTCCACTGATCAGAATTCAAAGCATGAGAAGGAAGAATGAATGGATGGATTGATATTTAGTTAAAACGATCAGTGGATCCGACCCACAGTACCTCACATGCACAGAAGCTGGCACAAAGTAATAGTAGTACGGACCAAGGGACTGCTTCTATAGCACGATGCTGAATGGGTTAGAATATGCTCGTTATCGAAACGGGTCCAAAATCCAGGTCATCGGCCCTCATAATGGTATTTATCGCTAGAAAAGTAGAACCATGGTGTTAGCCAGGTTGTGGTACTAATCAAGAGTAGCGTAGACTCGCGGTATTCCATACATTATGGCACGACTCACAGGAAATGAAATGAAATTCGCACAAGTATCACAGATCTAATGTGTTTCGCACATTGCGGCGCCGTTGACAGGCAACGCAAACCTATGGTGTTCATCACCTAAGTGTACTAACCACAGGGACTCGTACTATCCCGTGGTGTTCCACATATAGTGGGTACTAATCATAGGCAAGTCAGAACCATGAGTTCCTTCATCCCATGGTGTCGCTCATATAACATAGTGCTACTAATCACAGGTCATGTAAAAGCCATCGTGCCCTCGTTTGCTACTAATCACCAACATAGTGGTACTACATGCAAGGCAGGCGACCTATGGTGTTCCCCGCGTGGTGTTACTAATCACAAGTAGTTTCATGGTTCTAATTTGATCATCCCTTGGTCGCCCTTTTTAGTCGCCTCCTACGACAGGGAGAGGATACCGTGGGTGTACTCTTCGCCTGCGTCCCCCACCCACAGGGGTAGATAAACAGAAAAATAAGAAAATAGTGATCTGTCACTTCTAAAAATGAAGTAACGGACAAAGAAAGGCAAGGACCACGAAGGGCGTGAAAATGAAAGACTCCCTAGGCCTCGAATGCTGTAATACCGCCGGGATCGGAAAAGAACAAGAGTTGACCTAGGGAAGTCGGACAGAATAGACGAAAGTGAGGAGCCTAGCACAAGTAAGTGGAAACAATGCCAGGACTCAGCTAAGGGCCCCGTGGTCGCCCATCCACCCTCCAAAGTTGAAAGCCCCTTAGGGCCCTTGTAGTAGCCTCTTACGACAGGCAGGGGATACCGCGGGGGTATTTTTTAAATTTAATCCTAACTCCAGTAATATTCAAGTTTCGTCGATGTTTAAAATATAGTGATGGCCGCCTCTACAAATGGATAACTCTTTTCGCATAAACTTTCAGAGAAATTGAGTAAGAGCTTGTTGTAAAGGGAAGTGAGAAAACATTAGATACTTGGTATCAAAATAACTGACTGCCAGTTACTACTAAATAACATCATTTTCCTTGTAAGCAATCTGTTTCATGATCAGATTTAATTATACATGTTATTTTATCAGACAATGAGATCAAAATTCATCATTAAAACGTATCATATCGTAATGACACAGATTTTTGCCATGAAGATGTGCGGCAAATGGCAGGTGATCACACGTGAAATTGCTATAGGCTATTGTATTTCAATAGTCAAACCTTTATCATCCTCTTTAATACAAGGAGTATCTACGCGCAAACGATACAACTATTTGTTATAAAATAGCATCAACAAACGAAAGATGTATTCCCTCAACATTCAAACTTAATTACTAAGTCATTTATAATTCGATTTACATAGTATCATAAAATCTATTCAATATCTAGATTTCTGTTCTGAACGTACTGCGTATCTATATATTGTGTATAGCATCTTGATTTTCTTTTATTCAAGAGACAATGTTTATCGCAGTTTCAAGCAGGTCCGGCTGCACAGCTTTATCGTCAGCGGTCAGCGTCGATACCTTCGGTTCAGGGGGCCTCGAGTTCAATTCCCAGCCGGATCGGGGATATTTATCTCATGTAGTTAATTACTCTCACTGGGGGATGGTTGTTAATGTTTGTCCCAGTGCACTCCTACACACACACACACACACACACACACACACACACACAAAACCACTGAAACAAGCAGAGGGGAATACATCCCGCCATATAGCCGCCTAGAGTGTGATATATTGTTTATAAGAGTAATTAAAGTCTTCGGCTATGGTGAATGTTCATAATTAATTACTTTGAGCTCTTTACCTACCATCTCTTTCAATATATTACGCACTAATATCTCGCAAACTATTGAACGAATAATAATAACATTTTCCTGAAGGATTTAATGCAATTAAAACAGCTACTCAACCAAAATCGTAGCAGAATAGTTTCTACGAAACGAACTTGATTAATTTTTATATTATATATTCAACTTAGAACATGCTGTAAGTGAAATGTCAATGTTATTCAGACTATGAAAGTCACTTAATTCTAGTTCAGAGAACTTACACACTCAAAGTTATTTGTACAGAAGATTCAGAGGATGATGAGGACATAAATTTGGCACCATGGACATCCAAAATTTCTGAACGTCATCAGTCTTGAGTCTGGTCGGATCTTCAAATAGCATACTGGAAGTTATGTATTAAAAGAAAACCATAAAATGATATAATATTAATTACTGAATCATTTATAATTTGGTTTACATAGTATTATAGATATCTCGATTACGGTTCTGAACGTATTGCGTATGAGTGGCCAAAAGTCATGGAAGACATTGAATGTGATGTTAACAACTAGTTACTCCTCCGCAAGCCCTCAAAACGGCAACAATACGGCGAGGCATCGACCTTACAAGGTGTTGGAATCCTTCTGGAGGGATCTGGACCCACGCATCCTGCACTGCTACCCACAATTGGTCTTGTGTATGTTTGTGCGGGGTTCATGGAACGTACACCAGCATGGACAGCGTCCCATAAATGCTCGATTGGAATTTACGATTGGTGGATCTTGAATGCCAATCCATGGTCGTAACTTCACTGGGGTGCTCCTCCAACCACCTGCGTACCACCAAAGATTTGGCGACATAGTGCATTCATCATCACCATCATCATCATCATCATCATCATTAGGATTTCCTTCCAGCAAGCCGGGTGGGAACTTTGTGAACGTAATGCCTCCACTGAATTCTCTCCTGGTATAGGTTTTCCCTCTCCACTGCATCCCATGTCACTCCTCCGCTCTTGAGATCTTCATTAACCTGGTTTGTCCATCTCTTTCTAGACCTTCCATTAGGTCTTCTTCCAGAAACCTCCATCTCCATATACTGGCGTGGAGTTCGAATTGGGTGCATTCGCTTCACATGACCTAACCACTTAAATCCTGCAGCATATATGCTTTCCTCCATGGTCAAGTTCACCTGCAGGTCTCTCCTTACATATTCATTCTTGACTCTGTCTCTCCTGATTTTTTGTAGAGCTGACCTAAGTAACTTCATTTCACATGCTTGCAATTGACTCACTTTTTTCTTATTTATGGCACAGGTCTCCAGACTATACATCATGATTACCAGGTGAGAGGTATCATACATTGTCAGTTTAGCTCTTAGAGGGACTCCCTTGTCCCAGATTAGATTTCGTACTTGTTGCAAGAAGTTGGATCCTTTTGATACTCTGTTTAATACTTCTAGTTTGGCACTTCCATCACATGATATGACACTACCCAGATAATTGAAACTTTTCACACTTTCAACCTTCCGTCCCTCCAAATGATGTTGCAAGGTGTGGGCGTCCTACTCATCTGCATTGCCACTGACTTGCTCTTACTCACAGTCATCATGAATTCTTGAAATTTTGTATTCCAGTAATCCAGTCTACTTTGAACTTCCATTTCAGTCTCTCCTCGAATGGTGATGTCATCAACAAAAACAAAAGAATTGAGATCTTCATTTTCTACTTCCTTGATTTCTTTCATAATTTTGTCCATCGGTGTAATGAAGAGTAACGGGGAAACCGAACTGCCTTGCTGAACACCTCCCTCTGTCTTAAACCATTTTGATCTTCCGCCTCCCACGTGTACACTGCTGTCACAATCTGCCTCCAGTATCTGAAATTTTTTTATTAATGAATTAGGAACATTATGTTTCCTCAAACAGTCCCATATTTTATCCCTTAGTACACTGTAATAACCCTTTTCCAAATCCAGGAACACTACTATCGAGACCTTTCCTCCATAAACTGACGGAGGGAAAAAATGAGGTGTATCGTTCCTCTATTACTTCTGAATCCATGCTGTTGTTCCTCAAATTGGGGTTCTAGAATTTTCCTCAATCTCTTTTCTAGGATCTTTTCCATTATCTTAAGGAAATCTGATAGTAGTGTGATCCCTCGGCAGTTTGTACACTTCTTTTTACTTCCTTTCTTGAACAATGATATTATAATTCCCTTTTTCCATTCATCCGGTTATTTATTATATTTCTATATCACCCCCAGTATCCGACGTAACCATTATAATCCATGGATTTCAGGTGCCTTAATCATATCCGCTGTCAGCTCATCTAATCCTGGCGCCTTCCCACCTTTCATCTGTTTCACGGCATTTTCAGTTTCTGCCCAAGGAATTGGATACTGTTTTTCCTCTACTTCAGTGACTCTTTCTTGTTAATTTTCTCTATTCAGTAAGCTTTCAATACAATTCCTGGGACAAGTAAGTGGAAGCAATGCCAGGACTCGGGTAAGGGCCCCATGGTCGCCAACCCATGCTCCCTAGTTGAGAGCCCCTGGGGCCCCTTTTAATCGCCTCTTACGACAGGCAGGGGATACCATGGGTGTATTCTTCATCTGCGTTCCTCACGCACAGTGGTTGCACGACCAACTAACTCGGTACATTCTTTTTAAATGTGTGTGGAGAAGACGGTCAAGCCTGATTCTGATTTTGAACGTAAGGTGTTTTTATGAAGGTTTTTATCGTTCTAAATAATTTTCGGTATTTTTCCTTTCTTCATTTTGCTTCTACAGCCAAGTCCTAGTTCTCCTGGTTATTACAGCCAACGTTCATGGTATTCCTATTACCTGTTATTATTAAACCTCAGGCATCTTCAGAACACTGCAGTAATATTTTTTCAGTAAGCCGTAACTTATAGTCTGTTTAAATCACATATGAGACCTCTTATCCCTCATTTGTAGGAAAATATTCCTAAAACGTGATAGCGTTTAGTTTATGTCATGTAATGGAAGCGGACTACTTGAAATTCTTGGCATGTCTGACGTTATTAGCACAGTCGTGGTTTCTTCTGAGGACGCACAGCATAGATCTTTGCGAAATGTCAAAATTACAAGTAGTTTATACTTTTGCTGCTTCATGTTAGGGGCTCGGGAGATTTTTCTCCGTGTATTCAGGTTGCGTGAAATCTCCAGATAACTAGTGCATCTGCAATATCGGTATAGGTGTGTGCAACTGAAATTATTGTATCTTGTAATTGGAAAGGAGATAGTTGTGTAATTTGTTTTAAATATTATTCCAACA
Organism: Anabrus simplex; assembly: GCF_040414725.1. NCBI lineage: Eukaryota > Metazoa > Arthropoda > Insecta > Orthoptera > Tettigoniidae > Anabrus > Anabrus simplex. Next base: position 277,329,761 of record NC_090268.1, on the reverse strand, counting down.
TTGTCCAGGAGTTGTAACGAAAGAAACCATCAAATCTATTTCCATGCCAGTTCAGAATGAGAATTTAACCTTCTACATTTTTCAGTTCTGTTCTTCATTTATCTTCGTTTTTTCCCATTTTATTTGGGGTCATTTATCCTCGAACAGCAATTTTCAGAGCCTATGGACCTGGATCACCTATCTAGTAAGGAGTGTTATTGTACGTTTTTGTTGATTGAGGATTCCCGCGAAGTTGAGGGTCTACCTCCTTTCCTGGACTTTGTGGGTGCTTGTAGGAATTCTCCTTGTCATAAGGTCTTCATAACTCCTCATAATAGAACCACACCAGCGAAAGCGAGATAAATTCATCTTCTAAGAAATGGATTTCACTTTAAAGGTGCCTCTAATATACTTACCCATTATCTTATGAGTTCCTGTTACACCCAAATTCTATCTTAGCATTTTCAAATATGTGGCATGGAATTTTTGCTCCTATTGTAATGCATAATTCATTTCTCAATTGCCAAACTTGAAATATATAAGGAGTACCAAAGGTGAATAATGTTACTTGTTTAACGTCCCTTGAATATCAATAGGTTTTCTGTGTATGACAGAATTCTGACTCGCAGGAGCTGTTTATGGAACCGATCCCAGTCGCGGTAACCAGCTGTAAAAGCTGGACTTTGGTGACCAAATCATTGCTCTCAGCTATGCAAGAGGCTACTGCTCAGGCATACTGAGCCGAAGTTTACTTTTAATTCGGGGCTAGTTCCTTTCCGGTCTTCCTTTACCCAACAGCATCTGGGTTACCCATCCATGTGGTGATCAAACCCAACGCTACTTAACTCGAAGATCTCGTGGGAATTGGCGTTTCAACTTATTTATGACCACACTACGGTTAGGCCTACTAAAAGTTAATGTATTATAACATTAATTAGAAAGAATTGTACATGTCAATTATATAGGGGGTAAATAATGTATTATTCCAATGTCCCTTGAATAGCAATAGCGGCAGCATACTGCCGCGCAAGAGCTTTTTGTCGAATAATCACAGTCGCAGTTGAACCCGCTATCTTCAGAGCAGGTGAAGAACGACTAATAGAATGCGTCGAGACAAAACATTGACTTCAGATAATTGAAAAATCAAATGTAATTTCTATAATGAGCATTACAATTACAGCTTCACATCTAACATAGATAAATCTGTATTTTGTAAATAAATGAGGATGGTAACTCTCGTTAGTTTAATTCGCATAATACCTCTATCTCTGTAAAATGCACAATATGTAGTTGGTACCATATTCATGTGTGAGGGGAGTGAAATACATCCTAGATATCCCCTGCCTGAGGGGGACTAAAAGAGGTAATCTCCGGGAACTCTCAATATGGGAGGGAAGTTTGCGACCACTGATTCCGGCTTTGAACCTCGAAGTGTTGTGGGCTATATTGCATGTACTGATGTACAAGAGGCTTTCAAAATGCCCACCTCCTACCATACTACAGGCTGATGTTCGACGTCGCGTGGAGTTACGAACACACTCGAATATGTCCGGTGTTGCACGTACTGTTTGAAAGGACCTTGCGATTCTGCCGTGAAATATTGCTTCATCCTACACGAAAGTAACGTACACCAAAGACTTTTCCTAAACTCACACAAATAAGTCCAACGGGTTTAGATGAGGTGATCGTGGAGGCCATCAATACTTATTTCCTTCTCTGTTTGTGAGGAATCCAGCCCTGAAATTATGCTAGGTATTTTTGAAACAACCTGTATTAAAGGAGTTGCTTAAATTACTTAATTAGTGGTGCTGTTACCCTATTTATTGAACCGACTTCATTTTATTTATTTATTTATTTATTTATTTATTTATTTATTTATTTATTTATTTATTTATTTATTTATTTATTTATTTATTTATTTATTTATTTATTTATTTATTTATTTATTACCGTGGCTAATCCCGAACTGTGTCCTCAGGTAGCAGGGAGGCAGCCTTCACGTACGCCGTCTCCAGCGCGGGAGTGGCGTTCGCAGTGACGGCAGCTTGTAGTCGGGGTAACATCTCGGCGTGTGGGTGTGATCCTAGCCACAAAGCTCGAAAGGAACTTGCTCCCTCTGGCTGGAAATGGGGAGGCTGTAGCGCTGACGTCGGCTATGGGATGCGCTTCGCCCGACGCTTCCTCGATGCCCGGGAGATTGAAGGCGACACCCGCAGTCTCATGAACCTGCATAATAACAAAGCTGGACGCAAGGTAAGACAATTATATGAATTATATGAATTCCGCATAACGGAAATGTGACTTGATGATGATGATATGATGATGATGATGATGCTTGTTGTTTAAATGGGCCAAACATCGCCCCCTAATGGTACGAAATGAGACAAAATGAAATGACAAATTAAAACCCGAAAATCCTTCACTGAAAACAATTCAAAACGTGAGGACGAAGAATAAATGAATGGATGGATATGAATTTAAAACGATCAGTGGAACCGACCCACAGTGCCTCACATGCCAGAAGCTGGCGTAAAACAATAGTATTACTGACCAAGGGACTGCTTTTATAGCACGATACTGAATCGATGATGCTTGTAGTCGAAATGAGTCCAAAATCCAAGTCATCGGCCCCTCATAATGGTACTTATCGCTGGAAAAGTAGAACCATAGTATTTGTCATGTTGCGGTATTAATCAAGAGTAGCGTAGACTCGCAGTTTTCCACACATTATGGTACTACTCACAGGTAATGAAATTCGCACATGTATTACAGACCTACTGTGTTTCGCACATTGCGGCGCCATTGACAGGCAACGCAAACCTATGGTGTTCATCACCTAAGTGTACTAAACACAGGGACCCGCACTATCCCGTGGTGTTCCTCATAGTGTGGTTGCTAAGCATAGGCAAGACAGAGCCATGGGTTCCGACATCCCATAGTGTCGCTCATATAGTGCTACTAATCACAGGTACTGTAAAAGCCGTCGCGCTCTCGTTTGCTACTAATCACAAACCTATTTGGTACCTAACATAGTGGTACTACGCGCAAGGAAAAGCGACCCATGGTGTTCCCTGCGTGGTGGTACTAATCACAAGTAGTTTCATGGTTATAATTTGATCATCCCTTGGTCGCCCATTTTAGTCGCCTCTTACGACAGGCAGGGAATACCGTGGGTGAATTCTTCGTCTGCGTACCCCACCAACAGGGGGTCGATATAGTTGTAACCAATACATAGGCCTATTCATCTGAGGATTATTTTAAAAATACAAATAAATTTTCCTTTCTTTAACTCATATTTATTATTAAGTATGCTGGATCGCTACTTAACCCCATTACTTACAAACTAAACCACGAGTTCCAAGGAATGTTCAATTATTAACAATGATATTATTGTTTCTACGTCCCACTATCTACATTTGCGGTTTTCGGAGACGCTAATGCCGGAATTCGGTCCCGCAGGGGTTCTTTTATTTGCCAATAAATCTACCGACACAAGGCTAACGTATTTGAGCACCTTTAAATATTACCCGTCTGAGCCAAGATCGGACCAGCCGAGTTGGAGTCAAAGGGCCAGCTCCTCAACCGTCTGAGCCACTCAGCCCGGCGATTGTTCAATTGAAGCATAGCCAAAGCTGGCAATACTGCATATAACTGACGGGAGTGCCTAAAGGTGGCAGCATTGCATGGTTTAGTATTTGTAGTAAGAGCTCAGAACGGGGTCAGTCAGATATGCGTCCAGTGAGTAGAAGGAAAAGTTGAAGCAACATTCGTGTTTAAGGGTTACGTTCAAAATAGACTACAATGCGGAAAGATGCAATACATGCGCAAAGAAGGTGCTTTGTTTCGGAAAACTGTAATGAAGTGTGCTTGTGTTTCACGGTACCGTACGTCGTCATGCTGCCGCTGCAACAAACGGATAGTCGTCGCTGTTTTCACTGTGGTCTTATGGATCACTCGCTTTACATCAAAGGTCCCTTGCGACATCATATCGTTGGTCTGCTAAAGAAAGGGCAAGCGTCTGACTACCGATCAAGTGGTTCCTGATTCTGTGGAAGAGGTTCAACTAGCAACCTTCACTGTGGAGTGTATAAAGTAACTTGTTGAGCTCGGGACACTTATTTGAATGGTGGACATAGACTCTCTCAAACTACAGTATCATCGATATGCTGTCGTTTTGATATATTTTATGTTGATGGCGGATCGCTGTAGGATTGATGATCGAAAAATGTGGTGCCCACTGCGAATACTATGGACAGTACACCGTACTAATGAATCGATCCTGCGACATCTCGGCATCAGAACAAGACTGTCGACACTTATCAACCAAAAAAACTCGGATATTTTGGTCACATTGCCAGAAGACAGGAGGCAATAGAAATAGTTATCATAGAGGGAAAAGTCGACGGCGTGGTGGTACTAATCACCTAGAGGAAGTGCACTGTTACGATGGATGGACCAGATCAAGAGCTTGACCAGGATGAGCTTGACCTCCATGCCCAAACCAGAGACTCCTGGAGGCAGATCACCAAAAGGATTGTCGCGTGATGCCGCCACACCCTTACGAAGTGTTGGACTCGAAGAAGAAGAAGAAGACGAAGAAGAAGAAGAAGAAGAAGAAGAAGAAGATGTTGTCCAATATAGATAGTTGAAATTTCTAGACACCAGTCTATACTTAAACTGAACAATCCTCATACATAGAAGTTCCAAAAAACCTTTGTCAACAGCTCCTGCATTATGAAGCTTCACCTCATGACCAGTGTAGTACCAACGGACTTTCAACTTTTAAAAATACTATGCTGTTAATACTTCAAAGTAAGTTCATTAACTCTGTAGTAAAATACGAAGTTTGATAGCTGAGTTAGTCTGTCACTGGCTTGGTTCGAATCCTACCCTATACATGTGGGGTTTTTAAAATAGAAAGTCATATCCCTGTGGTTCGATCTGTATGTAAAACTGGAGATCCCGTGATTGTAATCACGGCATGAACAGTCATAAAATTTACTCACTCACTTACTCATGCTAGGGAGATGACCGGATTTTGGGCACAAAAAAGGACTTGCTCTTTATTCCTAAGCCGGACGCGTTTTGTCCTTTTTTTTCTTTTTTTTTTTTTTTTTTTGCGTCTTCATAGCAATCGTCTGAAATGTAATGAAGTCGAATACGTTTTACAAATGTAAGGTAATTTCCAACGTCAGCAGCCGGGCTGAATGGTTCATATGGTTGACGCGCTGGCCTTCTGACCCCAACTTGACAGGTTCGATTCTAACTCAGTCCGATGGTATTTGAAGATGCAGAAATACGTCAGTCTCGTGTCAGTAGATTTCTTGGTAAGTAAAAGAAATCCTGCGGGACAAAATGTCGGCAGCTCGGCGTGTCCGAAAACCATCAAAAAGTAGTTGGTAGCCTATTGTACGTCGTACAGGTAACGCAGACCTATGGTGTTTCGCACATAATGGCACCTCTCATAGGCAACACAAACCCGTGGTGTTTCTCACAATGGTACTAATCACGGGTACCGGAATCCTACAGTGAACCACTCTCTGCTACTACTAACAATAAACCTATTGTGTACCTAACATAGTGACATTAATCGCACGTAAATGCGACCCATGGTGTTCCCTGCGTGATAGTACTAATCACAAGTAGTTTCATGGTTCTAATACAATCATCCCTTGGTCGCCCATTTTAGTCGCTTCTCACGACAAGCAGGGGGAAACCGTGGTGTATTCTTCGTCTGTGTCCCCCACCCACAGGGGTGTACTAACTCGGTGTAGTCTGGATCTGTAATATGAGAAATAAGAGACATAATTTGATGATGATGATGATGATGATGATGATGATTGTTGTTTCAACGGGCCTGACATCTAGGTCATCGGCCCCTAATGGTACGAAATGAGACGAAATGTATGACAATTTAAAAAATCCATAATTCTCCACGACCAGAATTTGAATACGTGATGACGAAGAATGGGTGGATATGAAGTTAAATCAATCAGTGGATCCGATCCAGAATGCCGCACATTCCCAGAAACTTAGCGTTAAGCTATAATATTACTGACCAAGGGACAGCTTCTAAAGCACAATACTGACTCGATGATTCTTGTAGTCGAAATGGGTCCAAAATCAAGGTCATCGGCCCCTCGTAATGGTACTTATCTCTAGGAAAATAGAACCATGGTATATGTCATGTTGCGGTATTAATCAAAAGTAGCGTAGACTCGCGGTATTCCACACATTATGGTACTATGCACAGGTAATGAAATTCGCACATGTAACACAGACCTATGGTGTTTCGCACGTTGCGGCGCTATTTACAGGCAACGCAAACCTATGGCGTCCCTCACATTACCTGACTAAACACAGGGACCGGCACTATCCCGTGGTGTTCCTCACAAAGTGGTTACTAAGCATAGGCAATTGAGAACCATGGTGTCGCTAATCCCATGGTGTTGTTCACATAGGGCTACGAATCACAGGTACCGATCTCGATAGCTGCAGTCGCTTAAGTGCGGCCAGTATCCAATATTCGGGAGATAGTAGGTTCGAACCCCACTGTCGGCAACCCTGAAAGTGGTTTTCCGTGGTTTCCCATTTTCACACCAGGCAAATGCTGGGGCTGTACCTTAATTAAGGCCACGGCTGCTTCCTTCCCACTCCTAGCCCTTTCCTGTCCCATCGTCGCCATAAGACCTATCTGTGTCGGTGCGACGTAAAGCAATTAGCAAAAAAAAAAAAAAAAAAAAAAACCACAGGTGCTGTAAAAGTCGCCAACGCACTCTATTGCTACTAATCACAAACCTATTGTGTACCTAACATAGTGGTACTACGTGCACGTATAAGCGGCTCATAATGTTCCCCGCGTGGTGGTACCAATTACAAGTAATAGCATGGTTCTAATTTTATCATCCGTTGGTCGCCCCTTTTAGTCGCCTCTTACGGCAGGCAGGGGATACCGTGGGTGTATTCTTCGTCTGCGAAGAGACATAATTTAAGAGTTCGGGAATAATATTACGAGTAAAAGAAATATTCCATTAATAAATTTGTTATATACAACTAACCACAATGTATTCACAACGGCAGCTAACCTCCAACCGAGCGCGCGAGTCAACACGGCGCCATCTTATAACAGAGTATGCGTGTGACGTCACATATTTGGCTCAAATTTTGCCTTACTTTGAAGTGCTATTTCATGAAAACTACAGTTTAGTTTTTCAATAAAAAGTAAACTCGTGTCCTCATCCCGAGGTGGTGCAGCTCTTTTCAGGCACACCCTCATTGGAGGTGAGCTGCATGTACCATTTCAACCACATACCAGCCCTCCTGCCATTCTTAAATTTCTGGCAGTACCAGGAATCGAACCCGGGCCCCCGAGGACGGCAGCTAATAACACTAACCGTTACGCTACGGAGGCGGACAGTTTTTCAATTATTTTCCGCCACTCTTTTTGTCTGTCAATTGAGGTAATAAACTTTAGCGTTATATACTCTCGGTGATATACGCGTTCTATCCAAACACTAAAAGAGTCGTAAATTTTTTCTTTCCACGTACCCGGTGACGAGGAACGTTAAAAACGCAATTGGGTTTACGTCAGAAAACGCATCTGGCCGTAAAACTGAGTTTATTCTAAAATTGGCACAAAGTCTACGAAATGAAATGTCGTATGGCTTTTAGTGCCGGGATATCCCAGAACGGGTTCGGCTCGCCAGGTGCAGGTCTTTCTATTTGACTCCTGTAGGCGACCTGCGCGTCATGATGAGGATGAAATGATGATGAAGACAACACATACACCCAGCCCCCGTGCCATTGGAATTAACCAATTAAGGTTAAAATCCCCGACCTGGCCGGGAATCGAACCCGGGACCCTCAGAACCGAAGGCCAATACGCTGACCGTTCAGCCAACGAGTCGGACAAAGTCTACGAAAGGACAAGAAATGAGGTCTGACACCGATATGCTGGTGCATTTTCATCAGAATCGAGTAGTAGTGTAGATTCAATACTTTCGTGACATGCTATGTCACTGTATTTCACAATCTCATGGGGAGGTATCGACAAGAACACTCCTCTTCCTGCCTGGGTGCTCCAGCCCCTCTTATCAACTCCCTGATCTCGTCATAACAATGGGCCATGTAACCTTGGGTCATCCTCTCGAGGAGGAGGTCAGCTGAACGATATGCTCCAGACAGTATTATTCATTCATTTCGCTTCAAGAAACTGTTAATTACACGTCCAGAGAAACCTGTTGGTACATGGTACGGCCTTGTCGGAGGCGATATTGAACTCTGCTCCGTGTCGAACGTAATTTGTGTGGACATTGCACGATATTCCCGCCTCCAAGCCTTTAGCATTCTCCACTCAAATAAATTACACCAATTACTGAACAATTAAGACGGGGTGACGTATTTCGACATTTTTATTATCTTCTTACAGCAATGTAATTTCCTTGAGCAATATCTCTTAAAACTATTGATTCTCCTATGTACGATCCTATATTTATCAGGAAATATTACGATAGAATTCACAGACCACAGTTAAGATTCAATTGATAAATAAGGTAAGGTAAGGGTGTATTCTGCCCGAGGGCAGGTCCGAACCTCCGCAGAGGTGTTCCTGAGCCGGAGTTTACGTACGGTAGGGTGGCCAGATCCTTTCCGCTCCTCCATTCCCTTACCACCCACCGACAGCGCGTGGCTACCCATCCAAATCTTGACCACGCCCAATGTTGCTTAACTTCGGAGATCTCACGGGGTCCGGTGTTTCAACACGGCTACGGCCGTTGGCTGATAACTAAGGTAAATGTCTTTAATTTCTAACCGTCTTAGGCGACGCCGCGTAAACAGTGTTTAACTTTGAAATTTTTTTTTAAAGATGCAGGGACTATCTTGCATTTACGAACATTTAAAAACTGATCAATCATGCCGGAACTGGGTATTGCTTTATTCTAGTACAGTAGTCTGTTAGTTAACCAGTTCTACATTACGAATGGATCTGTCTGCAGAGAACAACATAATAATAATAATAATAATAATAATAATAATAATAATAATAATAATAATAATAATAATACACTGACTGACAGAGCAAATGCAACACCAAGAAGGAGTGGTTCGAAAGGGATGAAAGTTGGGGAAAAAACAGAGACGGCACGGACGAATAATTGATGTTTATTTCAAACCGATATGCAGGTTACACAATGCGCACGGCATCGACTCAGTAGGATGTAGGACCACCGCGAGCGGCGATGCACGCAGAAACACGTCGAGGTACAGAGTCAATAAGAGTGCGGATGGTGTCCTGAGGGATGGTTCTCCATTCTCTGTCAACCATTTGCCACAGTTGGTCGTCCGTACGAGGCTGGGGCAGAGTTTGCAAACGGCGTCCAATGAGATCCCCCACGAGTTCGATTGGTGAGAGAACCGGAGAGTACGCTGGCCACGGAAGCATCTGTACACCTCGTAGAGCCTGTTGGGAGATGCGAGCAGTGTGTGGGCGGGCATTATCCTGCTGAAACAGAGCATTGGGCAGCCCCTGAAGGTACGGGAGTGCCACCGGCCGCAGCACATGCTGCACGTAGTGGTGGGCATTTAACGTGCCTTGAATACGCACTAGAGGTGACGTGGAATCATATGCAATAGCGCCCCAAACCATGATGCCGCGTTGTCTAGCGGTAGGGCGCTCCACAGTTACTGCCGGATTTGACCTTTCTCCACGCCGACGCCACACTCGTCTGCGGTGACTATCACTGACAGAACAGAAGCGTGACTCATCGGAGAACACGACGTTCCGCCATTCCCTCATCCAAGTCGCTCTAGCCCGGCACCATGCCAGGCGTGCACGTCTATGCTGTGGAGTCAATGGTAGTCTTCTGAGCGGACGCCGGGAGTGCAGGCCTCCTTCAACCAATCGACGGGAAATTGTTCTGATCGATATTGGAACAGCCAGGGTGTCTTGCACATGCTGAAGAATGGCGGTTGACGTGGCGTGCGGCGTGCGGGGCTGCCACCGCTTGGCGGCGGATGCGCCGATCCTCGCGTGCTGACGTCACTCGGGCTGCGCCTGGACCCCTCGCACGTGCCACATGTCCCTGCGCCAACCATCTTCGCCACAGGCGCTGCACCGTGGACACATCCCTATGGGTATCGGCTGCGATTTGACGAAGCGACCAACCTGCCCTTCTCAGCCCGATCACCATACCCCTCGTAAAGTCGTCTGTCTGCTGGAAATGCCTCCGTTGACGGCGGCCTGGCATTCTTAGCTATACACGTGTCCTGTGGCACACGACAACACGTTCTACAATGACTGTCGGCTGAGAAATCACGGTACGAAGTGGGCCATTCGCCAACGCCGTGTCCCATTTATCGTTCGCTACGTGCGCAGCACAGCGGCGCATTTCACATCATGAGCATACCTCAGTGACGTCAGTCTACCCTGCAATTGGCATCAAGTTCTGACCACTCCTTCTTGGTGTTGCATTTGCTCTGTCAGTCAGTGTAATAATAATAATAATACCGAGCTCAATAGCTGCAGTCGCTTAATGTGGCCAGTATCCAGTAATAGGGAGATAATGGGTTCGAACTCCACTGTCGGCAGCCCTGGTTTTCCATGGTTTCCAATTTTCACACCAGGTAAATGCTGGGGCTGTACCTTAATTAAGGCCATGGCTGCTTCCTTCCCATTCCTAGGCCTTTCGTATCCCATCGTCACCATAAGACCTATTTGTGCCGGTGCGACCTAAAGCAAATATAATAATAATAATAATAATAATAATAATAATAATAATAATAATAATAATAATAATAATAATGATAATTAGAAGACTCGTGCTGCTCCGCAGTATTCGTTACAAATAGGTCAGATAATTCGTCTTGATGTGCCTGTCGTAGTTATATTGTATTGCCTGCCCTTTTCAGTTGTTTTTATGAATCAGCACATAATAATTTATTCATTCATAATATAGTTTATAACTCTTCTTTCCATACAATATTCGCTGTGTGTCGATAATTCGGGCTGTCTGTATGTTAACGTTTTGAAAAGATCTTGCCGGACATAGTGCAACATACAATTGGCCGTGATTGAATACTGGTTCGGGTTAGTAGACACCTGCTTTTTCAAGACTTTGTCCCTGCGCTTTATTAATGGTCATATAGAAGTGATAAAGAAATAAGACGACGGATTGTACTGGGTCTTACAGCAAAGGTTAAACTTACAAAGATCTGGCAGAACCGGGCATTATCCAAAACAGTGAAAATACGATTGGTGGGATCACTGGTGTTTTCTGTTTTCCTGTACGGTTGTGAGACCTCGACTGTGACTAGAACCAAACAGATGCCTTTGAGATGTGGTGTTGGCGGAGAATGCTCTGTATACCGTGGTCAGAAAGAAGATAAAATGCCTCCATTATAGAAGAACTGAGCATCACAAAACGTTTATCTTCTCGCGTTAGTGAAAGTTACCTCCAGCTCCTGGGGCACATTTTGAGATGAGGAGACAATTTAGAAAAGACCATTCTGCAAGGCAAAATTGAAGGCACCAGACCAAGAGGCAGAACAACAGGTAGATGGTTAAACCAAGCAAAGAAGTTCACCGGTCTACCTCTTTACAATATCTTAAGAAGAGCTGAAGACCGCTCAGGATGGAAACATCTCGTTAAGGATGCAGTTACTAATGAAGTGAAGAAATGAAGTCACGACGCTCAGCAGTGAGTAAACCAACTGATGATGATGAGAAGGCTAGTCGTACGGGGAACTGCCTACGTTTGAAAAAAAAACGGTAGAACAGTATCCGATGGAGGCAGGTCGATTCAGGGAAGTAATACCATATGTCCCATATTTTTTCCAGTAAGAATTTACAACTCTAAAGTATTATCGTGCTTTTTGCACACCATGAGCCTTGTTCCATTGAATGCACCTTGATCGATACTGAACTTGCGAAGGAACATTACAACACAGCCTGGTTTCAAGTTCAGCTGATGTGGCGGCAATCCACTAATCGCTAGTCTTAACAATTCAGGTGGAAACTGCATTAATTCACTTTCATCCTCGGTTATTAAGTGGTTCACATTTGTATAACTCCTGGCTTCTCCGGGTATTGGAGTTAGAATCTTATTATTTATTTCTATGCAGAGTTAATTTTTTGGTGCGAGAATAGCTATTTTAGATATATCAATACTTTGCAGTGCTGTAAAGTCTTCGCTATAAGTTTCGGTCACAATATCTCCTGTTGACCTATGTCTAACAAAAATTTCGGAAATTCGCACTCCTCAAGCTTAGGGAGCATGTTTTTGCGAAGAGCGGATTTTTTGCAAACTGACCATAGAGGAGAGAATTTAATCGAATTTTGAACTATTCATGACGAATGGGGCAGAACAGGTAATACTTACCTAAAATCTCCTCCTAATGCTATGAATTTTCCACCAAAAGGCACATTAGTATTCATTAATCCTTTAAAAGTCTACTTACACACATTAAAGAATGCTTACTGGCCATTGTTGCTTCATCCCGAATATTTAAACTGGAGGATCGAATGAGATGTGCTTCTTTACTGTTCACTTTTAGCCCCGATACTGAATGTTAATGTAATGGCAATTTAAAACGGCTATGAGCAGTATACCCATGCATATCACTGTTTTATATTATGGGAAATGATCAAGGAGGCTGTGGAGCGCAGGCCGAGTTTTTGTTGTATTCCTTTGCAGTAAGCAGTAAAAGACAATAAAATTATTAGCCTCTTTTTGAATATAACATTTTTGCCGACTTTGGTGGACTGACGGCGATGTATTTTTTCGTCGCATAAGTCGACTACAGTCGACATGATACCTTCCAACACAAACTACAGTTATCAGACATGAAGGGGTGTATCGATAAGTGACAAAATGACTAAGAGCTTTCGCCATACGTTGTGAGGTTATTGGTTCTTGTTTACATTATGTTTGGTTTACTTTGCTCGTGTGACCAAGCGGAAGAGATCATCTTGTATCTTATATTCGATATTTTTGTATGTGTTCAGTAATGTTACGACTCCTTCTGTTACCGATTTTGTAGTTTCTGGCCCGTTAATGACATATGTACTTACACGGTAGCCTATTTAGAACTTTACAGTATCTTGAGTGTTTCCTGTTTCTTCGGTTGCTTGTAGGGGATATGCATTAAATGTATATAATGTGATGGATACATGTAATGGGTCGTAAATGTAGGTTCGAACCCCACTGTCGGCAGCCCTGAAAATGGTTTCCCGTGGTTTCCCATTTTCACACCAGGCAAATGCTGGGGCTGTACCTTAATTAAGGCCACGGCCGCTTCCTTCCCACTCCTAGCCCTTCCCTGTCTCATCGTCGCCATAAGACCTGTGTCGGTGCGACGTAAAGCCACTAGCAAATAGCAATGTTTACCAACTTTCCTAGATGTCGACTATTGCCAATTATTAACACGAATGTTTTCAGTTATGGAATAAATAGGTCCACTGGTAGGTTCATGAATTCAGTTTGTCCAGCCCTTGTCCCGTTCCTGTACGGGGTCGGGTCTGAAGTGAGATGACTCTTCGTATCGAGGTTTTACGACCGGTTGCCCTCCCTGACGTCAACCTCATCGAAGATGTTAATGAGATGAAATTAATGACGTGATATATGATAGTAGGAAGAGATAGTGCGAAAACCGGTGCCGGCCTCTACTCCTGTCGAATAGCAGCACCAAGGGTCTGCTCACGGTTTAACGTCTCCATCCGACGAACGAATCACCATCAACAGCGTCATGTGCTCTCGCTCCACATGAGCACTGCGGATAGATTTGGAATTGAATTCAAGCTTTGGGCACGCAATCTAGTGATTATACATTTTATACCACCACCTCCCCTATCCTGCTGGTCAGCATTCTGAGGGTGAAATGTTTTTCGTACAAAGGGACTCGAACCCAAATAAATATAAAAACTAAACAAGTTAACTTAAAAAAAGAAATAAATTGATAAAACATCCCCTCCAAAAAAAATATACAAAACAATATTCTTATAAACAAAATACTATTATATTCGGTTAAAAAAATTAATGCAAATCCACCTCTTCTATATTCAACGTTGAATCCTGAAACCAACTCCGACTCTCCTTCCGCAAAATCAAAAGGAGTCCGATTAGTTTCCGCTAAACATGATGAAAACCACGCTAATATAAGAGGAAAGGTTAAAAAACATGAATCACACATACCCTTCAATACTTATAAATCTTCATAAACAGTAATAATCTACTAAAAAAATAAATCTTAACAAAATTAGTGCTAGGGACTCGAATCGGCTAACCACGGCGTCAGACCGCATAGAATTCAACGCCTTAACGACCAGGTTTATGAATCCAGTAAATGAGAAAAACGTGTGTGGCTTATTCTTGATCATGAGTGCGTATGTTGTTTCGTTGCAAGCAATCATTAAAACGCGGAATGAAGTGTAAGCTTCTTTCTTCTACACTGTTGCAGTTTACTGGTAAAAGCTAGTAAATGTTAATGATTTTCATCTTTGCTTGGTACAGTGTTATGTACGTAGGTCGAACATGTCTTTGTAGTTTTTATACGTTTAGGCGATACAGCAATATAATTTTGTGATTTTGAGCTCTGGAAACGTGGTTTATGTTCTATGTAACATCTCCTTTACGGAAATTATGGACATTAAGAGTGTTAATAATTTTATCTAGGATTTTATCAACAATTACAAAAATGCTGTTGAGGATCTTTTTCAAAGGAAGTTGTCAAGGACCTCCAGACCAAAAGTATAAAAATAGCAAGCCGAACTGTGTATTCCCAGGCGTAAAGGCAGGGGAATGTGAAATATTGAAACCTGATAGCAAATTAACTTCTTTATAAAGTAACGGCCAACGGCCGTAGCCGTGTTGAAACACCGGATCCCGTGAGATCTCCGAAGTTAAGCAACATTGGGCGTGGACAGGAGTTGGATGGGTTGCCACGCGCTGTTGGTGGGGGGTAAGGGAATGGAGGAGTGGAAAGGAACTGGCCACCCTACCGCACGTAAACTCCGACTCAGGAGCACCTCTGCGGAGGTTCGGACCTGCCTTCGGGCAGAATAACCCTTATAAAGTAACGTGGCACCTTAATTATAGTTCCTTTCCCTAAATGTTAAGTGATATCTTTGAAAGTGAGCTGATTTTTAAAAATACATCCTAACGTGTACAATACATCAGACCGCAATGCAGAATCCAACATGACGATGGCCTTGGGCCATTGCCTTTGGCGTAGATTTGCAGTCTGCTATGAAACAAGAATAAAGCGATGGACGTACGTAATGAGTAATGACACCTCATGCTACCGGAGTCGGTATTTTGTGATTTCTCTTTTAAATATATTTTATGCTGTTTTGATAGGTGTTGATAAACGTTTGTGATTTTCAGTTTTACTGTTTTGGGGTTTATGTGGGTCGAATGTGTGTTCGTGATTTACATATTTTCTAAACGATATGTAGTATCATTTCTCCTTTACGGAAATTATGAACATTACCAGCTCTAATAATTTTATCTAGAACTTACGTCCATCGCTTTATTCTTGTTTCATAGCAGACTGCAAATCTACGCCAAGGGCAATGGCCCAAGGCCATCGTCATGTTGGATTCTGCATTGCGGTCTGATGTATTGTAGGAATTGTAGATAGTCTAATACATTCTCGTCTGTTTGTAGGCTACGAAGACTTTCCTCTCTTAGCAACATGCAAGTTATTTAGGAACGTTGTGCCATCTGTTGAATATATTTGGAAGCTGGGAAAGGTTAGAGAATCCAAGAGAATCTAGCAGGGAATAGTATCTTTTTAATCACCAGAAGTGTATACTGGCTTGCCAGGTACTAATCAAACATAGCTCCATCCAATGACATTACTAAGGAAGAAAATCGCATACATCAGAATATTAATGGAAGTATTAGTCGCTTAGCAACCTGATAAATACAGAATTTATTGTAGACTAGCAAATGTACCCGTGCTTCGCTACGGTATTCTACATTGTAAACGGATATCAACGTAAAGACTGTGCGTGCAGTACATGAGATTGTTTTAAAATTGCATGTCTCTTAGCCTTATCCGAGAAATAGCATGGGGAGGTCCCCATACGTTGTTTCCAATGTAAAGTGAGGGTTGCGGAGTTGTGATGATAACGGCTGGCTCACTTGCCTACTGCCATTCACAATCGAGTTGGCAAGTTTATATTATATAATTGCAGGCCCCATTGCCTACTGCGTGGTCACAATCGATTTGGGGAGTTTTAGTTACAATGACAGACCTATTTCCTACTTTCAGACAGATTACAGTTGAGGCGTTTTTATTATAATAGCAGGCAACTTCCCTACTACCAGTCAAAATTGAGTTGTGCAGTTATCATCACAATGACAGGCCCTTTTTACTGCTGCCAGCCAGCTTACTGCCCGTCACACAGAATTAGTGAGTTTCCATGAAAATAGCAGGCCACTGTGCCTAATGAAAGTCAACGTTTAGATTGAAACATTTGTTTATAATGGCGGCCACCCTGGCCTAGAGCCAAACACAATAGGGTAGGGGACTTTCGAACAAAACTGCATGATCCCTTGCCTTCTGCAAGACAAATCGAGAAGTGAATTATTCATTAAAATGTTAGGCCCTCCTTACTACTGCCAGTTACACAGGAGTTGGAGAAGGACCCCATTCCTACTGCCAGCAGTCAAAGTCGGTGTAGGGAGTACTGATTACAATAGCAGACACACCCATTCTCGACCGCTACAAATCGACATCAATGAATATATATAGATGGACATACGAAAGTATATGCATGCTTACAATATTGCAGACCTTCATTTACAGATTAACTGCTACTAAACGGTACGTCATGTTGACAAAGGATTGTACCGTAAGGCGCAGTATTTAGCGATCTAAATGGCTGGTCCTATGATATTTTCTCGCATCTCATCTATTCATGGGTCAGATTGAGTCAGAACGTTGAATAGGTTGAAATTTGTGTAAGAGTATCTTACATAGCATTACTTTTCGGATAATTATGTGACATAGCATTTGGCTCATATATTGGTACTGGTTGGGCCAATGTTCGTGTAGAGTTTGATCATACTATCTTTCCTGTAAGTGATTGAAAGTATGAATTATATAGGTAAAGAGTCCAAATTTACTTAAAATCGAGAAATAGAGACGAAGCGATACAGATACGACAAAAAGTCATAAGACCAAGGTTGAAGATCACTCCTAATTCAACGAAGATTGTGCCATCCGTTATGTGATAGGACTTCCCGTTTATCTCACGAAATACGTCGAAACGAAGGTCTGCACCATCATTAAAATTGCTTCCATATTTCGGTACTCTTCGGGGATAAAAAATTAAAGATCTGTAGAGTTTTTCGTTCGTTACAGGCTGAATCGTATAATTTTGCCAAATTTCAGTTTTCTTGCTTGTCTGGCAGATTATGCTGCAATCTGGATTTTGGGTAAGGGGGTGAAAATTATGACTTTCAGGAAATTAAACCAAAAAATATGCAGACGATCATTATTACCCCTCAAACGGGTATCTGTACGAAAATTTCACCAAAATAGTCAATGTACAGGCAAACACAGTCGTTACGATTTTATTTATATAGATAGATAAGGAATCTGTTCCACGTACGACACATGTTTGGCTACGTCCGCTGGACATAACCTGCAAAACCAACCGTCCATGACATATCACTTATTAATCATCCTGTCGAAAAATTCACATGAGAACAAAAGTTTTAGAAATGGATTTCCATTAAGGATTGTAGATTTCGATTAATTTCGGATGTGCATATTTTGAGGAAGTGCAAAATCATGGTTCCGGTTTCGGATAAACCCCCAGTAAATTTAGGTATTCAGAAATAATATTGGCCCTAAAACCTACACAAGGACAGGTGGATTCTAAATATCAACTTTGGTAGAAATATATTCAGTAGTTTTCAAGTTATAAACACTCATACAATCAAACCGATAGACAGACACCAAAGTTAAGAAATATGCAGATGGTTATTATTACAACGGAAACGGTAACTGTATGTAAATTCCGCCAAAATAGTCCATATATAGACAGACGGTCGTTGCGATTATATTTATATAGATGAGAGATAAGCATGTGCATGTTTGAAAGTGCAAACCTTCATTTCGAGATTTACTGCTCCTGAACGGTACATCATACCAACAAACGGTTTGCACCCTCAGACTTCCCCTTTATCGCTCTACATGTTTGGTGTTAAAACATTTTCTCGTGTCTCACATATTTATGGGTTCGATTGAGTTACGATATTTGAATGGGGTGAAATCTGGGTACATTTTCATCATTTTACATTATTTTTCACATACTTATGTGGAAGCTACAATAATGAAATTGGGTTCGCATATAGCCATTGGTCGTGCTAAAGTGCGTGCCAAATTTGATGACTCTACCTTTCCTATAAGTGTGTCAAAGTAAGTAATACACGTGTAAAAAGCAAAAAATTTACGAACCATCGAAATATACAGCCAAATCTACCCTATTAGAGTGAGAGAGAGAGAGAGAGAGAGAGAGAGAGAGAGAGAGAGAGAGAGAGAGAGAGAGAGAGAGACGACAAAATATCACAGGACCAAACTTGTAGATCACTCGAAATTAAACGGAGATCGTGCCATCCGTTTTGTGATAGGACTTACCGTTTAGCCGCGAAATACCTCGAAACGAAGGTCTGCACAGTCATTAAATTGCCTATATTTCGATATTATTCGGCATAAAAAGTGAAATATTTAAAGATCTTGGAAGTTTTCCGTAGGTTACCGGCAAAAACGTATACATTTGCTTAATTTCAATTATTAAGCTCGTGTGGCAGATTGTGAGGCAATCTTGATTTTGGGCGGGGGGGTAAAATTTAGGACTTCCAGGAAACTATAGCTAAAAATATGCAGGTGGTCATTATTACCCCTTAAACGGAAAGCTGTACGAAAATTTCGCCAAAATAGTCAATGCACAGGCACACGATCGTTACGATATGATTTATCTAGGTAGATAAGTAATCTGCTCCACGTATAACACCTTTTGGGCTATGTCCGCTAGACTTAGCCTGAAAACCGACCTTTCATGTTATCTGCCTTATCAATCCTCTCGTTGAAAATGCACATGAGAAAAAGAAATTAGAATTGGATTTCCAAACAGTTTGATCGATTTCCAGTCAGGTTGGTCTTGTACTCTATATCTTGTTTGAGAGTAAAAATCACCATTTCGGTCCCTTATAAAACCCCAATCCATTCCAGGAATTTGAAATGGTATAAACCTTAGCACCTACCCTTGGAGGGGTGGATGCTATATATAAAGTTTGGTTCAAATATCTCAGTAGTTTTCAAGTTGTAAGAAATACGCTTTACGCGCACCCGCTCTTGCGTTAAGTGCGGTGGGACTTGTACCGAAACACGGTCCGTTAATGATATCTCCGTTATTAATCCTGGTATCGAAATGATGCACATGAGAAAAAAAAGTTTAGAAATTAATTTCCATTAAGGCAAGTGGATTTCCATTAAGTTTGGTTGTGTATACAAATCCCAGCGGACTTAATTTCGTATAAACCCCCAATTAGTTCAGGGATTTAGAAACAATATTTGCCCTAAAACCTACCCAAGGACAGGTGGATTCTAAATATGAAGTTTGGTGGAAATATATCCAGTAGTTTTCAAGTTATAGAGAGACAAACAAACAAACAAACAAATAAACAAACAAACACACAAACAAACAAACTAACTAACTGACACGAAGAAAACCTACCCTTGGACAGATAGATGCTATATATAAAGTTTGGTTCAAATATCTTCAGTAGTTTTCAAGTTGTAAGAAATACGCTTTACACTCACCCGCTCTTGCGTGAAGTCCGCTGGGATTTGTACCGAAAAACGGTCCGTTAATGATATCTCCCTTATTAAATCCTGTTATCGAAATGATGCACATGAGAAAAAAAGGTTTAGAAATTAATTTTCATTAAGGCAGGTAGATTTCCATTAAGTTCGGTTGTGTATACTTTGAGGGAGTGCAAATTCACGGTTTCGGTTTCGTAAAAATCCCCAATCAGTTCAGGGATTTAGAAACGATATTTGCGCTAAAACCTACCTAAGGACAGGTGGATTCTAAATATGAAGTTTGGTGGAAATATATCCAGTACTTTTCAAGTTATAGAAGGACAGACAAACAGACAAACAAACAAACAAACAGACAAACAGACACCAAAGCTAAAAATTATGCAGATGGTCATTATTGCACCTGAAACGGATAACTGTACAGAAATTTCGCCAAAATAATCAATGTACAGACACACGGTCATTACGATTTTATTTATATAGATAGATTAGGGTAAGCCTTGGTCTGCAATTACTGGAGTGATCATTTAATGATTTGATGTTATTTCTCAAAGTTGGCTGAACTTAGAGACCTATCAGTGTCTCATGATTCAACGGCAGGTAATTGCGGAGATAATAAAACATGAAGCAAATCTGTCCAGTAGAACGAACGGATGGATTTGCCAAAGCTTATTTTAGTAAACTCTTTTAATATGTAGATAATAATAATAATAATAATAATAATAATAATAATAATAATAATAACTGGAGTGCCACGTGATCAGCGTAACGAATTCCTCAACAGTATTGCTTGGCCGAAGGAATTTTGATCATCTGGTATGATCATCTTACGAACCCTCAGGATGACAACTTTTGTGAAAGCCGTGCGGTAATGGGCACGCAGCTGTGAGCTTGCATCCGGGAGATAGTGGGTTCGACCCCCACTGTCGGCAGCCCTGAAGATGGTTTTCCGTGGTTTCCAATTTTCACACCAGGCAAATGCTGTTCCTTAATTAAGGCCACGGCCGTTTACTTCCCACTCCTAGTCATTTCTTATCCCGTTGTCACCATAAGACCTATCTGTGTCTCTGTGACGTAAAGCAAATTGTAAACTTTGTGAAATGTAAATCCTTTCTCCGACAGATTATTATTATTATTATTATTATTATTATTATTATTATTATTATTATTATTATTACTACTACAAATGAATGGACCGCTTAGTATCACGTTCCAACTTCATTTCTTTCTCTTCGTGTGGAGTTTTCTCTGTGTCCGTTACTATTTCATACGTTCGCTGGTCTGCTTCCGTTGTTCACCTATTCCGGCTCTTCTGGTCTTCCAGCGGCCTGAACACTTTCCCACTTTTTCACTGTGTTCCTAAATGTATTCCTTCAGTGTATTCAATTGGACCTCCGAGATGTTTAACCTTTCCACATCCTTCGTTTCCTAATCCATGCTGTTGTGGTCTTTTTTCTCTCCAGAAGTAATCAAATATCTATTTCGTAAGTCTGCCTGGGTTCATTCTGTACAGATGTCCGAAAAACACCAGTCTCCTTTTCTTCGTGGTCTCAGAGATCCTTTCCACCTTCTGGTTGCTTTGTTGCTCCGAGGTTTACAGTACATCCGCTTTCAGTTTTAACAGTTCCCATCATTTTTCTAAGGATTGTTCTTTCCAATACCTCTAGCTTCACTAGCTTGTAGTTCACGGACAGTCATTCACTGGCATACAGGCATTCTGCTTTGACCATAGTGTCGTAATGTTTTATTTGGGCTTTCTAGGATAACCACTTTTTATTGTAGATGTTTTTTTGTGAAGCCAAGTGCACTCTCCGTTTTTGTCATCCGATCTGCGGGTTTTTCTAGTCCATTCTCCTGTACGGTCTCGCCAAGGTACTTGAACTTTTTGTTGTTATAGTAATAATAATAATAATAATAATAATAATAATAATAATAATAATTGCTTAAATACCCCGACATAGGGTCATTGGCCCTTCTATAGATCATCTCTCCCTTCACAAGCAGATATTTTTTCCACCATCCGGAGTTAAATTTTGCATTGTTCTCCTGTGGATAAAGATTTTCATTACCAGGTAAAAAAAAATGTACAATGCTTTCAGCGATATCAACAACATTTTTGCTTTGCCTACATCCACTTTGGATAGGTTGTTCGTGGGTAGTCAACTTTCTTTGTCTATGTCAGTAATCCAGCACTCAAAGCTCTTCAAGAAAGCATGTATTCCTTTT
Organism: Anabrus simplex; assembly: GCF_040414725.1. Lineage (NCBI taxonomy): Eukaryota > Metazoa > Arthropoda > Insecta > Orthoptera > Tettigoniidae > Anabrus > Anabrus simplex. Next base: position 277,307,723 of record NC_090268.1, on the reverse strand, counting down.
TCTTGATCCTGCTGTTGCAAGTGCATGCAACAGCTGCAGATGCAATGCGCGTTGTGTTGCCCTTGATCCGATGAATAAGACCAGGTCAATACCCTCATGTTGAAAGCTACAAAAAGAAATATGTTAAATTAACAGGATATCAGTGTTGAAAGTCTTCGATGATGTGGCAGAAATCTCTCATTAGATCAGTTTAACAACAAGTCAATATTTAAAAGATGCTGATCACTGCTGCCATCAAAGTGACGTTATCTATCCATGTATCAGTTCTTCCCACGTGCATATCTAAACTTAAGTTAATTTTCCTGGCCAATTATTATGATCTACTTGAAATTAACCCACATTTAAAAAACGTCATCATCGCTCGGCTAAAGGAGATAATACAACCTTTATTATTCTCCACTCCAGTGTTATCTAACGCGGATGAATGTAACTTTGAATAGATTGGAACTTTTAATTCCTTAGGCACTCAACAATTTGATCTAGCATTTAATTGCTTGTTTGGAAGCTTGCTCCTTGGCCGAGTGGTCAGATTACTGGCCTACTGCTCCGAGGGCCTAAGTTCGAATCCCGGCTGGATCGACGATTTTAACTGCTGGGAGATTGGATGTTTATGTACGTCTCTATACACTTCTCTTCATGTGCATACAACACACTACCAACCACCACAGGAAGACAATAGTGAATACTTCCCTTCACATAGTGTTGAGTCAGTAAGAGCATCCTGCTGTAAAACTGAACCCTTTACACGCCAGGTGCCAACCCCAGTAGATTGTCTAAATAAAGTAATAATGTGGGCTTTCCATTTACAATATTTTCTTATGTTTATTTTCTTAACAATTGGCTTAATGTCCCACCGACACAGATAGGTCTTATGGAGACAGTATGGGATAGGAAAGGGCTAGTAATGGGAAGGAAGTAGCTGAGGCCTTAATGAACATCCCCAGCATTGTTCTGGTTTGAAAATAGGAAACCACAGAAAACCATTTTCAGGACTGCCAACAGTGGGGTGTTCGAACCCACTGTCTCCCGAATGCAAGATTTTGGCTGCGTGTTCCTAACAGCACGGCCATCTCGCTCGGTATTATTATTATTATTATTATTAGTAGTAGTAGTAGTAGTAGTAGTAGTAGTATTGCTCGACTCGTTGGCTGAATGGTCAGCGTACTGGCCTTCGGTTCAGAGGGTCCCGCGTTCGATTTCCGGCCGGGTCGGGGATTTTAACCTTCATTGGTTAATTCCAATGGCCCGGGGGCTGCGTATTTGTGCTGTCCCCAGCATTCATGAAACTCACACACCACACATAACACTATCCTCCACCACAATAACATGCATGGCAGATGCCGCCCACCCTCATCGGAGGGTGTGCTTTACAAGGGCTGCACTCGGCTAGAAATAGCCACACGAAATTATTATTGTTATTATTATTATTATTATTATTATTATTATTATTATTATTATTATTATTGTCTATTCTTTAACACCAGAAGGCTTGAAGTAATTTTTCATTACATGTGTTTAGAATGTTCGCTACAGGAAGTCCATTCCTGACATCCTGTAAATAAAGAAAAACAGCATAATAGAGGTTATGAAGGCTCTCGGAGGGGAGGAAGGTATGGGCTTCTTCCTTTTTTATCGGCGACATTTAGTGAGAGAGTGGTTAGCTCTGCGACCGGTCGCCTTTGTCCTCAGGAATTAACCTGTGGGTGAATAGAGTACGTTATTGCCGCCTCAGCTATACAGACGCTAATGTCCTGTACATGTTCGCACAGTACGTTTTCAACCCCAAGGCTGGTCGGAGACCCAACAGCTCTAACATCAGCTTCAGACACACTGAAGTCATTGAAGAAGCTTAGATTAATAAGGAAATATGGAGTGAGGTAGTTCCCGTTGCTTTCCTCAGTGAACCAGATGTTCGTATTACATATCAGTCTCATAATCCCACTGAAATGCAACCTACCCTATGAGCGATGTTCACACCATTCACACTTCGGTCACTTTCATATTCTCAAAGCCAGGGATAAAACTGAGACAAGTCAGTGAAAGGAACAAAGTAAGCTGTTCTTGCTCTTACCACAATTTGTCTCACCAGGAATGAATCTCCAATACTTTCCAGTTAACCATAAAGCTCTGCCTAAATTAAGGCGGCGAACACTTCCTAGCCTTAGCCTTTTTCTATCCCACTGTCGCGTAGTCGAAAGTGTGTGTCAATGCGAGGTTTAACCCTATCAATAACCGGGAAGAGAAATTAATTACTGGGGACAAATAATAATAGTCTTATTATTTTTAGGTCCCTCTGACTCCTGTTACTATTTTGGGAGACGCCGATTTCCGTATCCCCTCCCCCCCGAAGTAGTTACATTAAATGCCTATAAATCTACCAACATGAGGCTGGCATTTCAGCACTTTCTCGGGTACCACCAGACAGCCAATATCGAACTCGCCAACCTGGGCATTCTAGAGTCTGAGCCACTTTTCAGAGTGTCGCTGGACATACGGCCAACTACACTAGTGTCCAAAAGTTAAGCATAAGTTACGAGTTAGTAGGGCAACAGGAAATAGACTGCAAATCGCACGACATATCCACCTACCAACCTTACGTGTTCGCTCTGTATAGTAAAGGAGTATTCCCTACTTTGACTAGCGGCGTTACCGCAAGGTAAACACAGCCAGTGCCTGCGCCTCATATTCCCTCAGTCGTGTTTGCCCTGTTATAGTGTGCGGAGTGTAGCCTCGTGGTGAACGTGACAACATAATGACACGACGCCATTTGTACCCCATTTTGCAAGATAGAATACTCGGCCGCCTGAAAGCAGGCCAGACTCAGACCGAAGTCGCCGTATCATTGAATGTGCATCAAAGTGTCATTTCCAGGCTTTGGAGACGATTTCCAGACACAGGAGATGTTAGTCGTAGGCCAGTAGCAGGTCGACCACGTGTAACCACCCCACAGCAGGACCGATATCTGGCCTGAACCTCCCGACGAAATCTGAGTGCACCTGCAAGACAGTTGTCGGCGGAGCTTGCAGCCGTCTCAGGGGTTGCCATTTCCTGGCAAACTGTGTACCGGAGGCTCAGAATAACAGGGCTGTTTGCCCGACGTCCAGCGGTGTGCATACCGCTCACTCCAATACAGAGACAGGCCCGTTTATTGTAGAGCCGTCAACATCGAAACTGGACCATGAATAATGGAGACATGTGCTCTTCACAGATGAATTCCGCTTCACTTTGCAGAACGATTCCCATCGCTCATTAATCTGGAGAGAACCGGGTAGCCAATACAACCACAGGAACGTCGTGGAACGGGACCAGTATGGTGGTGGTGTCGTCTTGATACGGGGCGGATCTGCACATCTTCCTGGGTGGACCGAGGAACACTGTTAACGCTCGGAGATACAGGAATGAGATACTGAGACCACATATTGGACTCTTTAGAGGTGCGGTTTGTCCAGACTTCCTCTTAATGGACGATAATGCCCGACCGCACCGCGCTGCTCTGGTGGATGAATTTCTGGCTGGGAAAGACATTCATCGCACGGACTGGTCAGCGAGGTCTGCATATCTGAATCCCATAGAACATGCCTCGGATGTATTGGGGAGGCCCCCACCAAGGACCCTCCACGACCTTCGCATTGCCCTTTCGGAGGAATGGGATCGACTGCCACAAGAGCTCTTGGACCATCTGATAGAGAACATACTACGTCGCTGTGAAGCGTGTGTGGCCGTTAGGGGTAACCATACACCCTATTAACAGCATATTTTGTTGTGGAAGGCATTGCCAAGTTTTGTTAGTTGTTGTCAAAGGTACCTTTCTGGCACTGTTTTTTTGGACAGGTTGTGTGACATATGGTGTGTGACTCAGCTTCCGTTTGTTCAGCAATCCGTCTGACATTCCTGTCAGGCGATATGGCTTCGTTTATTGATTATGCTTACCTTTCGGACACTAGTGTACATTGTCCCACGTAACGGTGAAGTTACGAATAATGTAAGTTTGACCTTCCTCCTATTTCTAAGCTTTTTCTCTTACAGGGATATGACTTTGGTTTTGCTCTCTTCAACCAGGAACGCGGTCCAGCCTTTTTTAATGTAATATATATCGTGAGTCCTAGTGCCTCAGACCGTTGGGCCTTCTGAGCTCATGTTGACTGATTTGTTCGTGGCTAAGCCCAAATACGCCAGCCTAACATTAGTAAATTCTGTGGCATCTAAAATAAGTTATTTTTACTCTTCTATTGAAGGTTTACAAACTTCAAAGCTATGTGAACAGTGGGTATTTCCGCACGCAAAAGTTCTTCCATGTTCTTCTGGTATCAGTCCTTGTGTGTTGTCCCTCAGTGCATCGGGGTGTTAAGTCATTTGTCCCTCAATCACGACCCCGATGTCTATCTCTGTTCCCTTGCTTCACCATTTGTAGGGTCTTGTATTTTTCGTTACGCGCATCGTGACCAAAATATTGAATCTTCCATCTTTTCATAAATAGCAGCAATATTCTGTCCCTTTACATAGACTATTCATCACTTCGGTATTCCTTACTTGTTTACATGTGCGATGTACGTAACAACCACCAGTAAATCCACATATCAAAGATTGCCAGTTTCTTGCACAAGGCCTGGGTATAAATCCACCATTCTGTTCCGTACAGCAGTGTGGGGATCAGATATCCCCCGACCATTGGCATCCAAAGAACCAGGTTTAGGTTGCAGTTCGTCGTTTTAACAAACATGCTTCTTGCCCGCTCAACTCTGCCTTGATCTCTTGGCTATATTCCCTTTTCTCGTTCAAAAAGCATCCAAGGTATCTGCAATGCTGTCGAACACAGTCTGGCTCATCATTTCCCAGTTCGAGTCTGGCCTCAAATCTTTTTGTTTCTTGACGATCATGATCTATTCGCAGCCACTTGCTCTGGCTCTATGTTAACTCGGAGTTCCCAGTTATTCCAACCAATGTTAACTCTTTTTAGCAAGACTTGGAGATCTTCTGTGTTATAAGCTCTACGCACCATCTGCCTAGCGAATGTTATTGATACGCAGATGCCATCTGCCGCTGGTGAGGCTAGTGCGTTTGGTATGTTCACTGTACATATAGTGAAAAGTGGAAAGAGTAGGACGCAACCTTGCCAGACTCCACGTCTTCTTTGCACAGTCTGTCATCGACTCTAACTGTTGCTTCTTGGTTCCGGTAAAGGTAGCTATGACAATGATATTTTTCATGTCAAGACCGATTTTCTTAAAGATTTACAAGGGTTTACCATGTTGCACTTCATCAAACACTTTTTCATATAACTCTTTTGAGGCGAAATTCCGTCACCTCGACATCTCTGAAAGATAATAATAATAATAATAATAATAATAATAATAATAATAATAATAATAATAATAATAATAATAATAATAATAATAATAATAATAATAATAATGTCTCAGCTACGGTGTGCAGACATTTTAATTCGACGCCATATGGCTGTCTGCTCGTCAATTTCGACGTTCCGTTTTACTCTATGTCTACTAGATGGCAGACCGAGTAAAGTGAAACTCTCCTGAGCGTCTGTGGCTGAGATTTAATTATTTATTTCGGGTAAACACCAAATGTGTCAAGAGATCTCTTACATGCCGACATCGTACGACATGGTGTGTCGAATGGCTTTTTTTCACAGTTTCAAAAAAGAAGCATTAAAACCAGTAAAGGGACATAAGAAAATACTATCCATATTTAAAACAAATCTTGACTTAAAGATCTCAGTTACCTCAATTATGAAATGTTTAGTTAATAACATGTCGAGAGAAAAGTGACAACGTTTAACCGCACAGATTTAGATTTATTGCTAGTTGTAAGCATTTTATTTCATGACATGCTGTCTTATAGAATCAAGTACGTATATTAGAAATCTGATCAACATTGCTTATAAAAATAGGCATTACGATAAATTCTTTTAACTAAATGCCATGGTTAATGCGGTAAGACACTTTCCTCACTTTTCCTCGATGAATAGTCGATCGTAGACGACAAGTTACGTGCGACAACTTAGCGTAACGAGTTGCTTGAGTACTCCCCGTCTTCCTATACCGTCAATTAGCTGGTATTCTGGCTGACGGATGTAAACTGTCCCAGACAAGAGCCAATTTAACGTGACAAGCAGACCACACGACTGTAATGTCTAAAACAGAACGCTCGCACTCGCAAATCTTAATGGCTCCAAGTGGTCTCTCTCTTTATGGCCAAAGAGAGAAAAGCAAGTGTGATTGACAATGACTTGCTGATTCAAAGTAATGGCAAATCCTATCCGCTCATCACCACAGTGCAGAAAGTGGTTCTCAATAGGGTGTGGCTGTCTGATGTACGGTCATGGGGTGACTACCACTACTCTTATTGTTTAATATATTATGTTTTCGCAGCGTTTTAATGTAGGGTCTGCCTAGCCGGGGCGGTAAAGGCGTGCTCGGTTCACCTGAGGACGTGGGTTCGATTCCCCCGTCAGGAAGTCGAAAAATTTAAGAAACGAGATTTCTACTTCTGGAGGTGCACATGGCCCTGATGTTCACTCATCCTACACCAACAATGAGTACCAGGTTAATTCCTGAGGAAAAAGGTGGCCGGGCGTACAGCTAACCACTCCACCCCATCAAGTGTCGAGGTTACGGATAGAGGAAACCTTTACGTACCACCCCTTCCAGGACCTTCATGGCCTGTATGGAGATGACTTTAATTTTTTCCTCTTTTGCGTTTTAACGTCGCATTAAAACTGATAGATCTGTGAGGACGCTGGAAAGGGAAAGAGCTAGAAATGGTTTCGAACTCAACAACTCCTGAATGCAAGTTCACAGCTACATGAGCTGACACACGTAGTCACTCGCTACGTCGTATCTTTTAACTGCTAAAGCCCATACGTTTATTTAAAATAATAGGTTGTTATGGCATTTATCAGGCATTATTGACACTGAATTTTAAGGGTACTTCATTAAAATTAATTTCCAAAAATTTAGTTTGTGGCAAGTGAAGCTTACCTCTGAGGCACAGTATATTAGTAGACCTCCTCCTGTCTCAAAAATAGCAAGTTCAGTCCAGGCTGAGGTTTATGACAGTGGAATACAACAGTTTCCACCTATTGCCTTCGAGCAGTTTAAAAGACTCCTGTAGGTCGAGATTCCATCACAGCATTTCTAAAACCTGTAACAACTGAAGGGATGTAAAAACAGAATTATTATTATTAAGTATTTCAATACAATTTATCCTTTTCTGTCCGACTCGTTGGCTTAACGGTCAGCGTACGGGCCTTCGGTTTAGAGGGTCCCGGGTTCGATTCCCGGCCGGGTCGGGGATTTTAACCTTAATTGGTTAATTCCAACGGGACGGGGGCTGGGTGTATGTGTTGTCTTCATCATTTCATCCTCATCACGACGCGCAGGTCGCCTACGGGAGTCAAATAGAAAGACCTGCACCTGGCGAGCCGAACCCTTCCTGGGATATCCCGGCACTGAAAGCCATACGACATTTCATTTCTTTTAATCCTTTTCTCTTGGACAAAAATTTATCAGATTTGTAATTCCTCAGTAACATTGTATTTTCATAAGTCATGCACCGAACGAATTGGATATACAATGCAGGTCGTGCAGTTGTGAACTTAAATTCGGGTGATGATGAAAGAGACCACTTCTGTGGCTTGGTTCTAAAAGGGCCAATGTCCTTTTTTTTTAATTTTTTTTATTTTTTGTCGAAAATGAGATATTAACTGATACAAAAGCGTTTTATCTTGGCTTGCAACATGTTAAAAGGGCAAATGTCTCTGTTAAGTACTAAACGAACAGTTAACGTTTAATTAAATAAGCCCTTGCCAATAATGTCAGATTACCAATAAAGATTAGAGACCTGGCAATTTTTAAATAATACGATAGAAAAATTAGCGTTTAATAAGGTGACTTCCACAAAGAGAGTAATGTAAAGTTAGTTGTTGAAAAAAATAATTGGAAAACTATAAGCAAAACTTCAAATGCTCATAGCTCAAAAACAGGTTTCTTGACATTGGCCCTTTTAGAACCAAGCCACAGACTTCCATCAGCAGGCCTGCAGATAAGTTTCCATAGTTTTCCATTTTCCTACCAGGCAAACACCAGGATTGGTCTGTAGTTAAGGTTACGGGTGCCACTCTCCCATTCCTAGTTCTTTGCCATTCCAGCATCGATGTAAGTCTGTATGTGTTAAAGTAATGGCAAGAAGACAACTTCCACTGGTAGTTTCTCGACTTGCAATTCTGCTTTGTTCCGCACTGATATCCATCTTTTAGAATCACTAACGTAGCATCCTTCCGACCCCGTGTTGTAGGGATAGCGTGCTCGTCTCTTACCCGGAGGCTCCAGAGTTGATTTCCAGCCGGGCTAGGGATTTTTACCTGGATCTGAGGGCTGGTTCGATGACCTCCCATTCCAGGTGATTACAATTGAAGAGTTATGTGAATAGGAGATACTGACCCCGATCTAGAAAGTTAAGAATAATGGTCGAGAGAATACGTCATGCTGACTGCATATCACTATCGGGCTGAGCAGAAGTTGCCTGGCAGGCCAAGGCCCGTCGGGGCTGTTGGACAATGAGGTTTGTTTTGTTTGAAGAAGCATTCTGGTGAAAACCTTTAGAGGTGGTGGTGGTGATTATTGTTTTAAGAGGAAGTACAACTAGGCGACCATCCTCTATATAACACTAATCAGAGAGAAAAATGGAAGGGAACCGACACTTCGAAAAATGAAGATATCGGACAAAGAAAGGCAAGGGCCACGAAGGGCGTGAAAATAAAAGACTCCCTAGCCCTCGCAAACCTAATAGCGTCGGGGTCGGAAAAGAACAAGAGTTGACCAAGAGAGGTCGGATAGGACAGATGAAAGTGAGGAGCCCGGCACAAGTAAGTGGAAGCAATGCCAGGACTCAGCTAAGGGCCCCGTGGTCGCCAACCCACGCTCCAAAGTTCAGAGCTCTTGGGGCCCCTTTTAGTCGCCTCTTACGACAGGCAGGGGATACCGTGGGTGTTATTCTACCGCCCCCACCCACAGGGGGGAGAAAACCTTTAGAAACCTATGGTGAAGTTCAGCATTAAGCGCTTGACCTTGGCATTCAAAAGTATAGAATACCAAGGTCGCGTAAAACTACAAACTTGTTGTTATTTATTAAAAGTATAAATAAATAACAGCAAGTTCTTTTCGAAGCCATGCCCGAGAGTATACTTCCCGAATGTCACCACCTTCGATCATGCGCAGACTCTGTATCCACCACGCAGCCAAGGCTTGAAATGCATTGCCGGAGTCCAGTGTTAAACGATGCCGTTTAGGCATGTACACCATAGCATATACAGAAGGCTTCCTACTCAGATAATCCGCTGTGCGGAGAACTGTGCTTTCAGGCGGATACTACCGCAGGGGTAATGACGCTCCCACCCGACGGGTTGTGGAAACCGTCACACGCATAAGAGGTTCAGCCCCAAGTAGCATACACGTTAAATTTTGAACCGGTCTACAATAACCATCAAGAGGGGACCGATGACCACATGACAATTCCAGTCGCCTTCTACGAAAGGATGTATTTACCCATCACATCCACAGGAGGTCCAATTCACAATTCCAACGCCGTAATCGAGTTCCGGGCCAAGATCGCCTCTTTAGACGCCCCATACGACTTCGAACGCCAGTCAAAAGTACGGTGTTTATACCCGTCCATCGAGGTCTGTATGAATTTCCTTGTGACCTCGAGCAAGATAACTAACTACCTAAATAACTACCTAACTAACTAACAAGTAGTGATATAATAATTACGATATACATGTTACATCGCACATTAAAATATGACAAATTCACATTCAACTTTTTGTTCATAACGAAACGAAATAAATTACGATCGTGTTGGAGTTTCATCGTGACTCATTGCATGCCACCAGCGTACCAAATATTCCAATCTTCCATGATATTCCATGATTTTTTTACCTTGAAGTCAGTTTTCACTTTCACTACATTTGGTGCATCTTTAGTGTAAGCGTTAAATATGATTGCGGACAGAGGACAGCCTTCAGTCACACCCTTTCTATTGTCTCCTAACGATCTACACATTTAATTTCAGCCTTCTCATTATCGTACAGTCTCCATATTACATTCCTATCTGTATTTTATACATTAATAATAATAATAACAATAATAATAATAATAATAATAATAATAATAATAATAATAATAATAATAATAATAATTGTACCGGGAGATACACCTTAACACCGCACTTTCAAAATAAGCGCCTTGATGAACTCTTCTATCGACCAAAATGTGAAATTGTTACTATATAAAGTTGAGGCTTTAATCAGAAGTTGTCACTACTGAAACATTAAGTAATTGTGTTATTGTGAAGTTTCCTAAACTGATTGGATTTCTCGTGGTTTTGTTTTTGCTGTACATCAAGAAGTTTGGACAGTTTTCCACAGATGGCACTACTAAAAAAACTATGGTCATGCACTCTGGTGTAAGGTAAAAGTTGTTATTGAAAGAAATTTTGTTTTTATAGGTTTTCTCAACTTTCATTTGTTTTTTAGTTAATTCTAGATTTGTAACACTTCTGTCTCATTCCGCCAGTTTTGAATCTGGCCAATGAACATTTTCTGTAATTAATTTTCAGCCTATCACAGGCTTCTTGTTCGATTTTGACCGTAACTTTTGGTTCAGCCAATAGAAATTGAAGGGTGTGTCCGGACTAGCTCAGAATCCTCTCGAACCTTCCCTAAGGGTATATAAGTCGCGGCTTTTCAAGTTTCCTTGTCTCACTTGATCGTCGTTTTTCTGAGTTTGTGTGTTAAGGCAGGAGGCGAGACGCCTCATTTTTCGGAAGGCAGAACGTTAGCCAGGTAATGGCCACCTAAATTCTCTTTTCTGTAGCTACAGCCGCAGACATCCGAGGGGAAGGTCCGAATTTTTTTAACTATGTAACAAACTTTTCTAAAATGTAAATTTTCTTTCGGCTAATGTAAAATTTAATTAAGTCTTTAACTGTAAATCGGGGACAGAGAGTGAGTTACCCTCTCGAGTTCCCCTGCATCTTGGTTTGAGGTGACTACGATTTCGTAACTGTTTTCTTCCTCTAATGTATCAAATTTATTTCCATGCGAGTCACCTCAGTAGCTTGGGACTAGCCCCTGTTTCGTCAGGCCCAGAGCCTGTTAGGGTGTTAATATTTCATCATCTAGGAGCGCAAGTGTACGCCTCCATTCAGTTTGTGTTCGGGCCATTATTTATCCTGTTCTTTTTCCGCAAAGACCCATTGGGTTGGATACTAGATACCCCTGTGTAAAACTATTTCCATTTGTGTGGCAAGAGAGTGTAAGATTTTGATGTAAAGTTGCCTTGAGTTGGCTATAAGAAATCGAGAGCATGTAAGCTCTTTTCAAAGTTTAGTTATAGCATGAGGTGCCTCTGGAAGGCTAAAAATTGTAACTTTTGGGGCAAGTGTTCTTAAATTGGGATATTTTTGTCTTTGTCGAAACATTGAGAGTTCGCATGTTTTGTAAACTGGATGCGGTATCTCAGAAATTGTAAACTAGGGGCTTGAAGCCCCAAATCTGTAGAATTTCACTAATCTTGAATTATCCTAGTCTTGTTTCAAGATTGACATTGTACCTGATATTTCATTGTTATTTCACCTAGTGGAAATTTGTTAAGTTATTTTTTGAAGAAATATAACCTTTTAAAGTTTTAATTGAATTCTTGATATTGTAGTTAGACCCATTCAAGCCCGCACCTTCTTTCACCTCTTCGCGATCCACCAAAACACGGTAACAATAAAATAATAATAATAATAATAATAATAATAATAATAATAATAATAATAATAATAATAATAATTACTAGTACACGTACATCGTTCATTTTACCAGGTACAGAAATATTCAGGTAATACCAGCTCTATGAGTGCATGTACTGAACTGTAAGGGGCTGCCACCTCCTTCGTATATTGAGTAATGGTGGCGTTTAATCATTTACATTACTCGTATAAGGAGCTACATTGTGTAGCACATGATTAGAATTGCTAAAAATATAGGATAATACATTATTTATCAATGTTGAAAACGAACTAATTAATTGAGAGAACATTAATTAGAGACCAGTATTTAAATGCTCGGTTGTACCGCTAGCTGGCAGGACGTCACATAATTTATAATGGAACAATAGTGGCTGATTCTTGGACCTGATTTATTTCCTAGTAATTATAGAATTCTGGAGGCAATGCACGTATTCACCTTTTATTTTCTCATCCATTGTTGTACGTGTTTCTTGTAGTGAAGGAAAATAGACAATACCCCTATATGGCAGCTTGAGAAACTTGTATCACCATTACATCCTGCCCAGGGTATTCCTCAAGGTTTTTCACTTTTAATCTAAGCGACAAGAATTGATAATGATGATGATGATGATGATGATGATGATGATGATGATGATGATGCTTGTAGTTCAAACGAGCATAAGACATAGGTCACCGGCCCCTAATGGTACGAAATGAGACGAAATGGTATGAAAATTAAAAATCCATAATCCTCCACTGACCAGAATTCGAAAACGTGAGGAAGAAGAATGAATGGATGGATATGAAGTTAAAACAATCGGTGGATCCAAACCGCATTGCCCCACATTCCCAGAAACTAGCGTTAAATAATAGTATTACTGACCAAGGGACTGCTTCTAAAGCACGATATTGACTCTATGATGCTTGAAGTCGAAACGGGCCCAAATCCAGGTCATCAGCCCCTCATAATGGTACTTATCGCTAGGAAAATGGAACCATGCTATTTGTCATGTTGCGGTACTAATCAAATGTAGCGTAGACTCGCGGTATTCCACACATTGTGGTACTACTAGTAGGTAATGAAATTCGCACATGTAATACAGACCTATGGTGTTTCGCGCATTGCGGCGCTAGTTACATGCAACGCAAACCTAAGACGTTCCTCACATAAGTGGACTAACCACAGGGACCCGCACTGTCCCGTGATGTTCCTCACAGAGTGGATACTAAGCATAGGCAAGGCAGAACCATGGTGTCGCTAATCCCATGGTGTTGCTCATATAGGGGTACGAATCACAGGTACTGTAAAAGCCGTCAACGCACTCTATTGCTTCTACTCACAAACCTATTGTGTACGTAACATAGTGGTACTACGCGCAAGTATAAGCGACCCATGGTTTTCCTCGCGTGGTGGTATTAATTACAAGTAGTATCATGGTTCTAATTTTATCATCGCTTGGTCGCCCCTTTTAGTCGCCTCTTCCGACAGGCAGGGGATACCGTGGGTGTATTCTTCTTCTGCATCCCCCACTTACAGGAGGTGGTGTGTTTGGTCCGCGACAGGTATTTTATTTCCCTCAAGTCCGCCGGCAAGCCGGTTAGGACCCCCTATCAGCCACCTGGGACGTGCCACGTGGGAGTATCACCTCTCCCCCCGATACACCAGCGTAGTAGGTTCGTGGGGAATGTATGAAAAATATTGGTATTCTGAGTCGTCATAATGGAAACCTGCAGTGAATGATGTGGCTTTTTGTCACTCTAATGCAAAAAAATGTTATTGCAAATTATTTTGAAAATCCATACAACTCCATCTCAAGAATAGTATTACTAGATGTTTGACTTATGTTACTATTAATCTTCATATCATGGGTATCCGAGTTATCCCAATAGTTTGGTCTTCATCTGTTATGCTGATCAGTTTATTGTTAACATTATAATTGCATCTACTAGCATTGGATGCAAATTAGGACAGTCAAATACCTTGCTGTTGCGATTTCAGGATCTTATATTAACATCGTAACTCCACCTACTCAAAGATAAGAGTTCGATGTATGTGATGTTTTAGTATAGGTGCAATTAGAATGCCTTATTCTGCATTCCAGTTGAAATGGAGCAGGTGCAATCAACCTCTTGTCTGCTCCGTCCAGTCCTTTATCAAAATCTCGTTTCGTACATTTCTTCATCTTTAGTAAACTCTCTAAAGGCCTGTACACAGCGAATGTGGGAACTACGAGCAATTACTATCAACGTGTTTGTGTTGGTGAAAGACGATTTTAAATTATGAACATTATCTTCATGTGTACGTTCTACCTCAAAATCACTGCCACTCAGCTTTACTTATTACTCTGTGCCTATGTGATGATGGTGATGTTGCTTGCTATTTAAAGGAGCCTCACGTCTAGATCATCGGCGTCTAATGGTACCGGATGAGACGAAATGTAATAAAACGAAACCAAACCAAACCGCATGGCACTCAGCCTTTGAAGGCCTGCAGATTACGAGGTGTCGTGTGGTCAGCACGACGAATCCTCTCGGCTGTTATTCTTGGATTTCTAGACCGGGGCCGCTATCTCACCGCCATATATCTCCTAAATTCTAATCACGTAGGCTGAGTGGACCTCGAACCAGCCCTCAGATCCAGGTAAAAATCCCTGACCTGGCCGGGAATCGAACCCGGGGCCTCCGGGCAAGAGGCACGCACGGTACCCCTACACCACGGGGCCGGCAGACGAAATGTAATTACAATTAAATTTCCAAAATCCATCCACTCAGCAGAATTCAAAACGTCATGATGAACAATGAATATAAATTTATAATAATCAGCGGATCCAACTCACAGTATTGAGAGTTAAAATAATTCCAAAATGCATCCACCGACTAGAATTCAAAAAGACGACGATGAAATATGATTATGAACATAAACAATCAGTGGATTCGACCCGCGATGCTCCTCCTTCCCATAAAATAACTTAAAACAATGGTATAAATTGAACAATGGACTGCTTCCAAACAAAAATCCTAAGTCGATGATGCTTGTTGGCTACAGGAGTCCAAAATTCAGGTCACCGGCCCCTCATAATGATACTATTCGCTGATAAAGTAGAATCATTGAGTTTCTCATTTAGCGGTACTAATCACAAGTAACGTAGACTCACGGTGTTCCTCACATAGTGATACTAATCACAGGGAATGTACTACTCACAGATAGTGCAGATCTATGGTACTCCTTACATAGTGGTACTAATAACAAGAGTCATCCAGAACCGTGATGTTCCTCACGTAGTAATACTAATCATAGTCAACGCAGACCCATGGTGTCGCTCATATGGTGGTACTAATCACAGGTAACGCCCAGACGCAGAAGCATCGTGTTACTCGCATAGTGATATTAATCACAGGCCTGTGGTGTTTCTCACATAGTGGTACTGATTCCAGGCAACGTAAATCGTTGGTGTTCCCGATATAGTGGTGCTAATCACGGGTACTGTAAGCTCACAGTGATACACCCACGGTGATACTAATCACAGAGTCATGGTGTTCCTCACATTGTGGTACTAATCGCAAGTAAAGTCGACCCATGGTGTTCTCGCGTAAGTGTACTGATCACAGGTGATCTCATGGTTCAAGATCCATCATCCCTTGGTCGCCTCTTTTAGTCGTCTCTTCTGACAGGCGGGGGATATCGTGAGTGCATTCTTCATGTGCGTCCCCCTACCCCCAGAGGGTGTGTGTGCCTATGTGGCCATCCTGGTCATCTACAGGTAACATACTGGATTTTTACCTAGAGAATTCTCGTTCAGCTAGACTACCGACTAAGCCAGGAATTGCAATGCTGGTCTCAGTGTTGGAATGGGGCCAACAAACATCTAGATGACATGATTAAAGAGTAACATCGCTACTACTTCTGATTCACAGTTCAATATATGCGGGCCAATACATGTAAATGTTTTCTTGTTGTTGCTACTTACAACTAAACCTTGAAGTAAAGAATGCAATTGCCATTTTACATAAAAGACAACAGCTAATACATGTTCACGCCACAGTTTTGCTTTACGCTTTGAGATCCACCGTAAACTACAGTATTAGCAGCAATATTAACATCATTAGTAGCATAAGCAGTTAATAAATTTGTACCAATAATTTGATTATCACAATCAGTAACTGTTTTCAAAGGAGGCAGAGCATCTCGAAGGGTACAAACATACACTGACTGACAGAGCAAATGCAACACCAAGAAGAAGTGGTCAGAACTTTATGCCAATTGCAGGGTACACTGACGTCACTGAGGTATGCTCATGATGTGAAATACGCCGCTGTGCTGCGCACGTAGCGAACGATAAATGGGACACGGCGTTGGCGAATGGCCCACTTCGTACCGTGATTTCTCAGCCGACAGTCATTGTAGAACGTGTTGTCGTGTGCCACAGGACACGTGTATAGCTAAGAATGCCAGGCCGCCGTCAACGGAGGCATTTCCAGCAGACAGACGACTTTACGAGGGGTATGGTGATCGGGCTGAGAAGGGCAGGTTGGTCGCTTCGTCAAATCGCAGCCGATACCCATAGGGATGTGTCCACGGTGCAGCGCCTGTGGCGAAGATGGTTGGCGCAGGGACATGTGGCACGTGCGAGGGGTCCAGGCGCAGCCCGAGTGACGTCAGCACGCGAGGATCGGCGCATCCGCCGCCAAGCGGTGGCAGCCCCACACGCCACGTCAACCGCCATTCTTCAGCATGTGCAAGACACCCTGGCTGTTCCAATATCGACCAGAACAATTTCCCGTCGATTGGTTGAAGGAGGCCTGCACTCCCGGCGTCCGCTCAGAAGACTACCCCACGAACCTGCTACGCAGGCGTAGCAGGGGGAGAGGTGATACTCCCACGTGGCGCGTCCCAGGTGGCGGATAGGGGGTCCTAACCGGCTTGCCGGCGGACTTGAGGGAAATAAAATACCTCTCGCGGACCAAACACACAACCCCCTGTGGGTGGGGGACGCACATGTAGAATACACCCGCGGTATCCCCTGCCTGTCGTAAGAGGCGACTAAAAGGGGCGACCAAGGGCTGACTGAATTCGAACCATGAAACTAATTTTGAATCGTACCATCACGCGGGGAACACCATAGGTTGCCTGTACTTGCGAGTAGTACCACTAAATTCGGTACGAAATAGGTTTGTGATTAGTAGAAGTTAAAGCCTGGCCTGGTGGATTCCAGTACCCGTGCGTCGTACCCATGTGTGCAACACCGCGGGTCTGGGCGTAGCCTGTGAGTTGTACCACTATATGAGCAGCACCGTGGGTCGGCGTTGCCTGTTATTAGTACCCACTATGTGAGGAACACCACGGGAATACCGGCGCCCGTGTTTAGTACACCTAGGTGGGGAACCTTCTCGGTTTGCGTTGACACTTAGTTGCGCCATTGTGTGAGACACACCATAGGTCTGCGTTACTTGTACGTATTGCAATACTTGTGAGTAGTACCATCTTTTGTGGAACACCGTGAGTCTTCGCTACTTCTGATTAATACCCCAACATAACACATACCATGGTTCTATTTTACTCGCGACATGTACCATTCTGTGGGGCCTTAGACGTGGATTTTGCACCCCCTTTAGACACAAAGCATCATTGTGCTTTATAAGTGGTTCCTTGGTCGGTAATAATGTAATTTTCGATCTGTATTGAGTCCGATCCACTGGTTTTTGTTTGTTTGTTTTGTGTTTTGTTGAGTTCCTGTCCATCCATTCATTCTTCATGCCATATTTTATTTTTATTTTGGTCAGTGGATGCCTTTGCAATTTTTGTTCTTTCATTTCGTAACATTAGGGGCCGATGACCTTCGATGTTAGGCCCCTTAAAACAACAATCATCATCATCATCATCAGAAGACTACCATTGACTCCACAGCATAGACGTGCACGCCTGGCATGGTGCCGGGCTAGAGCGACTTGGATGAGGGAATGGCGGAACGTCGTGTTCTCCGATGAGTCACGCTTCTGTTCTGTCAGTGATAGTCACCGCAGATGAGTGTGGCGTCGGCGTGGAGAAAGGTCAAATCCGGCAGTAACTGTGGAGCGCCCTACCGCTAGACAAGGCGGCATCATGGTTCGGGGCGCTATTGCGTATGATTCCACGTCACCTCTAGTGCGTATTCAAGGCACGTTAAATGCCCACCGCTACGTGCAACATGTGCTGCGGCCGGTGGCACTCCCGTACCTTCAGGGGCTGCCCAATGTTCTGTTTCAGCAGGATAATGCCCGCCCACACACTGCTCGCATCTCCCAACAGGCTCTACGAGGTGTACAGATGCTTCCGTGGCCAGCGTACTCTCCGGATCTCTCAGCAATCGAACACGTGTGGGATCTAATTGGACGCCGTTTGCAAACTCTGCCCCAGCCTCGTACGGACGACCAACTGTGGCAAATGGTTGACAGAGAATGGATAACCATCCCTCAGGACACCATCCTGTGGTCCTACATCCTACTGAGTCGATGCCGTGCGCATTGTGTAACCTGCATATCGGTTTGAAATAAACATCAATTATTCGTTCGTGCCGTCTCTGTTTTTTCCCCAACTTTCATCCCTTTCGAACCACTCCTCCTTGGTGTTGCATTTGCTCTGTCAGTCAGTGTATATATTAATACACGTTTCACCCTTGTCACGTAAGTCATAAACACAAATTTAAATTCCAACCTAACAATACTCCAGACTCCTTTGGTTTATATTACTCAGACGAATGGTATCCATCACCACAAACAAAACTGTCAATGCTAACGACAGATTTTTTTTTTTTTTGTTAAAGGAGCAGGAGCCCTATACATAGAGTGATGTCTACGTCTGTAGCGCGCCATAGTACAAACTCGAATGAGCATGTCACAACTTGCACGCTCCTACATAGATAAGTTGTGCGCATGCGCTGTAGCACTGATAAGGGACTTAGAAACTCGGCGGGAAGTCTTACAGCGGCATCCGTCATGGTCCTGTTACAGCGGGTGCCATATCAGTGCTCTCAGGGACACGCAGCTGTGTGTGTGTCATCATCCTGAATGTACTTCTGATCCCATGGAAAACTACTGTAGATGTCTCATGACTATGACGACGGTAACGGCAATCACGGAAATCTACAACATTTGTTTTTTGCTTTTCTAAACCACGTCGGTGATTACGTTTTAAATGAGGGTAAATCAGGGGGTGGGGGTGGAAGGCTGTATTTATTTCAATTGGAAAGATATGAAAACAGCGTAGGTACTTGTTCCCCTAACCCTTATCTCACGGTTTCTAGGCGTGTGAGATGATTATCGCTTACAGAGGGTCATAATGTATTTCGAGTAGCTGCAGGCTTGCAAAGGAAGTGATAAAAGGACCAAACAAGAAGCTTACTAAAGAACTGTTGAAACTCAGCAGAGAAAATATAAGATGGGTGGTAGGACTGTTGACCTACATAGAGTTGGAGTAATAAGGGATAATATATGTAGGAAATGCAATCAGCTGAACACATACTTTTCAAATGTGAGGTGCTGGGTAGAATCAGACTCTCAACTCTAGGACTACCAGGTGAAGAGAGAAAAAATCCAAGAAGACCCAATAAGAACAACCTGCAGCTTTGTGAAGGGAGCAAGTATATCTAGGTGGGAATGAAGGAAAAACATGGTAGCAAAGGATCATAGAGGTCGACGCTAATTAGGAACTAATATTTAGAGGCCCTATGAAGAAAATAATAATTTATTGCAGCCAATGGCCATACACACAATTATTCACAATGATTAGATTACATAGGTAATTAAATTCCATAGAGTAAAAAGGTACAATGTCAGATAGTCATTGTCAGGTCTTTACTAGCAGTCATAGTGGGGATCGACTTCCATTCCGCTTGTAAGCAGGTCCGTACAGTGGTGCTCGTGTGTCCATGTGTTCCATCTGTGAGAGGACATTTAGAGCTGAACTCTGCCTCACACATATTGTAACGCACAGTGATGGGAGGCCGTTTGCGTGTCTAATTTGCGACACTGTATTGAGATCGCATATTGCAGGGCACAGTGATGAAAAGTCTTCTGTCTGCCTAATTTGCAACACTCTGTTGAACATGCCTCGTCCGCTTGTAGGTGCACGCGGTTCCTTTTTACCAGTCTTTAGCGAGTGCGGTAATGAATATTGTTCTTGCGGTGCAGTTGATAAGGTGGTACCTGGGGCATTTCCCACCACAGAGCCGGCAGGTACATTCTTCGTCTGGTTCGTGGTATCCAGCGGTTTGGCATACCTTTCCGTGGAACCCGTGGACGGCGAATCGGGTGAAGGTGTGGCGTAGGTAGAAGCCTGGCCCTTTCCATTCGTCGTTTCTCACTGCCTCAGTTTCATAGAATTCTTCCGGGATTTGCTGTGCTTTTCGTCGTCTTTCTTCCAGGAC
The DNA here is from genome assembly GCF_040414725.1 of Anabrus simplex. Taxonomy (NCBI): domain Eukaryota; kingdom Metazoa; phylum Arthropoda; class Insecta; order Orthoptera; family Tettigoniidae; genus Anabrus; species Anabrus simplex. The sequence goes on along the minus strand of NC_090268.1, from coordinate 277,287,528 downwards.
TGCGGCGGATGCTGCGGTGTCGGGAAGGTTGAAGGAGGTTTTTATGTCCTCTAGGAAGAACGGTTCATCCACCAGGGTGTACACCAGTCTGTTCTTTGTATATTTTGATAGTTGGAGGATTCGCTTGAGGTATCTGGCTTTGATATTTTCAATCCTTTTTAGATTCGCTGTGGTTAGTTTGTGCCAGACTAATTGTATAACGTACGTGGCTACCGAGGCAACTTTAAGTTTGAACAATGCCACGGCCGTTTTCACTGATAGATTCTGGAGCTTGGGGATATCGAACATTGCTCTAGTTGCTGCTATCGCTCTTTCTTTGACGTGTAGTGTGAAAGTTGCTCCTGTAGTCTGGAGCGTGATACCTAGGTACTTGAATGACGATACTATTTCTAGCTGGTCCCTGCCGTTTGAGAAAACGTCGTCTTTTGCGAGTCTTCCTCCTCTTCTAAATTTCATCACTTTTGTTTTCTCACTGTTGATACTTAATGAGTTATTGTCTGCCCATTCTTGTAGGTTATTGAATGCCTTCCGGATTCCGATGGGGTTTCTTGATAGCAGAGCCATGTCGTCGGCATACATTACAAGATTGACCCCTGATGGTTCTGTTGCACTTGCGATGTCGGCTGTCATCAGGTTGAACAATAGCGGGCTCATTGGGTCTCCTTGGAGTACTCCTTTGGTCTGCGTTATAGGTGCTGATATTGTTGTCCCATCGTGGTTTTTCACGTAGTTTACGTTAAGTATAACTTTTATGATTTCCAATTCATACTGCAAGTTGGTTGGTGTTAGTGTTGCTTCCAGTTTTCCTATTAGTATCTTCCTGTCGATGCTGTCGAAGGAGTTTTGATAGTCGATGAATATAGTGTACAGTGGTGTGGATGGTTGTGCTAGAGCGGTGTCTATTTCGTTTGTTACTTTCCCTATGGCTTGTAGTGTTGATTTTCCGTCCATGAATCCGTATTGGTTGGGTGGTATCTCTTCTATTATTCTTGGTCTGATGCGGGCCATGATGGCCTTTGAGAACATTTTGAAGGTATTGCACTCCAGGGCGATTCCTCGGTATGAGCTGGGATCATCCCTATTGCCTTTGCCTTTGTACAGTGTGATTAGGTTGGCCTGTCGCCGTATGGTCGGGATCCTCTTGCTTCTCAGGCATTCATTGAACAGTAGCGTCAGTACACTTACACTTACAGAAATCGTGACATATTAAGGTGATCAACCTATGACCTGAGAAATGTGAATTCTCAATGAAAGGTCTGTTTTGTGAAACTAATACTACATACAGACAAAATACAGGTAGCATCTCATTTTCTTCTTTCCGTTTAAGGATCCTGGAACACTGTAGTTCACAGGTTAGTAGTCAACAACCTAGTGTACTATACAGTACTTGCTGCTTGAATAAAATTTTGCTAACTGGCATCTGGCCAGATGAATTCACAGGTAATTATAGTAGTGTCTCGTTTACACGGAAGTACATGGATTCCATTCATCAATAGGAATCAAATGCATTTTTAAAAATGCACTTAAAAATATACTTCAAAGACTGTAGGGAGGAATATGACTCCCAGAGTTCATTTCGCACAAAAGATAAGAGAGTGCGGTTAATTTGGTGGGAGGGGTTCGTCGAGGTTGAGGGTAGTGGATGCTTTCCATTCCACTCCTCCTTCCGGTCTTACAGAGGGGGTTTGCTTTGCTCTGCATGTACTATCTGCGTCTCACTAGAAGTAACGTCCGACTCGTTGGCTGAACGGTCAGCGTGCTGGCCTTCGATTCAGAGGGTCCCGGGTTCGAGTCCCGGCCAGGTCGGGGATTTTAACCTTCATTGGTTAACTCCATTAGCCCGGGCGCTGGGTGTTTGTGCTGTCCCCAACATCCCTGCAACTCACACACCACACATAACACTATCCTCCACCACAATAACACGCAGTTACCTACACATGGCAGATGCCGCCCACCCTCATCGGAGGGTCTGCCTTACAAGGGCTGCACTCGGCTAGAAATAGCCACACGAAATTTATTAACTAGAAGTAGCGGCAGCTTATAAGTACGGCACGAGTAACAAATATTACACACCAAGCTACAAACATTCGTTGTGACAGACAGTGTGAACTCTCTGAGATAGATGCATGTTCACTACTAACTTGTTCATATGCAGTACTCATAATTATAGTAGGCCAAATGTGTAACTAAAGTACACTTGCACGCTTCAGAACAGCACCTCATTTCGCAAGAGTAACCGCGGACGGAACAGATGTTTATTGTCAGGTCTTGAGACTTAAGGTAGACGCATGCGCGACAGCCGTGTTTATATCCCCCGTACTCTTTACCCCGCGTCCACGTGACTTCTCGTCAGACGACCATAGTATACAACGTGCTTAGAAGTCATAACTTATTTTGTACTATACCGACCGAGCTCGATAGCTGTAGTCGCTTAAGTGCGGCCAGTATCCAGTATTCGGGAGATAGTAGGTTCGAACCCCACTGTCGGCAGCCCTGAAAATGGTTTTCCGTGGTTTCCCATTTTCACACCAGGCAAATGCTGGGGCTGTACCTTAATTAAGGCCACGGCCGCTTCCTTCCCACTCCTAGACCTTCCCTGTCCCATCGTCGCCGTAAGACCTATCTGTGTCGGAGCGACGTAAAGCAACTAGCAAAAGAAAAAAAAAAGTACTATACCGTTCTTAGCAAAGTGATCATTTCAGTTGGATAACATGTTAAAAATGATGATAATGATGATGATGATGGTGGTGGTTGTTTAAAGGGGCCTAAAATCTAGGTCATCGACCCCTTTTGGTAAAATATGGAACAATGACAGATTGAGGGGAGGAAAAAGGCAAAGTAGCTAAGTGTCTTCACATGTCAAGAAGACGGTTAAAGAAGGGAAAGGTGAAATCTTTCACCGCTCCAGGTTCCGCACTATGTATAATAGAGCGGTTAGTTTTATGGCCGTACGCCCTTTTTTTCAGTTTTACGGTACAGGATTAATTAACTCTAATCTAGTCAGTGTAGCGCAAAACCAGAAGTATTATTATTATTATTATTATTATTATTATTATTATTATTATTATTATTATATTCCGGAAAACGTGCGGAAGGGTGAAGTAATGCGGTTAAAAGGAAACAAAGTTGATGAAAGGTGGATGCTAATAGTTGACGTAAGGTGACGAACTAACCCTATGGATCTACAGCCTTGAAAGCCATTGGCCTACCAAGCGACCGCTGCTCAGCCCGAAGGCCTGCAGATTACGAGGTGTCGTGCGGTCAGCACGACAAATCCTCTCGGCCGTTATTTTTGGCTTTCTAGACCGAGTTCGCTATCTCACCGCCAGATAGATCCTCAATTTTATTCACGTAGGCCGGGTGGACTTTGAACCAGCCCTCAGATCCAGGTAAAAATCCCTGACCTGGCCGGGAATCGCTACCCTTGCACCACGGGGCTGGCTTACTTAGTCATGAGCTGTCAAATTAGTGTCTTTAAGGGTTTGCGTAATTGGTGGAAAACATGGTTTGCCTGGATTTTTCCAGCAAGGGAGCTGATCATTCCTTCAGCTCAAAAGTAAGCTTGTTGATCTCTCTACCTTTCATTATACCGTGAAACCTTCCTGGTATGTTTGGCGGTAGTTTTGCTTCAGAATCGGCTTTAAACAGCAAAATCATCCATCAATCGAGTTATTGAATTCTAGCTGTTTGTTTGAAGCTGGTATCTTCTTTTTCATTTTGTAAAACAGAGTTTGTCGTAACTTGGAACCAGAGTCAGACACGAATATAACTCTTTAACTACATCGCCCGCAGCGCTCAACTTGTAGATACAGAAGATCGCGAGGCAGATATGAACATGAGAGAGCGAATTGGCCAGGTGCGCTCCCTGGGAGACCTGGAGCAATGACCTTCCAGTTCCTGTCAAAAGATCTACCATTAACACCTAGAGCTTCCGTCCAGGCCATTACCAGCACAATAGTATAATATATTTCTCGATCATGATCTGCCACTCGATAACAAACTCCTCCTTAAAGAAGGACTTGTACATCAAATCTACGTGACCTGATTTCACCCAAGTGCAAAATCAGGCGATGAAGCACTTGTTAATCCTGCTGTGGTATAGTCGGAGAGGCAACAATGATAATTTAAATGATAAATGATAATTGACAAAAATAATTAAAAACAATAGTTAATAGTTTTATGTCCTACTCAATACATTGACAGTTTTCAAGACACCAAACTGACGGAATTTTGTTTCGAAGGAGTTCTTTTACGTATCGCTATATATATCGTCACGAAACTGATTTAACTGAGTACCTTCAAATACCAAGTTGGACTCGAGAAGTCAACGCTGTACTGCCTGAGCTATTCAGCCCGGCGATGAAAATCGAGCGAAATTGACTTGAGATACGGGAATCTCTGAAAAAACCTTTTCCTTATCTGTTTTTAAAGCATAAATTTCATATATATATAATCACCGAGACTTGAATGACCGGCTCCTTGACTGAATGATCAGCGTACTGGCCTTCAGTACGTGGAGCCCCGAGTTCAATTCCCGACAGAGCCGAAGATTTTAACCACGTTCGGTTAATTCCTCTAGCCATCTGGGTGTTTGTGTTTGTCTTCGTACAAAAATTAATTTACACACACCATGTCACACTGCTAACCACCGTAGAAACACCCACCGAGCTCGATAGCTGCAGTCGCTTAAGTGCGGCCAGTACCCAGTAATCGGGAGATAGTGGGTTCGAGCCTCACTGTCGGCAGCCCTGAAAATAGTTTTCCGTGGTTTCCCATTTTCACACCAGGCAAATGCCGGGGCTGTACCTTAATTAAGGCCATGGCCGCTTCCTTCCACTTCCTAGGCCTTTCCTATCCCATCGTCGCCATAAGACATATCTCTGTCGGTGCGACGTAAAGCAAATAGCAAAAAAAAAAAAAAAAAAAAAAAAAAATAGAAACACCCAGTAATGAATACATCTGTCCACACAGGGTTGGTGTCCAGAAGGGCATCCGGCCATAAAACTATGCTTAATCCACATCTGTGATGACCCTATGTAAATGGGAAAAAGTCCAGAGAAGAAGTCACCGAGACAGACGCGAAATACAAAAGCGAAAGGCCACATATAACTGTTTGAACCACACAGGGGCTATAGGAACTATATCGTGATTAAACTCGCCGTTGAAAAAGATGATTACCGTTCAGTCATTCTAGAAAAGCAAAGCATTGATGACGGTTTCTTTTTCTAAGTATGTAATAAACGGATAAATTTTACGATAATCTGACGTGAACTACCACTTTTGAACGCAGTAAATCTAGTTTCCTTCATTGCAGGGGCGTAGCCAGGGGGTTTTACTGGGTTTTAGATCCCCTCAATCTATGTTTATTTATTCTTGTAAAAATTCCATGAACTGACAATATACTAAATAAACATTCAGAGACATAATTGTGAAACCAACAGATCTGTTGATGATGATGATGATGATGATGATGATGATGATGATGATGCTCGTTATTTAAAGGGGCCTAGCATCGAGGTCATCGGCCCCTAATGGTACGAAATGAGACGAAATAGAATTACAAATTAAAACAAAATCCTCCACTGACCAGAATTCAAAACGTGAGGACGAAGAATGAATGAATGGATGGATATGAATTTAAAACAATCAGTGGATGCGACCCGCAATGCCTTACATTCACAGAAACTGACGTAAAACAGTAGTATTTCTGACCAAGGGACTGCGTCTATAGCATACTGAATCGATGATGCTTGTAGTCTAAAGGGGTCAAAAATCAAAGTCATCGGCCCCTCCTAATGGTACATATCGCTAGGAAAGTAGAACCATGGTATTTGTCATGTTGCGGTACTAATCAAAAGTAGCGTAAACTCGCGGTATTCCACACATTATGGTACTACTCACAGGTAATGAAATTCGCACATGGAATACAGACGTATGGTGTTTCGAACATAGCGGCGCCCTTGACAAGCAACGCAAACCTATGGTGTTCATCACATAAGTGGACTAACCACAGGGACCCGCACTATCCCGTGGTGTTCCTCACATAGTAGTGGGTACTAATCATAGGCAAGCCAGAACCATGGTGTCGCTCCTAAAGTGGTACTAATCACAGATACTGTAGAAGCCGGCAACGCACTCTGCTGCTACTAATCACAAACCTATTTGGTACCTAACATAGTGGTACTACGCGCAAGTGAACGTCAACCATAATATTGTTGGAAAATAAAAGTAATCGCTACTCACCAGAAAGCCAGTTTCGGTATGGGTTTATACGGGACAACATTTGATGCAGCCCTTCATACCATCCTATCCTGTCCTAACCTTTTCATTTCTACATAACTGCTGCATCTTACATATGTTCTAACAAAAGGAAAACGCAGCCTGGAACGAGGTGAAAATAATCCCTCTCGCTCTGAGACTCATGGCTGGTGGGCACGGGAACTAGTAAATCCAACATGCAATAACATAGAAAATTATCAGCTGTATGGTATTAGTATTCTCTTCACTTTCATTTCATCTGCATTGCGTTCTTTGCGTACGCTCTGACTTTCCTATAAAACAAGATTCTAGTTTCTTTAAAAATACATATCAACGGAGCGTGGTTCAGGACGGGTCAAAACATATTTATGTTGTAAAATATCGAGAGAGAGCAGTGAACTGAGAAATACAGGTACAATGAACAGGTTAAGAAGTAAAAGAATTATTGTCTCCGAGTCACGAGTTCAATACTGGAGGCCGCGATATTCTCATGGGAAGCTCTGCCTTCAGGCCATACGTGACCACGGAGAGCCTTGAATCATCTGCACAGTAAACGGATCTCACCCCAAGCCCTGTGGTATAGTTGATCCTCGTAACTTAGCAGAACATGACTATAAACACAAATGAGTTTCGAGTCAAGATAATATTGTCTAACATCTCTTTCTTTTATTTCCTTACACACACCGCGTTTGATATCGAGGGTAAAAATCAGGATAATATTTTTTTATAGATAGTAAACCTCCTTTAAGTGGAATAGAAAACTGTTCTGCTGTATCGACATTTATTACGTAGTTGTAATAAATGTCCCTTTCAGTCTTTTCATTTCACGTAGGTCGTAGGTGAAGGTATGTATTTTGCATATAAGTTGTAGTGACGTGACGGGATTGAGTGACTGTTACGAAATACTGGCAATAATTTCAAACCTCTCAAGTCGAATTTATAGTAAAATGGAATTATTCCTTGGTGGAAAACATCTCAAGGTAATTAAAGGCATAAATTATTATTTTTTGAATGCTGCTACTATAATCACGGTACCTTATCTCTAGCCAGATATGTTACTATAAAAATGTCAGTATCAAATCATAATATCAGTTAGTTTAGTTCTAGGACTGATGATGATGAGGTATTTTGTTTAAAGGGACCTAACAACTAGGTCAACGGCCCCTAATGGTACGAGGTGCAACGAAATGGCATAATTTAAAATTCAATCTGTACCCACTGATTAAACATTAAAATTCAAATCGAACAGTGGAACCACTTCACAATGCCTTCTGCTTTGAGATGTTGCTTTTTATAATAAGGGGTCCAAAATCCTGGTCACCGGTCCCTCATAACAATACTAACTACGGGGCTCCTCCTATAGTGGAACTAATCATACGTAACGTAGACTATGGTATTCCTCGCATGGTGGTGCTAACCACGGGTAATGGAGACCCGTGGTATGTCACACGAAATGGCACCACTCGTAGGAAACACAGACCCATGAGATTCCTCACATAACGGCACCACTCACAAGCAAAGCAGACCCATGATTCTAGGTCTGTGAAGGTTACGTGGTAAAATTAAATGAACTATCTTGAGCTACTTTCAACTACTGTTGATCGGCCAACCTCAACCGGTGATGATAATAATAATAATAATAATAATAATAATAATAATAATAATAATAATAATAATAATAATAATAATAATAATAATAATAATAAGAAGAAGAAGAAGAAGAAGAAGAAGAAGAAGAAGAAGAAGAAGAAGAAGAAGAAGAAGAAGAAGAAGAAGAAGAGTATGGCCTCAGCAACCAAGTACAGGCATTTTGATTTGGCGCCATTTTCAGAGTGCCTACGTGTCAGTTTGTGTACTATTTGCTTTACGTCGCACCGACACAGATAGGTCTTATGGCGACGATGGGATATGAGAGTCCTAGGAAGTGGAAGGAAGCAGCCGTGGCCTTAACTAAGGTACAGCCCCGGCATTTGCCTGGTGTGAAAATGGGAAACCACGGAAAACCATCTTCAGGGCTGTCGACAGTGGGGCTCGAAACCACTATCTCCCGATTACTGGATATTGGCCGCACTCAAGCGACTGCAGCTATCGAGCTCGGTCGTGTCAGTTTGGCCGTTCCACTTTACTCTATCTGCTAGTGCAGTTAACCCGGTCTCCCTTGGGCGACCTATGGCTGACTTAATTTTGTCGAGTAACGATGATGATGATGCTAGTGGTTTAAAGAAGCCTAACATCTAGGTCTTCGGCCCCTAATGGTAAGCAATGAGACGAAATGGAATGACAAATTATAAGTCCAAAATCCTCCACTGACCAGAATTCAAAACGTGAGGACGAATAATGAATGGATGGATATGAATTTAAAACAATCAGTGAATACGACCCGCAATGTCACACATTCACAGAAACTGGCGTAAAACTATAGTATTACTGACCAAGGGACTGCTTCTATAGCACAAAACTCAATCGATGATGCTTGTAATCTAAAGGGGTCCAAAATCCAAGTCATTCGCCCCTCATAATGGTACTTATCGCTACGAAAGTAAAACCATGGTAAATGTCATGTTGCCATACTAATCAAGAGTAGCGTAGACTCGCGTCTGGCCCTGCAGTGTAGAGGGCAAATCGTTCGCCTGTCAACCGGCGGCCCCGGTTCGATTCCCGGCTGGGTCAGGGGATTTTAATTGTAAATGAATAATATCTTTGGCCTGGGGACTGGGTGTTTGTGACGTCCTTAACGTTCCTTTCCTCACATTCAACACTTTCTACTTCCGCCATTTACAAAATACACGGAGGTTCCCCACGTATGATTGCAAGTAGTGGCAAGAGATCTTTCTAGGTCGTCGCCACGAACAGATAGCTTTATTTAAAGAAAAGCGTAGGCTCGCGGCATTCCACACAGTATGGTACTACTCACAGGTAATGACATTCGCACATGTAATCACAAATATATTTGATACCTAACATAGCGGTACTACGTGCAGTTAAAAGCGACCCACGGTATTCCCCGCGTGGTGGTTCTATTCACAAGTAGTTTCATGGTTCTAATAAAATAATCCCTCGGTCGCCCCTTTTAGTCGCCTCTTACGATAGGCAGGGGATACCATAGGCGTATTCTTCGTCTATGTCCTCCACCCACATGGGGTTGTTTGTTTGGTCCGCGAGAGGTATTTTATTTTCCTGAAGTCCACCTGCAAGCCGGTTGGAAACCCCCTATCCTCCACCTGGGACGCACCACGCGGGAGTATCATCTCCCCCCCTGCTACGCCAGCGTAGTACGTTCGTGGATTGTTGAGTAACATTACGAGGATTTTTACTTAGTTGTACGTCCTCTTAAAACAAAAACCACCATCACCACCACTACCACAGATATTTTACATGTTGACATCGTAAGACATGGAGTATCAAACTGAGTTTCATCCGTCCTTCAAAAGTCCAACTATCTGTCCCGGATTTGGACCCGCGAATCGGGGATCTCGAGTCTACTACTCTACTGCTGGTCCACATACCCTTGATAGCAGACCACCGAGACAGGATCGCTTGATATCTTGTATTTGTTATCAGTATCGCACAAAAGACTGGCAATTTTCTCTAATGTAACAATATAAGACAGTTCATTGTGAATCTGTGTGCTGAGGAAACCTTCGTCATTCTTATGATTTTTATTGCACAACTACTAGTACTCTAAAATATCCAGTGTGAAAGAAGACATACACATGCACAGACAGTTGTATTACCGAGCTCGATAGCTGCAGTCGCTTAAGTGCGGCCAGTATCCAGTAATCGGGAGATCGTGGGTTCGAGCCCCACTGTCGGCAGCCCTGAAGATGGTTTTCCGTGGTTTCCCATTTTCACACCAGGCAAATGCCGGGGCTGTACCTTAATTAAGACCACGGCCGCTTCCTTCCACTACCTAGGCCTTTCCTATCCCATCGTCGCCATAAGACGTATCTGTGTCGGCGCGACGTAAAACAAATAGCAAAAAAAAAAAGACAGTTGTATTAATGTTATACTCAGCTAGGGACCCCTTGGTCGCCAACCCACACTGCCATGTTGAGAGCTAATCGGCTCTCCATCTTTAATCGCCTTTTACGACAGGTAAGAATACCGTCTCGGTATTCCACCGCCCGCGCACTCCACCCACAGGGGAGTGCCTTCTAGGTTACAAACCTCATTTTGTTCATATGTGCAAACATATTCCCATCGTATCCCTCTGCAAGTAATCTCGTTCTCAAATAAAAACGAACACGATTAATAAATTTACATCATTACTCTTTTTGATATGAGCCTCCGTGGCTCAGACGGCAGCGCGTCGGCCTCTCACCGCTGGATACCGTGGTTCAAATCCCGGTCACTCCATGTGAGATTTGTGCTGGACAGAGCGGAGGCGGGACAGGTTTTTCTCCGGGTACTCCGGTTTTCCCTGTCATCTTTCATTCCAGCAACACTATCCATTCTCATTTCATGGCATCTATCACTCATTAATAAAAATCACTTTGAGAGTGGCGACCCCATCGTACCAATAGCCTATATATGATTCATTCATCACATCCCTGACCCGGTCAAAGACTGGAAAACAGATTGTAGGTTTTCATTTTTCACTCTTTTTGATGCACCATCCTGCCCTGATGGTTCTAGTTTCAACCTCTGGTTCTAACAAGAATTTAGTATCTGGCGTGAAAGCTGAATAGAGTTGCAAAAAGTCATGATAGGGCATCTTAGAAGAGAGGTATTGAAAATCCGTGGTTTACCCTAACTGAGTGATTTATCATTTCCAGCCCTGAGAGGCTCCTTTTCGATCTAGCGGCCTTATGCGCTTGGGTGAAAGGCCAACAAGACCTCTCCTCAGTTATAACTACAGCCTTGAACGTATGCGGATATCCGCGAATTTAGTGTCTTGGCGGATAATTTTACTGATAATTTATAAATGATGTAGTTTTACTCTAGATATCAGTCTTTCGTACATTTCATGCAGTTATTTTTGCTTGTGATGAGGCAACCTTCGACATTGCTATGGGAGAATGGGGGTATATAAAAAGCCGTGAGTCTATAAAGCCGTAAATCTGACCTAAGCCTAACAGGCTCCAATTAGTGGAAGGAAAGACCAAAGGTTCCGAAAGAGAACCGCTCAATATGTCGGTAGTCGTCGCAAGAGTAAATCTCGCATACACCTGTCTCTGTAAGGAGGCTGGTGGTATCAGGCTTCTTATATTATGTGAACAAATCTAACTGTTTCAATAACTTGGGTGTAATAAAGCTAAATAACAATATTCGCGGATGAACCATTCGCTGATGTGGATGAAGGAAGTGCGTATACTGAGCGGATAATCCTCTCATATCTGCGCGGGACCCTAGTTATAACCAATATTCAGTTATTACCTGACGGCTGTATTTGAGGTGAACTTCCTTGCGAACTGCCAGGGATTCGACCCAACTTGGAGAGTAAATAGCGTGATTTGATTACTATTTTGAGAGCTAGCCCAGTACAGTGTCAAAACAAGACCGTAAAAGAATTATGTCCAAAATAACATGTACGAAGTCCATACTGTGAAGGCTGCCTAGCCGAGGTGGTAAAGTTGTACTCTGTTCCTCCGGAAGGATGTGGGTTCGATCCCCGAACAGGAAGTCGAAAAATTTAGAAACGAGATTTGCACTTTCCGAGAGGCGCATGGCTCTGAGTTTCGCTCAGCCTACGCCATGAAATGAGTAACATGTTAATTCCTTCGGGCAAATGTGGCCATGCATAGGGCTAACCACTCTGGGGACTGTGGGAGTTTCACTCTGTATGTTTGTTGAGTCTTCAGCCCGAAGGATGGTTGAAACTCCAACAAATTCCCCATTCGCTCTCAGGGAAAGCCCCAAGCATCTATGAAGGGGCATACTACGGAAAATGAGGAGTACTATCGTTTCCATTTGATTTCCTTATCGAGGCAGACTGTGCAATATGCCAAGCAAACTAAAATTCACGCACCAACTGACCGCATACGTCATACCTTCACACCATTTGCCACAGGGTCTACCTTCATAAGGAGTGGTAATACAGTGTTGATCTCATATTAGTCACTTTCATATTATCAAAGGATAGCAACACACTTTATCTAGTCTAATACTAGAAGATATATTACACAGTCAGCATGAAGATTACTCAGTGCCCTAAAAAGTTTAACAAGCGAAAATTGATCTACCAGTACGAGAGACAACTGTTTATGAAGAAGCATTGAAGCCAAAAACAAGATTTCTTCAGTAATGTGGTAAAACGATGGATTTTCCATCAGATCTAAGTGTGACATCATCTGATGGTCAGAACTGGACTTCTGAGAGCAGTGTCGTCATCGCCAATTAACTCTGTTAGTGAAGTATTTGAAATATTTCAGCACGAGATAAGTAGAAAAATGTTGATTGGAGCACTTGGCTGCGGAACACGTGAAGATAAAGATCTTGATTTGTGCGACTCACGAGCAATATTTCGACAAACTATGGCTGAGAAACTGCACGAGTGCGAGCTTGCATATCTAGCGCAATAATACGATTTAAATGTTACAAACAATAACATTAAACTTTTTATTACTATGCCTTTTAAGGGAAACATGATAGATAGAAAGGAATGTTGTATGAATCGTCACTAAGAATGTGGCGTTTCTAGTAACTTTGCCACATATTATTAACTCATATTTTTTTTCAAGCCTCCGTGGCTCAGACGGCAGCGCGTCGGCCTCTCACCGCTGGATACCGTGGTTCAAATCCTGGTCGTTCCATGTGAGATTTGTGCTGGACAAAGCGGAGGCGGGACAGGTTTTTCTCCGGGTACTCCGGTTTTCCCTGTCATCTTTCATTCCAGCAACACTCTCAATTATCATTTCGTAGCATCTATCAGTCATTAATATACATCACTTTGGGAGTGGCGACCCCATCGTAAAAATAGCCTATATATAATTCATTCATTACATCCCTGACCCGGTCAATGACTGGAAAACAGGTTGTAGGTTTTCATTTTTCATTCAATTGTTTTTCAAAAGAAATGAAGCTGACAGTTTTGACGTACTTTATTTATTTATCGTGAAGCTTTTAGTGCCGGGAGTGTCAATGACACGTTCCATTTGACGGCTAATGGGATATGGGGAAGATGATAATATTCAGCCCAAACATCCCTCAACAACCACGGTTTACGGATCTTCGTTACAGCCGCGAGTGAAAGTATCTTTTAATTCGCATGCGGTTTAACCGTGGAACATTTCCGGCGCACCTTTTCCGCATAGGAGTGGTCACTTCCTCAGTGTCAATGTCAAGCCCCAGGAACTGTTGACTTGAATTACATTCTGTTCCAACGTGCGTATTTTTTTGGACCAAGGATTGAATTCGTGCATATATTGGTACGTTGGGAGTTTGCTTTCCAACGAAATTTTCCTTTCTTCTGGATGTAAAAAAAAAAAAAAAAAAAAAAAAAAAAAAAAAAAAAAAAAAGCAACGCTGATGACATTTTCGAAATCGCGTGGTATTAGAATATAAAAGTGTAAATAAGACGTGAAGTGTACTACTTGTACTGAATATGGACAAGAATTATCGGAAGTTGGGATAAAAAATAAGTAAATCCTTGATTGCGTGGTAATATGTGCTGTAAAGTTTTCTGTATTTCTCTCTCTCTGTATGTTGTTTCATATTGATGTCTGTGATGACCAAATGGTAATGTATCCAAAGGTCAATAAATTAACGAAAATCTAATAATAATAATAATAAATTTATCTGCAAACGACACTGGAATGTTAAATTAAAAATGATCCTATTGAACGAGAAATAACGTCATAACAACCGCGAGAATACATTCGATTTGGAATTAACAGAACTGTCTGAGATTAATATCGCTGATTTGTATTAAATAGCCAAAAATATATCTAAAATGCGCTTCTTCTTTTTGCCAAACTTGTACTTAGAAACTTGAGAATCTTTCAACCGAACACTTTATGGAAGTGAGTGAAAAAGCATAGCTTTCGAAGTCTGTATGAAATAGAATTTGAATACATTATTTTAAGTGACAAGGAATGACACTGATCTCACTATTTTCATATAGCTGTAAACGAATTACCTCGTTCAAGTACTTTCAACATTTTTCTAGCGGCCGTCCTCAGTAGCTATCTCTCTGACAGGATTATCTGATATTTTGTGCCCGTTGCCAGCATTGCAGATAGAAAGGGATTTCCAAATGCTATAGCCGTATAACGCACATGATTTAAATTGTGTCAGTTCTTAGAGAATCTTGGTGCTTTGATGTATATTTTGTGTGTATATTTCATAATATTGTAGAGTAGTCATGATGATGATGATGATGATGATGATGATGATGATGATGATGTGATTATTTTTATTTTTTTATTTCGTATGGCGTAAATAGGGTACAGAGAAACTATATATATATACAAACTTAAAACTATATACACTTAAAGTAGATAGAACAACAATCGGACAAAGTATCAATTGATGGCAATATAACTTATAATTTAATGTCCAGAGAATTTAACCAATTCACTGCCTCTTCACTTGCCGCATGAAGTTCGTGGTACCTTCCCTGGAAGCTCCGAAGTGGGCACATCATTACAACATGGTGGACTGTCTGAGCTACTTTTCCCCACTTGTGGAGCCAGAAATTGCATCTTCTAAGACCGGTCCGCACTCTGTTCAACGAAGCCCAGATTCTTCTTGGCAAGTTGAACTCAGCAAGTTTCCTATAAGGCTCAGATATCAACCCTAGCTGTTCAGGGTTTGAAGCAACCCACTCTTCCCTCCAGGCATTATTCATGTTGTACTGTGACTCAACCAGCCTCTTTCCTAGTTACCATGATGGATGTCGAGATTTTAATCTTCCATGTTTATGAGGGTTGCAGTCCTGATGAATCGGCAAGAGTGTATTTGCTGTACGATGTGATGATGATGATGATGATGATGATTGTTGTTTAGCCGGTCTGAGTGGCTCAGACGGTTGAGGCGCTGGCCTTCTGACCTCAACGTAGCAGGTTCGATCCTGTCTCAGTCCGGTGGTATTTGAAGGTGCTCAAATACGCCAGCCTCGTGTCGACGTAAAAGAACTCCTGCGCGACTAAATTCCGGCACCTCGGCGCCTCCGAAAACCGTAAAAGAGTAGTTAGTGGGACGTAAAGGAAATAGCATTATTATTAGTTGTTGTTTAGAGCGGTCTAACAGCCAAGTCATCGGCCCCTGATAGTACGAGGTTCAATGAAATGATGATGAGGATGATGATGATGATGATGATGATTGTTGTTTAAAAGGGCCTAACATCTTGGTCATCGGCCCCTAATGATACAAAATGAGACTAAATTAAATGAAAAATTAAAAAACAAAAACATCCACTGACCAAAATTCCAAACGTGAGGACGAAGAATGAATGGGTGGATGGATATGAATTTAAAACGATCAGTGGAACCGACCCACAGTGCCTCACATGCACAGAAGCTGGCGTAGAACAATTGTATTACTGACCAAGGGACTGCTTCTATAGCACAATACTGAATCGATGATACTCTTGTAGTCGAAAGGGGTCCACAATCCAAGTCAGCGGCCCCTCATAATGGGACTTAACGCTAGGAAGGGAGAACCATGGTATTTGGCATGTGTCGGTACTAAGAGTAGCGTAGACTCACAGTATTCCACACATTATGGTACTACTTACAGGTAATGAAATTCGCACATGTATTACAGACCTACGCTGTTCCGTGCATTGCGGTGCCATTGCCAAGCAACGCAAACCTATGGTGTTCATCACATAAGGGTACTAACCACAGGGACTCGTACTATCCCGTGGTGTTCCTCATATAGTGAGTATAGCCAGAACCATGAGTTCCCTCATCCCATGGTGTCGCTCATATAGTGCTACTAATCACAGGTACTGTAAAAGCCTTCGCGCTCTCGTTTATTACTAATCACAAACCTATTTGGTATCCAACATAGTGGTACTACGCGCAAGTAGAAGCGACCCATGGTGTTCCCCGTGTGGTGGTATTAAATCACAAGTAAATTCATGGTTCTAATTTGATCAACCCTGTGTTGCGCCTCTTATGACAGGCTGGGGTTACTGTGGGTGAATTCTTAGTCTGCGACCCCCACCCACAAGGTGTTGTGTGTTTGGTCCGCGAGAGGTATTTTATTTCCCTCAAGTCCGCCGGGAATCCGGTTAGGACACCCCTATCCGCCACCTGGGACGCGTCACGTGGGAGTATCACCTCTCCCCCTGCTACGCCAGCGTAGTAGGTTCGTGGTCACGAAATGAAACGATAATCCAAAATTCAAAATGCATCCACTGACTAGAATCTAAAATGAATGATGATGAAAAATTACCATTAATCCAAAACAATCGGTGGATCCAATTGGCAATGTCTTATTTCCTGAGATGATGCTTCTTGTGCAAAGGGATTCAAAATCTAGGTCTCCGGTACCTCATAATGGTACTAATCAGTGGTAAGGTGGACCCAAAGTGTTCCTCATACAGTAGTACTAGACCCATTGTGTTCCTCATATATCGGCATTAATCACAGGTAATGTAAACCCGCGGTGCTCCTTCCCAAAATATACTAATCACAGACCCGTGGTGTTCTTCACATAGCGGTAGCAGTCGCGGGTATCGTCGACCCATGGTGTTCTTTACTTAATGAGTACTAATCATGGGTAATCTCATGGTTCCAAATCCATCATCCCTTGTTCGCCTATTTTAGTCGCCTCTTACGATAGGCAGGGGATACCGTGGGTATCTTCATTTCCACCCACAGAGGATAAATCACCATTAGATCATATTCACATATATTTTACGTCGCACCCACAGAGAGGTCTTATGGCGACGGTGGGATAGGAAAAGCCTAGGATTGGGAAGGTACCGGCCGTGTTCTTAATTAAGGTACAGCGCTTGCATTCGCCTTGTGTGAAAATGGGAAACCACAGAAACCATCTTCAGGACTGCCGTCAGTGGGGTTCGAACCCACTATCTCCCGGATGCACGCTCACAGCTGCGTGCTCCTGACCGCACGGCCAACTCGCCCAGTACACATAATACTAAAAAGAATTATTAGGTAAGAATGCAGTATGTGGATGGCTATGTGATTAAAATATAGCACCATAAATATCCACTGGCTAGCTAGCTTTCCATGCAACTACTCACTATCGCACTGTGAAATAAAGCCGCAGATTGGCAACTCTTAGCGGCCCTTAAACAATGCATGGGTTATTGTTTATGACAGAACAATGATTTTGACACAGCCTAGGCCCCCGAAATTTAGAAGAAAATGCCCAACTTTAATGTCTGAAAACCTGCCCTTCATCAGATATGATCGATAACAAGGAAGGGAACACGACATAACGGTAGCCAGATGCAATATATCCACAAATAGAAATTGGCATAATGAAAGGGTTTTAGAATGCCATCCAGGACCTATTAAATATAGACTATGTTCCTAGGCTGTTAAGACATGCAAGTACCAAGCGAGTTGGCTACGGATTTGGTCACGTAGCTGTGAGCTTGCATTCGGGAGCAGTTGCTTCTAACCCCACTATCGTAATCCTGAAGATAGCTATCCATGGTTTCTCATTTTCAGATCAGGCAAATTTTAAGGCTGTACCTCAATTAAGGGCACAGTCGCTTCTTTCTCATTCATGGCACTGCCCTGTCCAATCGTCGGCATAAGAACTGTGTTTCGATGTGACCTAAAAGCAAACAGCGTAGACATATAATACTACACAGGTGTTGTGTTAGCGAAAGACAAAAACAATAACTTAACTAATTATTCAAAGCATACAAAAGTGTTACTTTATAAATTAACAGAAAATAGTATTAACCAAAATTTGCCGCCACGCTATGTACGTATGTGACTAATGGGCCTGCATTATACAACCTCCTTTGACTTGGAACATTCCAGTGCTGATCCTGCTAGGGTTGTTCTTTGTTCTGATCGTAATAGCCGGGGACTAGCTCTCTAAGGTAGTTCAAAGCATCTACCGTTATTAAGACAACATAAATTTGGATATAATTCCTTGTGATCATTATCACTACGTATCATAAGTCAACATTGAAGTCAGTTTCTTTCATATGTTTCCTTCTTTAATAAATGTGATGACCTTTCCCCAGGTGTGATGTATTAAAACCTTGCTTTAAACCACCAGCAGTTTACAGTCCTACTCGCGATCTTAGCGATAATATCAATCAATTTACGCCGAGTCATCGTGCATAACGTAAACCAGCGCAGTAATAGTCTTGAGTCTTATCTCCTGACGTAGATCTTCGAAGTTAGTATCACGACTGGGTTTTTCAGTGACCACAGACAAATGATACCTTCAAAATCCCTTCACGGCCTCAGACTATAGATGTTGTTAACAGTTCCATTGCACTCTCGCGGGCCTTGGGAACAGCAGACGAAACAAATTTACAGAAGCACTCATGCATGAAGGACCACACGGTTATTTATTACGTTCTAAAATGCTAAACCTATGCAGTAAGAAAGTGAATTCCCAATTTCCAGAGCTGGAAGAGAATGTAATGTATTGCCAAATGCTGCCTGTGTGCGCCCCACCAGGTTTGGGACGAATATTATTTCCCCACAGGAGACTTGGTCTGCTTAAGTAAATTTGATTGCCTGATATTCTGTGACTCACTTCAGGAAAATACTAAGATTTATTTATTTATTTATTTATTTATTTATTTATTTATTTATTTATTTATTTATTTATTATAGCTCTAAATGAACCAATTCATTTCATGTAGCATAAAGTTAAAATGCTGTCATACTACTAATTTTCACTCAACAGTTTTATTCATAACAACTTTCAAACTGTGTCCGATAATAAAGTGTTATATCCCTGATAGAAGCTAATATGCTCACTCCCAGTTAGAGATTTTAGAAAAGACATTTTCTAATGGACAATTACTGGATACACTATATTAAACATTGAATTAATTCATTTGTCTCTTTTTCAGGCGGTGAAAGTAAGCCTTCTTACGGAGTGTAAATGCCACGGCGTATCCGGGAGCTGTACCATGAAGACCTGTTGGAAGACGCTGCCTCCTTTCCGCAAGATAGGGGACAACTTGATGCGCAAGTACTCGAGAGCTCGTCCTGTCGTAGCGCTGTCAGGAGGCGGCAGGAGGGTAGGCAAGAAGTTGCACTTGATGTTGAAGAAGCCACCTCCTCGGGGACAGCAACCCCCAACACCTCTGCGAGCACCACGCCGATCAGATCTCGTTTACCTCGAGGAGTCTCCTAACTATTGTGAGAGAGACCTGTCCACCGGATCGCTGGGCACAGTAGGAAGGCAATGCAACCGCACATCTAAAGGTTTGTCTTACAGTTAGAATTCTTTACTTTGAGTAACTCAAAACTTCTCAATAATATACCTATGCTGTATGCTACATGTTAAGATATGTCCATTTGGAAGCAGAGTATTGTCACATAGAATTTTAACAATGACTGATTTTATTCTGAAGCAGATTATTGCTCCATTGAATAGAAAGACTGACTTATTCCATTATTTTATAACCAGGGTATTGTCCCACATAATATTAAGACCCACTGAGTCTAATACAGGGCCTCTCAGGATGCATGCACCAGTGCATTGCACTGGGCACGATGCAAAAGACGACTTCGCTTGGTTGACCAGAGTGCAAACCCTCACTCCTCGGTTTGGAGCAATAGCGCTGTATCTCTCTTTCCCCACGCCTGTCTCGCTCGCTCCGCCTGTCTCCATCTTCCTCATTTGCTCCGTAGCGCTCCAAATCCGAGCCTAGTTGAGCCGAGCTTAGCCGAGTCGCCCCGAGACGACGCACTGATCCGAGCCGAGCCGAATGGGACCGATGCACTTTACACAGGACCTCTGCGCCTCAGTTTGCACGCGTGAGATCTTGGACGTTTGAGAGGCCCTGGTCTAATATGATATATTCGTCATGGTCTGAGTGATCGGAAAAAACGTGAACCGGGTATATGAGCGTTAGAGGGTTGGTCATACTGACAACTAACTTGAAAGAAATAATTCAATATTTCCCGCCGTTGTCATTTTAGTAGCTGCCTGAAGTTAGCCAGTCAGATCACTTCGCGACCGAATTCAAATGGGTTTTGCGAGGCGGTGTTGCTATATCTGCACAAGGCTGCACCGGCTTGATATCACATATCGAAGAACTAAAATACGCCAGGGAAGAGTTTGAACTTGGGCCTACGAAATGAAAGGATCAAGTCACAGCAAATACGCTATGCTGACACGGCTGAAACCCATGGTGTGAGCGTTAGATGTTGATTTCTCGACATGGTTCTAAAGCTTATAAAATATTAATATTTTTCAAATTATTTATCAGTATGACCAACCCTCCAACATTCATATACCTGGTTCACGTTGTTTCCGATCATTCTGTATATAAGACAATCCTGCCTGGTGGAGTCTGTTCGACTCTCATAACTGCACCAGAATTGGAATTTGCGAAGAAATGGATGAAAATACCATCTTTTGCGAATCTAGAAGTAGTCTATTATTTTCTTTGTCAGGTCCCGCGGTGTAGGGGACAATGCGTCCGCCAGTCATCCGGCGTCCCCGGTTTCGATTCCCGCCCGAGTCAGGGGATTTTAATTGTAAATCATTAATATCTCTGGCCTGGGGACTGGGTGTTTGTGTCGTCCTTAACGTTCCTTTCCTCACATTCAACACTTTACACTTCCGCCATTTACAAAATACACGCAGGTTCCTCGCATATGGTGCAAGTAGGGGCAAGTAGGTCGACGCCCCGAACAAATAGCATTTCAAAACCAAAAGGTTTCCTTTCCAAATTGCAATTAATTTCAAATATTCACATCGATTAAGATACCATAGTTACATAGTAATCAGGTGGACTTCTCGGGTCCTTAAAATAAGACAGAAAGTAATTTTTTTTCTACATACATACATACATTATCATTATAGACTGTTATTCCTTTCAGCGTTCAGTCTGCAAGCCTCAGTGAATTTACTAAACGTCGCCACAATCCTCGATTTTCAACTAGTGTTGTGGCCTCATTTAGTTCTATACCTCTTATCTTTACATCGTTAAAAACAGAGTCTAACCATCGTCGTCTTGGTCTCCCTCTACTTCTCTTACCCTCCATAGCAGAGTCCATTATTCTCCTAGGTAACCTATCCTCCTCCATTCGCCTCACATGACCCCTCCTGCCATTGTTCCCACCTGTTTGTACCGGCAATCATTCTTGCTACTTTCATGTCTGTTACTTCTGAGTCCACCCAGCTTTCGCTCCCGTAAAGCAAAGTTGGTCCGAAAACAGACCGATGTAAAGATAGTTTCGTCTGGGAGCTCACTTCCTTCTTACAGAATACTGCTGATCGCAACTGCGAGCTCACTGCATTAGCTTTACTACATCTTGATTCAATCTCACTTACTATATTACCATCCTGGGAGAACACACAACCTAAATACTTGAAATTATCGACCTGTTTTAGCTTTGTATCACCAATCTGACATTCAATTCTGTTGAATTTCTTACCTACTGACATCAATTTAGTCTTCGAGAGGCTAATTTTCATACCGTAAAATGTTCTGAGCTCGGTAAATTCATGAAGCAGGATGCTACCTTATTTGCACATAGTCCAAGAGAGGATCTCGCCTCTAACGGGTTATGGACCACCGGTGAATTGTATAGTCCTAGCCGCCTGAGCACAAGGAGGGCCAGGACTCAGAATATGTCCGAGATGCCCACTCCCATTCCTTAGCAACTGGTATCCCGACTCTCAGGACCACTTACTAGGCCACTCAGCCGTTGCCCATGGTTCACGAACTAGGACGTGACTACAGTTAATTTGTTTTCTGTGTATAAAATTTCTAAATGTTCTGCTTTCCCAGTCATGGGTCGAATGATGACATGCACTACAAGATACTTCATGGCATTCCTGTAAAGACATGTTACCTTCTTGACTCAGATTACATCGCCTCTCGAAAATAAGCAATGTTTACTGCAGGAATTCATGCACGACAAGAAAATGTAATCTTTCTTCAACATCTTTGGTCAAGTTACAATTCGTGGTTTAGATAAGTATTTCGCAGCTTCTTCTTGGGTACCAGCTTTAGTGAACCTACGTAAAGGTTTCCGATTGAAAAGGAATAGTTGAAGGAATCTGAATTCCCGAGAAGTTTCGTCTCAGAGGGGTACAACAGTCTTCGTGACAAAAATGTTTCAGTATTTTGCCTTCCAGTTAATAAGGGAATGGTTGCCCAGTTGTACTTCCTCTGAAAACTCTGATAACCGGGCGAGTTGGTCGTGTGGTTAGAGGCGCGCGGCTGTGAGCTTGCATCCGGAAGATAGTGGGTTCGAATCCCACTGTCGGCAGCCCTGAAGATGGTTTTCCGTGGTTTTCCATTTTCACACCAGGCAAATGCTGCGGCTGTACCTAATTAAGGCCACTGCCGCTTCCTTCCCACCCTTAGCCATTTCTTATCCCATCATCGCCACTAATCCGAGTTTCATCTCCTCGCCAGTAAATTTTCTAGAATCAGGTTACATGTTGATGCTTGTTGTTCAAAGGGGCCTAACATCGAGGTCATCGGCCCCTAATGGTACGAAATGTAATGGCAAAGTGAAAGTTCAAAATCATCCGCTGACCAAAATGACATTTTTGAATGGATGGACATGAATTTAAAACAATCAGTGGATCCGACTCAAAAACTATCATAAATAATAGTATTACTGACCAAGGGACCACTTCTAAAGCACAATTCTGAATCGAGGATGCTTGATGTCCAAAGGGGTCCAAAATCCAGGTCAAAGGCCCCTCAGAATGGTACTTATCGCTAGTAAAGTAGAACCATGGCATGTGTCATGTTGGGGTACTAATCAAAAGGAGCGAAGACTCACGGTGTTCCACACATAATGGTAATACACACAAGTATTGTACGTCGTACAGGTAACACAGACCTATGGTGTTCCTCACATAATAGCGCCACACATAGGCAACGCAAACCGATGAGGTTCCTCACTTAGGTGTACTAATCACGAGCGAGGGTTATCCCGTGGCGTTCCTCACATAGTGGATAGTAAGCGCAGACAACGCAGACCCACGGTGCCGCTCATATAGTGGTACTAATCACAGGCAACACCCAGACCCGTGGTGTTGCTCACAAGGGTACAACTCACGGGTAGTGGAAACCCACAGTGACCCGCTCTCTGCTGCTACTGATCATAAACCTATTTCGTACCTAATATAGTGCTACTACTCGCAAGTACAGGCAACCCATGGTGTTTCCCGCGGGATGGTACTAATCAAAAGTAGTTTCATGCTTCTAATTTAATCATCCCTTGGTCGCCCCTTTTAGTCGCCTCTTACGACAGGCAGGATATACCGTGGGTGTATTCTTCGTCTGCATCCCCCACCCACAGGGGGTAGAAAGAGAGAAAAAAGAAGAGGAAGGAAGGGATCCGTCACTTCGAAAAATGAAGTAACGGACGATGAAATGCAAGGGCCACGAAGGGCGTGAACATGAAAGACTCTCTAGGCCTCGAATGCTCTAATACCGTCGGGGTCGGAAAAGAACAAGAATTGACCAAGTGAGGTCGGACAGGATAAATTAAAGTGAGGAGCCTGGCACAACTAAGCGGAAGCAATTCCAAGATCAGTTAAGGGCCCCGTGGTCGCCAACTCACGCTCCCAAATCGAGAGTCCTTGGGGCCCCTTTTAGTCGCCTCTTACGACAGGCAGGGGATATCGTGGGTGTATTCCTCCTCTCCGTCCCCCACCCGCAGGGGGTAGAATCAGGTTAAGTAGATTACATATCATAATTCAACGTTTCAGTCTTCATTTACTGTACGATATAGCAATATTAGTATTCGTTAGTGGCCTTATTTACAACCTGTCGGCACGTATCGTATACTTTACACTCATGTCTCATTATCGTGCAGTCCGCTTGCAACGAGGAGTACCTAGAGAGACTTCTGGGAAGCATTGTGTCAATGACACCAGAAAATTCAACTTCGATGTCGATAATGGTCGTTTACCTAAGAAGCATTTCTCTCTATATTAAGTGGAATAGATTGACGATCTCTGTGTCGAGCCACCCTGCGATCTCAAGAATTTACCTGCTACTGTACTTTTATGAGGGCTATGCACCTCTTTCGTCTGTAACTTTCTCTATTTTGTGATTTCAAGATAAACTACTTCAAGATACACCAATCGTGTTTTCGCTGCTTAGGCTAGGTAGATCTATATCAGCAGTTCAAGTGGCATTACATGCATAGTGTCCTTGTCATTATTTTTCAATTGATGGCAATTTCATTGTGGGAATTTCTTTGGAATTTGCTATCATTCAGCTGCTACGAACGTATCCCGATGAATTAAATGGCTGATTGTCTTTATTGAACAATCGGACTACCGCAGTGTGTTGCGATTTTCTCTTTCTTTCTTTCTTTCTTTCTTTCTTTCTTTCTTTCTTTCTTTCTTAATTCATGTGGCAATATTAAAAGAGATATTCTATAAAAGATCAGTTAAGATTCTCTTATTTGAAGAGCTATGAAACAAACGACACTATTCTCCAACACAAATGAACTTTCCCGTGATAACGTTCTGATTATACCATTGCAACTAATGACTGTACAATCAGTATTTCATTCATCCATAATGGAATGTTCAAGTTATTTCATCAATTCACAATCAAGCACTCATTCTTTACTGAATGCTCTCTCCCGAGAAGAGTGTGTGTGTTTTCATTTATTCAGGCATGAACACAATTCAGTCTTGGACGCGTATATTCATCAATTCATAATTCATGAAAATGTCTCCACATTTGGAGCTATCCGCGACTGGGAGAGGGGACTTGGAATCCAACCCATTCATTCATGCATTCAGTTATTCATCCATTCATTTAGGCAGTCAAAATTTCATTCATAATGGAATGTTCACTTCAGTCCATTAAGTCATTCACTCACCCAATCGATCACTCATACATCAGTCTTTCCTAGTTTGTGGCTATCTGTGATCGGGTGAGAAGACTGTTATTCATTCTTACACGACCACAATCCATTTACCAATTCACGCAGTAATGATGATGATGATGATGATGCTTGTTGTTTAAAGGGGCCTAACATCTAGGTCATCGGCCCCTGATGGTACGAAATGAAATGACAAATTAAAAGTTCATAACCATCCACTGACCAAAATAAAAAATGGCATGAAGAATGAATGGATGGATATGAATTTAAAACAAACAGTGGATCCTACCCAAAAACTACCATCAAAAATGGTATTACTGACCAAGAGACCACTTCTAAAGCACAATCTTGAATCGAGGGTGCTTGTTGTCTAAAGGGGTACAAAATACAGGTGAACTGCCCCTCATAATAGGACTTATCGCTATAAAGTAGAACAATGGTATTTGTCATATTGGGGTACTAATCAAAAGTAGCTTAGACTCACGGTGTTCCACACATGATGGTACTACTCACAAGTATTGGACGTCGTACAGGTAACACAGACCTATGGTGTTTCTCACATAATGGCGCCACACATAGGCAACGCAAACCGATGAGGTTCCTCATTTAGGTGTACTAATCACAGACGAGGGTAATCCCGTGGTGTTCCTCACATAGTGGGTACTAAGCGCAGGCAACGCGGACCCACAGCGCCGCTCATATAGTGGTACTAATCACAGGCAACGCCCAGACCCGTGGTGTTGCTCACGGGAGTACGACTCAAGGGTACTGGAAACCTACTGTACAGTGAACCGCTCTCTGCTGCTACTAATCACAAACCTATTTCGTACCTAATATAGTGGTACTACTCGCAAGTAAAGGCGACCCATGGTGTTCCCCGCGTCATGGTACGAATCAAAAGTAGTTTCATGGTTCTAAGACAATCATCCCTTGGTCGCCCCTTTTGATCGTCTCTCACGACAGGCAGGGGATACCGTGGGTGTATTTTTCGTCTGCGTCTCCCACCTACAGGGGGAAAGAGAGAAAAAAAGAAGAAGAAAGAAGGGATCCGTCACTTCGAAAAATGAAGTAACGGACGAAGAAAGGCAAGGGGCACGAAGGGCGTGAAAATGAAAGACTCCCTAGTCCTCGAATGCTCTAATACCGTCGGGGTCGGAAAAGAACAAGAGTTGACCAAGAGAGGTCGGACAGAATAGACGAAAGTGAGGAGCCTGGCACAAGTAAGTGGAAGCAATGCCAAGACTCAGCTAAGGGCCCCGTGCTCGTCAATCCACACTCCCAAGTTGAGAGCCCCTTGGGTCCCTTATAGTCGCCTCTTACAACAGGCAGGGGTTTCCGGGGGTGTATTCTACATGTGCGACCCCCACCCGCAGGGGGTAGTGTGTTTGGCCCGCGAGAGGTATTTTATTTCCCTCAAGTCCGCCGGCAGGCTGGTTAGGACCCCCCTATCCGTCACCTGGGACGCGCCACGTGGGAGTATCACTTCTCCTGCTGCTACGCCAGTGTAGTAGGTTCGTGGAATTCATGCAGTCATCCACTCATTGAATTCAGTCATAATGTATGTGGTAATGGTGGTATAACTCCACACGACTTGTAACACAAAAGTAAGCACTAAATAAGCTAAGGAAGAGGAAGATACATGTTGTTCTAGACCACGGATGGCGAACCTTGACTGATTAGCGTGTCGGTTTTGTTTATTTCTTTTTACTGCCGTGTGTGCCATCAATCATTTTCCTTCAAAATCATGAAATCCCTCATTTAACTTCGTTTAGGTATTAGATTACATTACATATAAATCCATTCGAATGAGTGTTTCGTGACTTTATTTTGCGAACATCACTTGGAAATTAGATTTTAAAAGCAAATGAATTTTAAGAATAAGCTATATTTTTGCTTTAACTTAATAAAGTTACTTGACGATTGTAGCTTAAAGGTGCCTAACAGCTGGGTCATCGGCCCCTAATGGTACGAGGTGTAACGAAATGCAAAATAAAACTTCAGAATGTATCCACTGACTAGAATCGAAAACGAATGGTGATGAGAAAATGATCGTGAAACAAAAACATTCATCGGATCCAATTCACAATATCTTAATTACTGGGATGATTGTTATTGTCTAAAGGGGTAAGAAATCCTGGCCAACGGCCCCTCACACTGGTACTAATCACTGGTAGAGCAGAACCATGGTGTTCCTCCTACAATGGTACTAATCACAGGTAATGTAGACCCATGGTATATCTCACACAATGGCACCACTTGCAGTTAACACAAATCCATGGTGGTTCATACATTAGGGCACAACTCACAAGCAACGCAGACCCATGGTGATCCTCACATAGTGGGACTCATCACGGGCACCGGTATTCCCGTGGTGTTCCTCACTTGATGGGACTAATCACACCGCCACGTATACTCATGGCGTCGCTCACAGTGTGGTACTAATCATAGGCAATGCAGACCCATGGTGTATCGCCCATTATGGTAACGCTCACAGGGAACGCAATCCCATGGTGTTCCTCACATAGTGGGCACCGGTATTCCCGTGGTGTTCCTCACTTGATGGGACTAATCACACCGCCACGTGTACTCATGGCGTCGCTCACAGTGTGGTACTAATCATAGGCAATGCAGACCCATGGTGTATCGCCCATTATGGTAACGCTCACAGGGAACGCAATCCCATGGTGTTCCTCACATAATGGTACTACTCTCAGGCAACGCAGACCAATGGTTGTCCTCAAATAGTGGTACTACTAATCACGGGGGTCAGTCAAACCCGTAGTGTTTCTCACATAGTAGTACTAACCACAGGCAACGTAAATCCATGGTTTCTCATAATCCCTTGGTCGCCTCTTTTAGTCGCCTCTTACGAAAGGTAGGGGATACCGTCGGCGTAGTCTTCATCTGTGTCCCGCAACCACAGGAGATAGCTAGAGAGAGAGAGAAAGAAAGAAAAAACAAGTAATCGAACACTTCGAAAAATGAAGTACGGGACAAAGAAAGATAAGGGCCACGAAGAGCGTCAAATTGAAAGACTCCTTAGGCCTCGAATTTTCTAATACCGTCGAGGTCAGAAACGAAGTTTACCAAGGGATAACCTAATAACATTTTCAAAAAATATGGCCATAACATTTATTGAGATATACTTCTTTGTATGTTGGGTATTCAGCCCAAAGGCTGGTTTGATCCTCAACAGCTCCACCAACAGCTGTCATAGATAGTCTAGGCGTCACTGAAGAGGTATACTAGGGAAATGAGGAGTGAGGTAGCTTCCCGTTGCTTTTCTCACGGAGTCAGAAGTTGCTCTTACATATCAGTCTGCCAAACCCACTGAAATGCATGCACCAACCGACCCTATGAGCGATATTTTCACACCATTCATAGCAGGGAATGGCTGCATAAGGAACAGTGTTACTAGAATCGCTCACACCTCGGTCACTTTCATATTGTCAAAGCCAAGGATGAGACTGAGACAGGTCAATGAAAGTAACAAATTTATTCTAGCTCATACCAGAGGACATAGTGCACTGTAAACACTACATCTTGCCAGCAAAGTCTTAATTAAAGCGTAATCTTAAAATATGCTGTGTTGCTAGATATTCGACCTGTTTATTACATGTGAAAACATTAAAATATGTTAATACGTTGTCTGACGTGCCACAAAAGTCGTGTTCGCATGTCACCTAGTGGCACACGTGTCATTTTTTCGCCATCCTTGACATAGACTATGTAACATTGTTGACGTCTAGGACAAAATAAGTTACCTATATTTAGTGTAGTATTAGTCAAATAAATGTAAGTGGAGAATGTAATGCTTGTATCGAGTTTTATGAATTGAAATAAACGAATGTTCTCTCCAGTTTCACGTCATCCGGAACTAGTGGATGAGTGTGTTCCATTGTCTTCTATTTTAAGTAATACCTGTATTTATTTTGCAGGTACCGACGGATGTGACCTCATGTGCTGTGGACGCGGATACAACACACATCAGTACACCCGTACCTGGCAGTGCCATTGTAAATTCCACTGGTGTTGCTACGTAAACTGTGACACGTGCAGCGAACGTACCGAGGAATATACGTGCAAGTGATCAGTGTCATGTTGTGCAAGATTGAACTAGAGCAGGTTTCCTTTTGTAAGACACTTCACCTCCCATATGGGAACATCTCTTATTTATACGTGTGATCACCTTGAAAACAATCAAGGGCGTAAAAGACGCATATAATTTAAAAAAAGAAACTATCATCGCATTAGAAGAGGACTTCCAGTGTGGGGAGCTATTTGTGTGTGAATATTAAACGCGTGTCTCTTAACATTCTAAGCATTAAGATATGAAAATAAATTATTTAAGAACTAATATATTCGGTAGCATATGGATATACATTCCTCAACTTGTTAAACCAATTTCAAGTCACTTGGATGCATTGTCCGTAACTGTTGTAACAATTTCATGTGTTCTTCAATAACTGTACATCTTACTGTTTGAAAATGCTATCAGTTTCCATGTCATGTTCTTTCGTACATAAAGACTGAGAGAATTCATATTGTTTAATACAAGTTCTATACCCTTGGTGTGTCTAATTGTGTTCCAGGAAGTGTGTGGTCTCACGTTCGTTTTACATCCTAGTCAGTGGATATGCTTTGAAGCTTGAATTATCGCTTCTTTTCGTTGCACCTCGTATCTTTAGGGGCCGATGACCTAGCTGTTAGGCCCCTTTAAACAACAAACGTAATCATTATTGTTACCGTGGTTTGGTGGAGCAGCAGAGGTGAAAGAAGGTGCTGGGATGAAGAGGTCTCAACTTACGAAATTAAAATTTAAAATTTAACAAGGTTATATTTTCTTTTCAAGATCAAGAAATAACAAATATAACAGGTACTCAGTAGCCTAGCAACAAATCAAGAATGTACAATTACAGTTGTTACAGGATTTGGGCTCCGAGACCCAGACACACAATTCTTGAGCAATTAGCCCAACTTTAGCCAAATACCAGGTTTGACAAAGGGGCAGAAAACCCCAATCATGCCCAGGAGCACTTGCTCCCTATTACTCAGTAAAGCCTCCTCGAGGCACACAGAAACCAAAATTTTAAGAAAGAGCAACCCGCTCTTAAAGTTCAAGCCTATCAAAGGCCACACCAAACTCGACTTTCAAGCTGACCTCCAAGCACATGAAAACAGGGGTAAAAATACCCAACCTACTGAGGCCTATTCAGTAAAGAAGCAGGTTAATTACATGGCCTCCAAAATACCAACTTGAGAGGAGGCGAAACTGCACTCCTAATACATTTCTTTAAAACCTAATTTGGCCCTAGGCCGCTTATGCAAGGGCTAATCCCATTCTACGGAGGTGACACGATAGAAAACTTTATGACATTACGAGTAGAAGGGAAACTGTTATGAAAACGTAGTCACCTCAAAACAAAATGAATGGGAGCTCGAGAGGGTTAGGCACTCTCTATCCCAATTTGTAGTTTAAAGAGACAGAATTTATACCAAGAGTATTTTACATTTTAGAGGAAAGTTACATGGTAAAAGGTATCGAACCTGCCCCGAGAGTTAAACTGCTGAGCTAGGAAGAAAATAAGTTATTAAAAGGCCATTACCTTATTGATGAACCGCTGCCCGAAGAAAGAGGCGCTTCCCGCCCCCTGCTACATAATTTACACAATGATAGATGTTACTGAAGTGGCCCGGAGACCCGAAAATCAGCAGTTTATATACCCTCGTGGAACATTCGAGACCTTTCATGAATGATAACACCCGCCCACAAGCTTTTTATTGGACGGCCAAAAGATTACATGTCAAAACTGGAGAAGAAAACCAGGATTGGTGGAAAATTAATTACAGAAATTTACGATTGGCCAATTTCAAAACTGGCGGAAAGAACGAATTAACATTGCCAACTTAAACAATGGCTGAAAGAAATTTAATAAAGAACAAACTTATGAATAGCGAATTTCTTCAAAAAAAAAAAAGTGTTCCTTCACTTCGCACTAGGGTGCACCCTTGTAGTTCTTAAGTAGTGTTATCTAGAAGAGAATGTTCACACTTCTTGCTACAGAGAAAACAAAAATGAATCGAAACTGACACAGTTCAGAACACTTCAAAATTTACAATAGCGACATCTTCTGATAAAGTTTAGAATTAACATGGTTGTTAGAGTTCAGGCTCCCTCCAGAAGAGGAGTTTCAACTGGCGCAAAGTTTGAATTAGCGGAGCGGAGGTGTACCGCCCGGTACAATTATCATTATTTCCTTGTCCTCATTACCTGAATTATGGTGATGATGATGATGATGATGATTATGCTGCTTGTTTAAAGTGGTCTAACATCACCGACTCCTAATGGAACGAGGTTGATTGAAACGAAATGATAATTATACTTTCAAAATGTATCGACTGACTAGAATTTAAAACAAATGATGATTAGAAAATGATTATGAGATTAAAATAATCACTGCATCTAATTGTCAATGTCTTATTTTCTGATAACATGATGACAAAAAGGATTACGGCAGAGTAAGGCATTGCCTTGAAGTGAAATAATATATTTCATTCAAGTTACAGCTTAGAAAACACATTAACATACACAAAACAAACTAAGACAGTCAGCATAATAAAACGTAGTTAACAATG